>NC_031772.1:12267090-12389955 GCF_001522545.3 Parus major | reverse complement strand
ATAGATAAGGGATGAAAAGGTTTTTCTAGAAGTTTATTCTGGTGTTCTTATTCTTGTTGTTTGTCAATAAACTTTCTTTATTCCTTTTAAGTTTTATGCCTGTTTTGCCCTTATTCTAATCCATATCTCACAGCAAGAAATAAGTAATTTTCTTAGTTATTGGTTTTAAACCACGACAGAAGGCTAATCCACCTTAGGGCTCTATCCAAAGTGAAATTTGGAGTCTGCTTTTCTCAAGAACACAGTTATCCCTTGGAAACTGTTGTCTCAGAAGCACAGAGAAAGCAAAGAACCTGAACAGGTATCAATTTAGCTGAATAAACTCCATCTGTGTGTCTGCTCCAGGTCTGCTAGACCCTCATTCCTGAGCAGTGATAAAATAAGACTTCTGAGGAACAGAAGTAACATGGAATTTGTCAGAAAACATGTCCTTGCACATTGCTTAAAAATGCAGCACAGATTTGGAAGCAAATCTGAGGATTTTCTTACATAGAAAATGTAATGAGGAATGAGACCTGGTCAGCAGTACTGGACGCTCAGTAAAGCTTTCATGGGTGGGAGCTGAGGAAGTTGCACACAAAGAAGCTCTTGGTTATCTCTTTCTGTTTTCAGTGCAGCCAGATGCCAGTTCCTAACCTAGAGACCCCACTGGGGTCTCTGCAGTGTGAGTGGAGTCCATGGACACTGTGATGGGTCTGTGATGGGTTTGGAGAGGCGGGAAGGGGTACAGCACCCAGTTCTGCTGACAACCTTCCTGCACCACCTCCCGGTAATGCTCAGCCCTAGGTTGTTCTTCCATGTTGCTGCATTAGGCATGACTGTCTCTTCATGCTTCTGTGGTAGGAAAGTAGTGTATTTCTCCCAGGTTTCTCTCTCTATTTTTACAACTGAGACTTCACCTGTCCACAGGATGTTTTTCAGAAACAATCCCCAATTTTGGCCTCATTTGGCCAAAGTGCATAGCAGTTCCTTGAATTTGAGTAGATAAATAATCACGTTGATGGAGTTGCTGCTTAATATTAAACTAAGTCTGTTGCTGAATCAGGTCCTTGATCTTTGGCAACCTTTGTGCTACAAAAGTATTTATACATGTAAACATTATATTGTAGATGCAGTTTCTTCAGATAACACTGCAGCATATGGGGCACAGGGCTGAATTTTATGGGGCAATAAAGTTAGTGCTGAACACTGAAAATTGTTTCCTCTTCACAGGCCTTTATAGTCACTTTTAACAACTGTTCCTCCATGGCACTTAGTAGTTTTTAAGAATATCTTCGTTCCCCTAAAACTGTCGTGTCACCTATGCAGTGCTCCACATGCAGAAGGTGTTTTCTGGTATTAAGTGTCTTTCCTGTGGTTGCATGAGAAGTTCCATATGAGATTGAAATACTGTATTAAACTGGAACAGTAGATCATGCGTAGGATTTGAAGGCTGTCGATTGCCTTAGGCATTTTGCAATGATGAGGCTGTTCAAAATATGCTTGCAGTGAGCTTCAGGAGATCCCCAACTTTGTGGTTCCCCACAAGGAGATCCACTACAGTCAGAAGTAGAGAGGTGCCTACATGACTTTACAGTTTAAGTAATTTCATCTTGGGAAAACAAGACAGGAAAGTAAGTTTAAATGCTATCAGAAATAGGAGATGGGAGATAAACTAAAATGGCTTATTAAAATCATTCAGTGGCAGTGGCAGGGATTCAGTGTAGAATTCCTGGCTGTCAGCCCACCAATGAGCTAACAATAATCACAAACCTCCAAGATACAGAGCTGAGGTCCCTCCATTTCCTGCAGATACTAGGGACCATGTGAGACTCATTGATGGCCATCACAGGCAATAGGTTGTGCCACCAAGGATAACAATTGTCTTGGGGTGACTATATGATACAGTATTCCCCTATCATGTGTTTTATGCCCAGACATGGGTCCTGTAACTTGAAGCTAGGGCCGGGAGAACTGAGGGGCAGGGGAAGCCGGAGGAAAACACCTCCCCTGATTTCATACATCTCCCCCATATTCGGCTCTGCAGGAAGGGAGTATATGCTTTGCCTTTAGCTAGCTTCTTGTTTGTCAGCTGAGGCAAGAAGTTTCTCAGGACTGCATACAGCTTCTCCAATAATTTCTATGACTTCTTCTGGAACTGTTCAGCTTAGCTCCGGTCCAAAGCACCAAACCTTCACTGGAGGCCTCGGCAAGGGAGGCTGCAGGCTCACCACATCCTCAGGACCTCAGGAAAAGCCAAGTAGGACTCTAATATCCATCAGCTTTCTCCGCAGTGAGAAGATTTTAATATCTAACATTATTAATTCATTTTCCCGTGCCTGTGTGCACTCTTTGTGTTAAATAAACATGTTTTTTCACTGCCCTCCAAGAAATTACTTTCATTTGGTGGGAGAAGGAAGTGCTGGAACCTGCCCCTTTTGGTAGGAGACATTCATTTCAGGACATTTCCTCCTAACTTGTCTCAAACCGACACAAATTCATGAGTAGCTGGTTTAAGACTAAAGAAGGCAGTTCTGTCTTCTGCTCCCTGCAATGTCTGTTGCATTGGCACAATAGAGGCAAAGTACTTGAAAGTTGATCTTTATAAAATGTCTCTCCAAGCATTAGCTTTCAACCATGCAAACCTGATTTTTCATGCAGAGGAGGAGGTTGCGAGTGGAAAATCTCACACCTTTCCAAGGGCGAGATTTGCTTGAGCTGAAACTCATGAACATCATGAAACTGCACCTTGAGGACTGCTGAATCAGGTTGCTTGTAAAAGTTAAGAGCATTTTGATGTACAAGATATTTGTGTTCCCTCTTGAAGTGTTATAACAAGGATACAGTGATAGCATCAGGGAAATGGGGGTCACAGAACAGCGCCTGTCAAAGCGTATGCTTGGCTTCTCTGGTGCTTACCTGAGTATGCATTTTAGTTACCGACTGCTAAACATAGCAAAGCTGGAGCTGCATTATCATTCTACTGAATGTCAAAAAGTCTGCTGCATCTTACTGGAGAGCACATCATTGTAGCCTTAACAAGATGTAATACAGAGGCTGTTGAGAAGTGCAGCTGTTACCATCAGAGAACTTTTATTTAATTTTACCTTCAGGAGGAAGTATTTGTTGAAACTAGGTTTTAGTTACCAAAGATGAAGATGTTTCTAGCTGGAACAGTGTCTATGAGTATACATAATTTTCTTTGGAGGGTAGAAAAATGTTTTCTGGTAGGGTTGTACATTTGGTTTGTATGTTCTCTGCAGTCTTCACCACCACAGAATTGGGGGAGGGGTTTTGGATAATTTTAGCAATTACTTCGGAGGTAATGGACAGTCTAAGGTTTTGAACACTCTTTAGATGATGCTTTGGTATGAGGCTTATGAGGATGAGAATGCTGCACTACTGCCAGAGAGATCCAATGAGGCCTTTATGCCTGAAAAAAACTCTCTAAATTTATCCATCTACCAGATAGGGGTTCCACCTTGAAGGCATTATTGGGAAACCCATGAAAAGCACTGGAGAGCACCCCAAACAAGTGATTTCTTGGAAACTGAACCCTTTTCAGGCATTTTAGCTTGGATGTCCTGAGCCGTTTGTCAGAAGTTTAATAGTATTTGTCTCAAGTTCATCTGGCTGTGGGTGTTGGGGTTTTTTTGAGGAATTTAGTTTTAAATAACATTTCCTCTGTCTAGATCTCTATCATTGTTAGAGGAGATCTCACTTTGCTTGTCAGTTATTGCTGGATCTCACAGGCATGGCTGTTTTTACACAAGTCAGGATTTTTTTCCTGGAAGGTGGAAATATTGGCATAGCTCCCACTGCACATTATGGGGAACGGTTCTGCAGCCTGACTTCATCTTGCTCGCTTACCTGTAAGTTCTCATTGAGCTCTGCTAGAAAGTATTTCTGCAGTTCTGACAGTCTGACATCCTCTATGTGAGGGTAAAGCTGTTAATTTTATTTGGGGTGGTTTTGTTTTGTTTGGTTTTGGGGAGGAGATCCTGGGGCAGGTTTGATCTTTTTGAGCTTGACACTGGGGCTTCTTCCTAAAGGTGCTAACCAAGGAATCTGAGCTATGTTAGAAAAAACACGGGTACCATTTGCAGTCTTGCTTCTGGTAAGGGATAACTACTGGAACACAAAACCTGTGATAGAATTTTTCAGTTGTGCAGCAGCACTTTGTTTGAACAGGGATGAACCTAAGCATGAGTTTAGTTTTACTACAGCACTTGCTGAATAAGGGTCTAAGTCAATTAAGTAGTAGCTGGTGCCAGAACTGCCTTCAGCTGTGTAGGAAATTCAAGGCTATATTTCTCAAACACACAAGCCAATTGTACTGCAATGCCAAGAGGAAGAATTCACTTTGCATTTGCCAAAGCTGAAATTTTGTGATTGTGATGGGTCTGCTTTGCAGTAACAATGCACTGGGTGGCAGTGCTGTTGGAACAGAAGCTACCATTGGTGTTTGGAAACAGCTCTTGTATGAAAGAAAAAAAAAAAAGGCAATTAGACATGCTTCTGTGAAATAGCTCCAGACAAAGCACTGAGTGTACAGTGGTGTGTAGGAGAAGAAAAATGTGCATTGTCTTCTTTATCTGTTTCATGAGTAATTAAAACTTATGTTAATATGCTTTCTTATAAACTGTATTTATCTTATTCTAATAGAGGAAGCAATGGTAATGCCTCTGTCTTTCAAATGTAGGTATATAAATAAGTAGCATTACATATCCATTATCCCTGTGGCTCCTGGAAGAAAAGAAACCAACTAAAAGCAACTTCCTATGACCGTTACTTGGAAACTTTAACAAAGTCCCAGACCCTGTAATCCAGGATGGTAATGCTATCAAGTCTGTATTTGAAAGACAGGTATGAGAGTGTGAATAACCTGTCAGTTTAAGATGACCTTTTTTTTTTTTTCTTTTTTTTTTTTTTTTTCTGGTACATTCTGCATATACTTCAATAGGGAGATGATGTTAGGGTTAGGAGGCTTTGCTAGTATAGTTGCCATTTTCTTGAAATGTATCTAAATGTATCTGAACTGACAAGTGAGAAAAGGATCTCACATTATGTTGGTTCAAATTCAGGAAAGTGCTGTGACAGCCTACCAGCATGAGTCATGTATTTTGGGAGTATTTGTACTTCATAGACTGTTCCCCAAAAGAAAACACTTCTCTTTTGGAAAACTTTAAGCCTTGTGCAATCAGTCCATCTGCTTTAAAGACAAATATATGTATATTAGTAATGAGAGGGATACTAACAAATTTACATTTCATAGAATTTTAGGGATGAACCTGTCTGCTGAAGTCAAAGGCAGCTTTGCCATTTACAAGTGTGTTTGGTCACTGCATAGTATAACAGTGAAATTGCCTTTATAGACTAGAGTTATCTAAAGGCATTCTGTAAATGTCAAACAATATTTGACTAGGGTTCCTTGTGCATTATTTTGGGAGTTACTAGGTTTGGAAACTAGATTTTAGAAATCTATCCATATGGGGAATACTTTAGAAATTAATGAGTAACAGACCAAATATTCCTAGATTTCCAGTGCCTGGATTTTGAGAGCTGCAGTCTTTTAAAGGGCTGGTGTCTCCAAAGAAAAGAGGATTTTTGCTGTCATGTACATTGAGGTTTGGAGATGGTTTTGTATTTGGACCATCCTTTCAACCACTGACATACCCCTATGCTACAACCTGTTAATCGCACAGGGAAAAGCATGACGTCTTTGATGTTGTGCAAAAGTTCTCTGGTGCCATAGAGCTCTGGTTCCACAGAGGCTGGCATCAGGCTTCTGAGTTTTATCCCAGCTGTCTCCTTCCTGGTGTGTTTGCCTGATGTTTGAACACTGCGTAAGTTGACTCAGAGGATCCTGGAGTTTCAGCTCTGGAGCCCAGGAGAGCAGGAAGGATCCCTACCTGGCTTGTCCTTTGTCTAGGACAGTGCAAGTTATTATTTCCAAGCAAATATTTACTAAGTAAACAGCAGGGAACAGTTTGTATATAATTTGTTGGCATTACGTCAATAAAGATTTATTCTGTTGTGTGTTTTAGATGTTTAATTAACATGAGCTTTGCAATCTGTGCTGGAAAGTAAATAACAGGCACATCTTTATTTACTTGGCAGAAGAGTAATGCTTCTTTAGAGAAATATATAAAAGCTTTTCCTAGTGCATGCAACTGTTCACTGGTACCATGCAGACAATTTCTCAGTGCATGTACTTCTTAAATCCCCTGTATATCAGGCTTAGGGGAGACTAAAGGTCTGTCTGTACAGATCTCACAGTGAGCCTTTGCACCGGGAATGAATTCTATCCCACTATCCAAATACCATGCAAACAAGCAGTGAGACCTGAGACTGAAGGAGATTATCAACTCCATCAGTTTGACTGTTGTGCAGAGCTGTTTATGGAAAACATATCAGATTCACAGGCTGATATAACTTTGCAGATTTTATCATGTTAGCTATCAAAAATATCCAACATAAGCAGAATCCCCACAGCTGAGCTGTTTTCATTTAGAAGGACTTCTTGGCTGAGAACTTGGCTGTCCACTGAATTATAAATCCCAGCCAGCAGCATTTTACAATAGAATCTTGATATAACCTTTAGCAGAGAACCACAGATGGCAAGCATGTGAGAAGGTTACTGTGCTTTTGATGCTGTCTTACCTGTAATTGCCACATAACTGATGTGTTGCATCCTGTAAGTGCTACATCATTCCCTGATGTCTCATCCATTGTCTGGTTCTGGGGCCTTGCAGATTATTTACATGTGAAGTTTCCATTGGGGATTCCAAGGTACAGTGAAGTCACTGCAGTAATGGGAGCTCTAGTTAGAGTTAAGAAATCACACTTTACTGGAGTTGTCAGCCCTTTGAACATTGCCCTATGAACTTTTAACTATCTGACCAAGGAACCTTTATTAGATTCCCTGGAATTGCCTGCATACTCCAAGCCAGTTATAGCTGTACATGTCTTCAGGACTTGGGTTCAGCTGTAAAGGGGGAAAGTCCAGTCCTGGCAGAGGTCTCTCCAACATGATCATATTCTGGGCTCACAGAGAAGGTCTCTTTTTACTAGACTGCATCCCCCAGTCTACTGGAAATGTTCTCATGCTTCTTCTGGTCCTTTTGATGTAAAATTTCACATCTGGGATAAGGATATCTTTGAACTCTCTTTTTTCCAAGACAACTTTTGTCATTTCAAATGCATAGGTACTAACTTCACTATTAACACAACATTTACGACAGGCTTGTCAACAAGGAACAGATTTCTTGTTCCTGGTCAGCCCTGTTTGGCTGAACTGAACACAAAAGTCAAACTTCTCTTACTTTTCTCAATACTACTATTAGTGTGTAACTGACCTTTCTTCCTCTTTCATTCCTATGCCTCTTCCTGTTTTGTTCTTAAAATATCATTTAAATTATATTTGATGCAAATTAAATTCTATAGAAACACTATTAATTGCTCTTCTGTTCAGATTTGTCCACTCTGTTATTATAAGACATCAGATTGATAAACAGGTTTCTAACACACTGATGCAATGACTGTTTTTCCAGGCTGACATTGCAGAAGAGTGGAATAGAAGTGTATTTTTTCCAAAGTTGTGCAAGAATAAGCACAGTATTTGTTAATTGTCCCGTCTCCCCATACATCTTTATTGCTCTCCCACTGTGACTAGGTTGTTCCTGGTTAGTTTGTTTGTAGCCATGCCCTGCACTTTGATAGAGAAATTGCAGTGGGTTTTTTCTCTGGACCTCTTTAAAAGACTTCTTTCATCTGCCTCCTGATTTTGCTCTGCCTATTGGAATTGCATGTATTCTGGGGGTCTGGCAGTCCAGATGTTTTCATGACAATGGTGTCTTTATCATCAGGATTTCATAATTAGGCAATTATTTTTTTACAATACAGTCATTCTAAGATTTTTGTGTAATAAGCAGTTGGATACTATAATTTGCTAGAAATTCCTTTTTTGTGTAAGTATGGATTAGAATAGATTTTAATTTTACAATTTCAGAGATCTAAATTAGACATTGTTGTAAAGAAAAATTACTTCATATGTCTATTAGAACATTTATGTTTGTGTTATGCCAGCCAGAGTAAAATAGTTCCATATGTTTTCAATCTTAGGTTAAGTTAAAACTGCTGTGAAAGAGATGGTGAGAAAATGGATTGTGATGATGTAAGAAAATGTAGCTAGAATTTCTAAGGTACTGCAGTGCCCTGTCCCCTCCTGCTCTACAAGTGTCAATAGAAATAAAATCATAATTAGTTTGAGCCAGCTGGAAGGTGGAATAACTTCAAGACACTTTTTTCTGATTATTTCAGCCACTTCTTTTTTGCATGGAGCTGAAATATTCAACCAAAAGTAATTTCATTTCTACCTCTTCCTATTTTGTGTGTGTGTATTTCAGCTGAGAGATGCAGTGGAAGTAATTCCCTGCAAAAATGGACATATTTTGGTAAAGAATAATTTCCCTGAGGAGCTCCCTTTGTAATGCATCTCACTCTGTCTTATCACTCTTGTTTCTTTTCCTTGTTGTGTAGTAAAATATTAATCCTTTCAAATGCTAAGCCTGAGTTTAGTCTTAATTTATCTTTTACTTCTCAATACCAAGTGTTAAAACACTGATTTCTAAGGATGTTCACAGTGACAGAGTTGCAAAGAATACTAGATGCATATGATTTCTGTTTCTGTGCTTTTTTTTCTTTGTAGTAAAGAACTGCCTGAAAACTTTATTTCTAGTCCATCTCCATTTGTGTTTTGATGGGAAAACTCTGGATGGCTTTAGGCAAACAAAATGCTCTGAAGATGTAGACATTTTGCTGAACTGAAGCAACTCTTAAGCTTAACTCTTAAGCTTAACCATTTCTTAAGCATCCACTGTCTGAGGATGTCAATTGCCACAGGTTTCTTCTCTGCAGGCTAGAAACACTCTGTCCAGGTGCATTTCAACCAGTGATGCCGCTCCTGTCACTAAAAAAGAAAGAAGATAAACTATAAGTTGCAGCAGACAATCCCTAGCAGCCCTTGAGTTGTCCTGGAGAAAAGGGATGCTGTACATCCTTGAGAAAATATCTTTTTCTGCCATATTTAGCATTCCCCAAAATCCTTTACTAACTTCATCAGAGGTAAAAAAGTATGTGAGCCTGTGGTTGGCTTTGCTGATTGAAAGAAAAACTGATGGGGGAAAAATCTGGGGCAGCAAAGAATGGAAGGGGAAGACAGATGCCATCCCAGAGGTAGTGGGTGTTAGTGGCTGCTGTTGTTGCCCTGTTGAAGGGATAACAGGCATAGAGAACAGTTTTGGCTGGTCACAGAGGTCCTTAAGTCTTTTCTGCCTTTAAAAACTAAGCTGTGTGCTCTCTGAACACATCAGTCAGACTGAGGGAGTTGGAATGAAAACAGCTAAAGCAGCACCACAGAGGTAAAACAGGGGTCGTTAATGAAGGGTTCCCTTGGACAGTTTCTTTGCCTGTGGCTATGAAGCTGATGGTGGCAACTAGTGCCGTAGACAAAATTTAAAGTTGCTTCATGTGGCAGCATGATGGACTCCACAGTCCAAACTCTGCTGCATGAAATGTGTGTTCAGATGGTGGCTGTGAATGACTTGAGGTTTGAAACCACTCACTCTGTGTCTTCCTGTCTAAACTAAACAGATCTTTGTGGTCAGCATGAAGTAAATTATGACTGTGTCTCACCTAACTCTTTCCACCCAGGCCCACTGTTTGCCTCTAAGAATTTAAGTAAGAGGTGACGTCACAGTCTGAGCTAGGGGTGGCTTTTATGTTACGTGGTGCTCAAAAAGTAGGTTACTGGGTCAGGAATAGCAAGTTCTGACTGTTTGCCAGCTCAGCCTTTTTTTTTTCCCCATGATGTTTATACTGCTGTGACCTGCCACACTGAAATGAGTCTAAAATGAACAGGAGCAATGCTTCAGACCAGCAAGATGGATTTGATTGAACTTGTCCTTCTGTCCCTGCATCTGATTATGTCTGCAGGATGCTTGCTGTATGGGGGCTCCCTTTTTGAAAAGAAAAGTAAATCCAGTGGCTAGGAAAAAAGACAGAAATTTTTAAATTATTAGCTTGAAGCCAAAAACTTTCTAAACTCACTGGAGAGTGAAGAGACATGGGCTCACAAATTCATTACTAGGAAAATTTACTCCCAGGGAAGAGAAGATCCCTTGGGAAATCTGGAAAATTTGAATCTACCTCACAACAGTGAATTTTGGGATAACTGAGTTTTGATTCCAGTTGTGATCAGTCTGAAATACCTCTGGCTGTTTGCACTACTTTGTCCAAAACTGGTTACTCCCTCCCCTCCATGTTCTGTCCTTTTACGCCTCCACAAACCCAGAGCTCAACCTGCTGCAGGGCATGGGGATGGAGGGCAGCTGCTGCCAGGATCAAGTCCCTGCAAGGGAGTGGAGTGCCAGGCTGAGGATGGGAAAGCTGACAAAGAATTGCAGCCTCCTTCCCATACAGAGCACAGGAGCAGGAGGGTAATGGTTGGCCTTAATAATGGTGATCTCATCTTGATAATGGTGATCTTAAAAGTCTAAAAGTCTGGAGCAGCATCCTAAATGCTGCTATGATTTTGAATTTCTATGACTGCAGAGATGAAGCTGACTCAGGCTACATGTGGGCGTGTACCTGTCCCAAGCATTGGAACTCCCCCCACAGCCTCTGCTGTGCTGGGTGATAGCAGCCTGGAGCAGATCACTCATCCTGCTGCTGCCATAGGCTTCATCACTCCATGAGTGGAGCATGAAGGAGCAGCAGTGGCTCCTTCATTTGTAAGGCTGGAACGAGCCCTTTCTAGTGCTGGTCACATCCAGTTGCCATTAACACCAGCTGCACTGTCCCACTGCATGCAGCTGGACATACAATATTATATCCAAAGGGAAATTCCTTTGGGTTGGAGGCAAGTTTTCCACTTGCTCAGGGCCTTTGTGCCCAGACTTCTAGAGCATGATACTGCAACTCTTCTCCCCCTGGTTAAATGCAAAGAGTAGAGTACACAAGGAATGGGTGGCCTGGCTTCAAATATTTGAATAATCTCACCAATAAAAATATTACTCAAAACAAAGCCTTGAGATGTGTTCAGTGGCTCATTGCCAAAGATGATTTCAGAGGAAACTATGTGGGCCATTCAGTCAAGTGATTCATCAAGTGCATTTCAGTGCTTCCAAAAATTCATTTAGAAGAAATTAAAGTTAAAAAAAAAAAAAAGCAGGAAACAAAAAGAGATTGCACCTCACAAAGTCTCTGTCTTAAGTCACAGATAGCTTTCTGCTGCCGGACCAGATGTAGCAGGACAGAGAAAGAACAGCATCTATTAATGCTTACTGACAAGTTAAAATGGCATCTAATCACTATGCATCAGCAGCACTCCCAGAAAATGGTCTGTGCAGCCTGCAAAAGCTACCCTCAGAACTATGGTTTGTACATACCTCTTTGTGTTCCTTGTCCATAAATTGAAAACATCTGCAACTGGAGGAAAACTGTAATGGACAAGGTGGGTAATGCAGCTAAAAAACACACAAATCTCCATATTAAAGACAAGGATCAGCTCATCTCCTTACTTTTTAATGAAAATGCAGTCAGACTGCAGTAACTCATAGAAGACCTTTTATTTATAAGACTGTCAAACTCTCAGAGCTGCAAAGGTTCCCCACTGGTGACGGCTCAGCAGGGCCCTGGTTATCACCGCTGACTTTCAGTTCCGTCTCTGCTGGCAATCGGTTCAGCCACTACCAGAGAATATATGTTAAGCCTTACCCCAAAGACCCCAGTCCTGTGAGGTGCCAAGTGTTTGGTATGGGAAGCAGCATTACAAGAGGCAGGAAGGAGGTGAACGTCTCACCCCCTACATGCCCCCTCTTTCTTTAGAAGGCTGGATCAGATTCTTAGCTGATAAAAGTAGACATGGCCCTGTTGCCTTCAGCAGAGATGCACTCATGTATGTTATTGTAGAATTGTTGCAGTCAGCAACCTCAGGATCTCGTCCAGGGAAGCAGCAGGATTCTGGGGACCAGCATGAAACACCAATGAGACGGGCTCCTATTCATTAAACCATTTATTCAGCATGGGAACAAAGTCAGGTCCAGAACAGAGAGCCCCGAATGGAGGCCGAGCAGGGGTTTTTGAGGGACAGAACCCCCGAGGGTCTCCACCTTTGAGGGTGGAGTTCAGGGTCAGGGACCAGTAGAAGCACACCAAGGGAGAACCCCCCAGGGACTCAAACCCAATCAGAACACCTGGGCCGCCCTTCACAAGGGGTTTGGGGTGTGACAATGTAACTCTTTGTCTCCCCTGAGGCAGCTGCCACACAGAATATGGCTAGGTGTCTGTTTAGAAGATAAAGGTTTAAGGAGAGGCGTGCATTTAAAATGGAAATTAAGTCATCGCTGGCCTTGTTTCTTAGGGGATTGTGTTGATATTAAAATGTCCTGGAAGTTGACCTGTATGAAAATCCACATCTTTCTCTGGTGTGCCATCCTTAGTGGGTTTGCAGGCACTGCACAGCTCAATCCTGCTTTACACTTCCCGGTGCAGGGTTAGCAAAGGAAGTGATGGTCTTTGCTAGAGAGAGCTGCCACACCACATGTGCTCACTTCTGCTTCTGCCCTTGCACCACTTCGGGTGTGATATTATACAAAGACTGTAGCTGTGCCTGGCCTTGATTTCTCTCTCTCAGAAAAACAATGATGGCAGCAATATCTGAATGCTTTTACCTATCCTTTTTTTGGGATGTAAAGTGACACAAAGGACCAGAAATCTGTGTCTTCCCTTCATTCCCTGCTGCACAAATAGCTTTCCAGCCCAGCTTTGTCACTTCAACAGCTGTAGCATTAAAGCAAAAATAAAGCCTGATATTGGGCTTCTGCTTTGGAACTCACAAACCATTACTACAGCAATGGAATGTCCTAATAATACTCTGCTTCCAGTCAAAGAACTGATGGAACTTGATGATCTTCAAGGTTCCTTCCAACCCAAACTGTTCTATGTGTAACAGTCCAGTCCCAACCCAGATAGTTGGACCGGCTGCTACTGTCATTGGGATTGTCAGCCATCGGCAACTTTGGTGAGAGAGATGAGTCTGATCCAGTTATCTAGAAACAGAACTTTAATAAAGCAAAAATAACAAACAGGATGCCATGCACTTGATATGGTATGGACTAGAAAGGACTAGGGTCCAGGGTCATGGCAGTTACTTATACATTTGAGAACAGGGAGGAGTTAAGACACGGTCTGAAGGAAGGATCCAATAGGGAAAGAGGATTAGGAATATTACAATCACTGAAGCAAAAAGTAGCCAATTGTAATAGGAAGAACAGGGATTTTTCTGATAACAATTTGTATAGAATAATTAGGGGAATCCCAAGGGTGAGCTTATAGCTCACCCAACTTAAAAGTGTTTTCCCACAGCCTTGAGCCAGGCTCTTCTATTTCACATAGGTCAATCCCAACATCTGTGGTTCCATTATATTCTCCAAGTATGGGGATTCTGATCTATGAACCTACAGTTACACTTAGTAAGATGTAACAGTTGCTCGGGGACTGATAATAGGATACAGAGTCCTTTATCTCTGTGTCATGTGTTGAAATCCAGACCAGGCCATTAGCAATTAAAAGATCTTACCATCTGATATCTGTCCAGTGACCTGTACAATATGAACCTCCACTCAACAGTGAGTTGTACTTGTTATTCAGTGCATAAACTCCTTTAGTTTAGGTTTTAGATTGCTGGATTTTTTTCTTTTTTTTTTTTTTTTTTTTTTTTTTTTTTTTTTTTTCTTTTTCTTTTGAAGGGAGGAAAGTGTATTTTTCAATCCTATCCCTGCCTTCTTTAGCACCATGACCAGCTGTTTGTAGGCAGGCAGGCATCCAGGCAGACATGGGGCTGTCATGTTTTCCCTCCCTAAAGATGGTTTTCCAAACCAAAGCTGAAGTATGTTAGACCAAGAATCTTGGGAGAGCAACCAGCACTGGCTCTAATAATAGCTCATAAAGTAAGATTCATGGGTTTCCTGTCTGTCTAGATGAAAAATATGCCAAACATTTATTTTCAAGAGTATCTGAAAAATGGAAAAGAAAGATGAAAACCTTTACTTATTTGCTGCATTTTCATTCAGACACAGACATGCTTGTATTCCATTAATTTATGGTGAGACTTTATGTTATATATTTATATCCTTCCCATTTATTTATACCTGCTAAGATATTTTTTCCATCTGAAAACTGACAACAAGCATGAAAGATTCCATAGTTACCATTCATTGTAACAAGTGTAGTGGGAAAGGAGGTATTTTCTTTTTGTGTCCTCAAAACAAGGCCATGCTAATGTTCATACAGAGATGTTTGTTTTTGAGAGAGTTTTATAGCAAGAAAGATTATTGTTACAATGGGTGGCCAAGCACAGAATTCAAATTCTCTGTGAGCTGAACCCAGATCTGTGATTTGCAGCTGGGGTTTGAGCAGTCCCCTCTAAGTGATGGGAGCTGGGGCTTCTCAGGGGCTGGGCAGCCATGGTGCTCATGTGTGACCAAGTTAAACTGGCTGGTTCCTCTGCCACCTTCCTTCACGCTTCTGGGAGCACAGAGGATTCAAACCCTTCCCTGTAGGACTCAGAGCCTGTCAGTGACCTCCCCAGACCACAGCCACCCAGGAAATAGCCTCTGCCATGGTCCCCACCAGGAAGGTCGACCCCCCACCTTCAGGTTCTTGTGAAACATCAACAGTTTTGGGGGAAAATGGAAAACAGAGGAGAGGACACGAGTGAACCCTACTTGCCTGGGATATTTTAGCAAACACTGCCACTTCCAAGCTGCTCTTGAGCCATGTCTTTCCTGGTGGAGATCTGAGTCCTGGAAGATTCCCTCCAATGGGAAATATTGCAGTGATAGGACATTGCTCCTTTTTCCTCTCATCTGAAAGTGCACCTACTCCCAAATACAGGTCCTAAGGAACACCTGCCAAATGGCATGCCAGAAGAGCAGGGGTAGGAATCTTCCACTTCCTTTTCTCATTATGTCTGAGAGCTTTGAATTCTTTCCTCAGAGTTTAACCCTCTTCGACAACCACCGACATATCCGTCAGCACAGCCTTTATCTCACAGGAAGGAAATGCAAACAGACTCAGTGAGCTGGGCTGCTGGCTGATGTGTATTGCTGTAGGTCTGCTCTGGTGCTTCACACCAATTGAAATCATGGCACAGCAGTCTCTGCAGCAGTCCAGTATTATTTACATATTACCTTTTAGCCATCTCAGCATCTAAAATTTTGGCCCAGAACCTTTAGTTTAATGAAAACCAAGTAGGAAAATTGGGGATTTCTACCTTTCCCATGCATGTATAATTACATTATGATGTTCCAAAAATTGGAAAGTGTTTTCTTTCTATGTTAGTATGGAGGACCTCTGTTAAACTAAGAGAAAGCTGGTAGTACAATCTCCCTAAGTTTGTAGAAGGCAGTTTGAAAAAAATTCCTTCAGGTTATCTCTTAATGAAAGTTCTGACCTGGTGCACCTTCCTGAGCTCCCAGATCCAGGTGGAAAGACTAGCTCATGTGCAGAGCATGGTGACTGCTGGAGCTACGTGAGCCGCTCTCACATGAAGAATTCCTGCCCAACATTAGGCTCCCAGAAGGAATCATGGACTCACTTGGAAACTTTTGCAGAAATCAAGGTTGGATCCAGCCTTGCTTATCAAGCTCAATGGTGGCCACACTAAATGCTGTTTCTATGCCCAGCACCTCCCTTATCTCTGCACTGTACCCACTCACTGGTCTTGTTCCACCTCTCTCTCTGTTCCCCAGGACTCTGCACTTGGTATAGGTAAACTCTTCAAAGAAGCTAAGTTGAACCTGAACCAAATATCTCAAGCAGACACCAGTTCTGTTGCCTCCATCACCATGGCATGGTGTCTTGGTTTTGGAAGACAGGTGTCTGCTAGGGAGGGCAGGAGCCTCCCTTGGAATGAAAATGTAGACACCCTCTCTCTGAAATACTATAATTTTGAAATCAAGGGGCTCTCAGGCAGAGATCTGGGGATAGGAATAACAGCTCTTTACTAGTATGTATAACAAGGCAAACAAACAACAATAACTACAGCATTAACAACAAAACAGAACCAGGGACCCTGTGACAGCCTTCTCAGCCGAGACAGGAAAGGATGGAGGAGAGGCTTTGCATCACAAACCCCTTCAGGCAGTTTTCCTTCCCGGTGCTCCTGCAGAGCTCTGAGGAACACTCAGCTGGAACACTCAGCTGGAACAGCAGGGATGAGCTGAGATCCTGGCCTGGTGGCTGAGGTGTATCAGCAGCTCCGTGGCGGTGCCTGGCACTGCCACACGTCCCGGCAGGACAGGGGGTGCGAGCCCACCAACGAAGAGGGAAGAAGGAGAAGAAGCAGCAGCTCCGTCTGGGTGATGGCGAATTCCCATCCCTCGGCAGCAACACCTCCCAGCAAAGTGTCCCTCTCTCAAACCGAAGAAACCAGCAAGCTGCCCCCGCCCTCCCTTTTTCCTGCCCCCTTTCCCCTTGGGCCCAGACGAACTCTGTCTTTTCTCAAGCACCCACCAAGTACCAGCAGTCAGGTTTTCCCTGCAACTAATGGGTAAAAATTCCACAGGTGAACCAGAACTAAAAGAACACCTAACCCCCAACACATCCCAAACCTGAAGGCACCTGAGGTGATACTGAGCAATGCTCCTGGAAGCAGGAATGGTGCTGATAGACTTCCTTATTGAGAGCCCAGGGGTGTCAGTATTGCCACTATGTCCATTCCCTCTCTGGTGTTTGAAATGCAAGTCAGCTAACACCTGGAATACCAGGTGACATGATCCACCATGAATGTCTGTGACCTGGGAAGTGGTTTGCAGAATTTACATTAGGGTATGATTAATATATTTGTGGGGAAAATTCCTTGAAGAATTTTTGTTTCACATTTTAGAACTTGTCAAAGGAGAGGCAAAGGAGAATCTCTACTTGAATGAACTAGAAATTTGAATTTTCTTCCTCTGTGGCTTTGCTATCCACCCATCCATACAGACTCGTCTTAGACTGTTCTTGTGTTTTTCCTTTTTTGTATTCAACAGCCTGGGCTGATGATGGACAGAGAAGCCATGTACTGTACACAGCAGGATCACAAGCATTGCCTTGAACGCCCTTAACAAAATGTGAAGCTCTTTCAAGGTTGAAGAAGGCTGTGATACAGATCAAATCCTTAGATCAGCTCTTGGCATGCTCACTTCTTAGCAGCTTCCCAAATGCTCAGTGGTGCTCCTCCAGGTGAATTAAGTGGCAAAGTCAAGCTTAAGCATTAGCCACCTTTTCTTAATTGCAGCAAAATATGATGGGTTCGTGTTTTTGGTTTTTTTTTTGTGAATAGGAACTAATAAAGGCAAATTAATTCTAGGGAAGGCTTTTTTTTTTTTTTCATTTTTCTCCACCACAGGGAGTAATTAACCTTTTAAATACTAGACTCACAGAAAAGTCCTAAGAGCTCACATCAAGCTATCTTCAAGCCTGTTGCTTCTGGCTATTTAATTGTCACCAATAAGCACCATGTTAGGTAGGTTAGCTGGAAATTGGGAAAATCAGACATTTTCAGGGAGAGTTTGAGCATGGTTGCAGCATTCAGTCACCTTGCCCCCAGATTTGCCAAAGCCCACAGTGAAGACGTAGTGGACAAGTGAGCACAGTGAGCCCTGAACAGCCTCTTCCCCAGGCTGTGTGGCAACAAAAATCAGTTTTATCTATATTTCACCTGAAATTACATGAATCATTCTCTTTTCTGCTCCTAGTTCTCACCCCTTTCAACTTTGTGTTACCTGATAACAAGGCTTGAAATGGGACTGGCATTACAGGGGGTATGTCCAAGGTAGGCTGCCCAGCTCTGGGAACTAGTTTTGGAGCTGCAGCCAAGCTGACATGCAGCAGCTCAGGGCTCTCTGACTGTTTGCAGCATTTGATGGCTGAGGAAGGGGCACTAATTCCAGCTCTGTGTCTGAATCCCAATAGGAATAATTGCACGACAGCTACATGTAGAGCCCCCTGTGATTTTGGTGGGCTCTCCTGCACTTCCTACCCTAGGTCAGTGTATCCTGCACTTCTGCTACTTCCCTGCTGCCTTTTGCCCCAGGCTTGGTTGGGCTTATCCTAGATGTGTGGTTGTCTGTCCATCCAGATTTTTCATTGCCTTCTGACAAAAGGCTCTGCTTCAGTCTTTTAGGTCTTTATTTCATTCCTCTATGGCTTGGGGCTTTTTGCAGGTAGGGCACTTGCCACTTGTGCTCTGACAGAAGTAGGCAGGGGTTACTTAACTACTCACATCCTCTCAAAGTAGAAGTTCACAGCCCTGCAGTACTTTAGACACATTTTCATTAGTGTATACAGTGAACTTTCTTCCAGCTATCCCAGTCTATTAATAACAGCTCCAAACCTTTTGTTTGCCCAGGCATTTAGGAAACTTCACTTTTTCCAGACAGGGGCTGTTGTATTTCTGTACTCTGAGATCAGAGATGCCATCCTGTTCAAATGCTTGGTGATGGAGAGAAGGGTACATGGCTCACTCACCCAGTTCTTTCTTTCCTATGATCTGCTCTTTTCCAAAGAAGATAATCTTTTACTTATCCTTTAACTAAGTTCTGACCACAAAGAAGGGGACAGAGAGGAAAATTTGGATATACATTCAAGTGTAGGAAATGGCAGGGAGATAGAAAAAATAGCAGAGAGACAAAAAGGTGGAAAGAAGGTGTCTTTTTGTTGTGAAGGGATTAGCTGAGAGTCAGCTTTTCAGATGCTTTTGAAATAAGGCATTCTCCTGGAAAATAAAGATCCTGATTGATTCCAAAAGAGAGGAACTCTGAGATTTTTGAGGTCAGAGGACCCCAGGAAAGGGGGCAAATTAAACTGAGCAGCAGTGCCATTTGCAAATGTACTTACTACTTTTCACTGAGAAATGCAACCTAAAGGTTTCATAGAGTTCAACTTGAAGTTTCAAGTAAAAATGTTCTTTTCTTATTTGTCCCATGGCAAAGGAGAGGTTCTTCAAGGTGGATAAAGAGGCATGCCTTGGACTGTTAATACAAGGAGAAATGAATGGATGATTCAGGGAGGACCAGCTCTGCAGGGAGTGTGATTCACATGGACCCTTCTGCTCCACACTGACAAGGGGCTATTCTGAGCATCCTGTGGCCCCATGGTACCTATGGGTCATTTGTCCCCTTTGCCTTTCCATGAAGTTCAGGCCACGAGCAGGGAACTTTTTAATTTCTCTGTTGTTTCACTGACACTTTCATAGAATCACAGAGTGGTTTGGATTCTAAGACACCTCAAAGACCACTTTGTTCTAACCCCCCAGCCACCTTCCACTAGACCAGGCTGCTCAGGGTCTCATCCAACCTGGCCTTGAACACCTTGAGGGATGGGGCAGCCACAGCTTTTCTGGGCAACTTGTTCCAGTGCCTTACCACCCTCACAGGAAAGAAATTCTTCCAATAGCAAATCTAATCCTGCTCTTTTTCAGTTTCAAGCCATTCCCCCTTGCCCAGACACTCCATGCCCCTTTCAAAAGTTCCTGTTCAGCTCTCTTCAATGACTACTGGAAGGTTCTATATTTCCTCTGTATGCTTCCTAGCACTTGCCATAACCCAGCCCTGAGATGTTTAAAGCCATGAAGTTCCCTCCCTCTCTGACCTTTCTTTTTTCTTTACTCACAGCTGGAAAAGTTTAGTTGACACACAGGCTGATTCCTGACAATCCAAGAAAAAGCTTCCTTATCCATTTGTCTCAAGGTCACAGTGCAGCCCCTGATCTAGCTTGGTGGTCCCGCTGCTTATTTGTATTTTTCTGTACATGGTTTTTCCATTTCCACACGTTAATCTTTCTTTGTTAAGACTCTACCCCATGCTGAACAGAGGCGGGGTAGATGGCTTGATGCAGGTTTAGTTTTCTACTCTAATTTCTGCAGTCCATTGAACAGGAGCAAAATTTAAGTTACATAAATATTAAGTATATTATTTTTAATGGAAAGTGCACCTACTTAGTCTAACCCTCCCTAGCCTAACCCTAACTACTTGTCTAGTGCTTAAGAATATTTCACCTTTATTTTCAGGTGTAGCAGTTGATTATGCTGAGGAAGGGATGGTGCTCCTTCTCTGCTATGGAAATCACCTCAGGCTGCTTGGTTCATTTCAGTTGGTTCCCCTGAGCATAATTTTAGGAGAGCCTTTGAAAGTCCTTTCTCCTTGGTACTTATTTAAAGAGCCTTCATGCCACCAGAGATGAACTTCAGTGTCTGCTACAGACTCTGTGTTTCAGTCTTTTAATGTTTAGTCAGTGGAGATACTCTGTGTACCTTTGATCTATAGGTGAACACTTAAATTAGCATATAGAGTATGTGCTTTGAGTGTATTTTGTGTCTTTGTTACTAAGCAGCCCTGGGCTAATGATTCTTTCAGGCTTTGAACAGAAGATGCCCAAAGCCTCACCACACTCTGGATCTGGGCCAGTGCCCCAAGGGAGGATCCCTTTGCAGGCTTGCATGGGTCATCCCTGACAGGTGACCACAGATGAGAGGAGATAGCCTGGCCACTTACACCTTCGCATTGAGGGATGGATTGTCTCCTCCATTTCAAACCCAAGACATGGCTTAGCCACATGCTGCTCACGAGCTGGGGCAGCATGTTTCAGAGATGGACCCAGTTTTGGGAATGCTCCTTGTGAGAACTTAGAGAACAGAGTTTAAATTTCCTCAGGCACTTTATTACTTGCCTGGTTGCAGTTTTCTCCTGTGGTGGGTAAGACAGGTAGTGACATTGTTCTTTCAGGGGGCAGCTGCTCAGGGCTGTTTTTTGCAGTACTCTGGTATGGTACCCCCCACCCCCATCCCACTCCCTGCTCACTGAGCTGCCACTGGCAATTGGGCCTGTTCCATAATATTTTAAAAAGCTGGTTAGAGTCCTGATTTATAAACCACTAATCTGTCACACTGACAATATAGATTTTTAATGTGCTCAAGTTCTGAAATAGTCTGTTTTGACTTTTTCCAAAGTTTTCTTTTTGGCAGCTCAATTGCAGTCCTCCTTACTGGGACTAATGGGGAAGTAAGGACACAATGTACTTACAAGTGTAAATGGTGTATGTTTATTCCCCTGAATGGAATAAGTGGCAACCCCAGAGATCGAGTAAGTTCATCAGCTATGTACTTGTAACTTTCTTTACATCAATTATGAAGTTTTGTACTTTTGTGTCAGTTCTGACGTATAATAATAGTGAGTAGTCATGCAGCTTTTAAACTAACAGCAGAGAGTATGGGCACTTATCCCAGCTCTGAAATACAGAGTTCATTAAAATGGGATTAAAGGCATTTAATATCAATTGTTGTATTTTCTAGTTGTATTCAAAATGGCCAGCTTCATTATATGCGGCAAATTCAAAATAGTTCTGCTGAAGTCACAAAGCCCAAATTTACACCTTTAGAAACACAAAATCAATCTTTCTGAAATGTTCTTGAAAAACTTGAGTTTCTTGTTTCTAAATGAGGTCATTTACATTATTTCAGAATATTTTTTTTACAAATACAGAAAAAGAGAGAGAGGGAAGGAGAGTTCGTCTTTCCTACCTCATAACTCCAAGAGAGTAAGTGCGAGCTGGATACAGCCCACAGTACATGGGATGGGTCAGGATGCAGAAAGGTATGGGGATTGGACACTGGCATGGCCCAAGATCACAGTGGAAGTCCCAGTGCCAGCTTGATCAGCCCCTCCATGCTGCTCATCCATCTGTCTAAGCCAGCGCAGTGTCCTGCCCACTGCTCCTATCTCCAGCTCTGCAGAGAGTTTTCAAGGAAAGCCAGCTGTTTTAGCCACTGCCTGCTTCTCTGGCCACTGCAAGGCTGCTCTGGCTCCATCCCATCTTCCATTCATTCATCCTCGTGCTCATCTTAGCTGTTGTGACATAGTCTCTTGTCATCTTGAACTCTGCTTGTACCTCTTCACTTCTGAGATTAGAGATCCATGTTTTGGCACATGCTCTTGAACAACTTCAACCAAGCATGAAGGGAGGCATGGTGTTGCTCTGCAGCGCAGCAGTGCCAAGGGACTCATGGCAGCAGACATGACCCTGCAGGGTCCCATACAGTTGGGTTTGCATCAGCTCTTCAATTTGCCCTTCTGCTAAGCATTGGAGTCCATCTTCTGCTGGGAGATGCTGACTGTGTGTAGTCCAGGCTTGTCTGGGACATGATGAACTTCTGTCCTCCTCAGTTCATTTGTAACTGGTCACTAAGATCTACACTCTCTTCTGGCAGTTTGCAGGTGGTTGTTTCTTAGCTCAGTGACCAGCTTATGGACGCTCTTATATGGGGAATTAAACAGAGAGCACAATGGAACTGATAAAGGAGCCTAGTATCTTAGGCCTAATCAAACAGAAACCGTGGGGGAGAGAGACACAGATAACTGATTCCTGGGCAATAAGTGACTAAGAGATATGTTGTGAAACTTCATGATAATATAATGTTACCAGGTGATGTCATGAAGAATATGTAACCAGTTGAAATTGCTACCAAAATAGAGCCCTGTATAAGTGCCATACAAGTAAAACCCTATATAAACACCTTGTATAATCAATAAAATTGGCTTCTTATCTCAACTTTTACGTCCCTGTCTCTCAATCACTGATACTCTTGGCTGGCTTTGGTTTTAGTGCTGAAGGCTTCACATCAGTCCCCTGTTATAGGAATTACAGTCATCAGGTGTCACACTATATTAGGAACAGCGAGGTAGTAACGACACAGACTCTCTTGTGAGTTAAACAGGTGAGCAAGGTTTATTACCCCAGATCTTCTTTTATAGACAGATACGGGAAAGTCTGGAAAGGTAAAACTCTTACTGGTCAGTAAACTAACAAATCACCATCATTGTTCAGTGGGGTACACCACCCGTCGACCTTCCCTTGCAAGAAAACAAGAAACAAGAAACCAAGAAACCACGACAACAAGAAACTGACAAATCTGCAAGGCTGTCTTCTGTCTCTAAGGATTATTTTGATTCCTCCTTATAATTTCCCAGGCTAGTCTGAGAAAGTTATGTGACTTGCTTTTCCACAGACACTGGGCTCCCTGCTTGCTGCTTGCATTTAGCATCCATAATCAGGCTCAGGGCTGTATTTTCCCTTCTGCCCTGCCATGAACACAGAAAATGTGGTTCCAGGGCACAGAGAAGGTGATTACACTTAATCCACAAAGTGCATCCTGCTCCCCTTCCCTGACCTGTCCCAGATAGTCTGTGCAAGAGCAGGAGTTGCTGGGTGCAAGTAGCTGGCAGAAGGGACTGGATCCATGAAGCACAGGGGGACATTCCTCTGAATTCCTCAGCATGAGATTTAACCCTGAGCCCAGCAGTGATATAACTCCAGTCCTTACAGCTCTCACACTGCTGGAAGAAGTCACAGTTATGGTTATAATTAAAAGGCTCCCGACCTTGAAGTCAATGCTGGCAGAGTTTGGGTGTCCCTCCAAAGGATGCTCTTGAATCTGGCGGCCTGCCATCAGCATGATGCCACTCATCCAGCCCTCAGGTGGATTAACCATCAAAAATAATAATAGAAAAGGCTTCTATAGCCTTTATAGGTACAGTCCCAAGGGTGGCACAGGGATGCTCAGGAATAGCTTCTGCTCCCATTTACAACTCCATGGAATATTTAGGTTGGTTGTTTCTATCAGCAGCTGAGAAAAATCTGCAGTCTCACTTGAGGCTTCTTTCATCTTCATGGTTGCAGCTAATACACACTTTTGTCCCTGTATCATTCACTGAGAATTTGATTAACTGAAGACATACTTTGCTGCCAGACCATCAGAATGAAACAAAAATTAGGATGTTACCAGTATACTCATTTCTTGTCTCTATGACACTGAATACCTGTGCTATGCTGAAGCCCACACACTCCTTCATTCTTTTACCTACCTGCCTGAAAACCTGTCTCTACTCCAGAAAAACAACCCCGAAGAAGGACACAAATTGTCCTTCTGCCTGCTCAAGCCCAATGACGCTGCTCTGCACTGGAACTCCAGCTAGCTCTATGGTGTTCTTTCGCATTCTGGCACAGACAAGCACCAAGAGTGGGGAATCACTAGGAATTTAGTTTTTCCCACAGTGAAACCTCCAGACTTGGACTGCCCCTAGCTCTGTGGTGCACAGTGTCAAGGGCAGAGGTAATAAAGCAGAGGAGCCTGTCTGGATCCAAGTTCCTAGCAATAGTTTATTGAGGACAAGGAAATTAGGGATCCACGTTGGATGGGGTCAGGTCCAAGAGAGCTCTGAGCACTGCTCTGCAAAGAGTTAAATAAAACCCCATCTCCAGGTAAGGGTACGAACAAATGGACTAATAGGGAACCCCGAGGGGAGGAGTTAGGGGAGGGGATCACAAGTTCAGACCCAATAAGGATATGCAGAGGGAGGGAACAAGATGCAATAACCAGTGGGACCTCAAGGGGCAAATGATTGTAAGGGAAGGATCTGGAAGATGGGGTGGGGCTTACAATGATGGACAGGGGAGTAGGGGCTGGACTGGGATGACAGACAAGGAACTTTTGAGAAGGAGGGGAGGCGTTTACTTTGACAGACAGGGTATGGGAAGGATAACAGCAGGTAGAAACCAATACATTTAACCCGGGGGGAAAAAGGAACATACCAATGAACAATTCAAACCTATTAACTTTTACAAAATTAAATAAACACACTGCAACAGACCAGCAACAGTCTTGTCCTCTGGGGAAGAATACTTGAGAGGTACAAAGGTCTGCATGCAAACTCCTTTGAAATTACTGGACTTAAAAGTTCATGAACAGGAATTCAGTTCTTTCCTCACTTTGTTCTTTATAATTTCCTCACTTTATAATTTATGTTATGTGAACATAGAGAATTGTGCTTAAAAACATATCTTAAACACCAAAAATCAAAGAGATGTAGCCTAAAAATGAAAGATCACAGCATTCAGCTGGGGCTGACTCATGTCCCATTTCCATTTCCCAGTTGCATTTTTAAGTCACCAACAAAATACTAGGCTATTCATTAGTTAGATGGCTTCTCTTTTTCTAGGAAGGAAATGCAGAAAAATAAGATGTTTATTCCTTTTCCAAATTACAGAAGAAAAACATGCTGCCTTTATGCAACCTGACTAGTAAAGTTTTGCAAGGCTGCTACTGCTCAAAAAGGGTACTCACAGCTTTGGTTGTATATGTATATGTATGTATATACGTACACGTATATGTATAGTACATGTATACATATATGTTTTATGTTCATTACCATTTAAAAACACAAGTGCAATATGCATTTTAAAATAAAATGCACCATCAAAGAACAATTTCCTGTCCATTCTGGAGGGTCTGCCGAGATAATGAGATAAACCCACTTGCAATGGTTGTTTTTCAGCAAGTGCTGGTACATTTTTTTAGCTACTGACAAGCCTGTTAAATAACTGGCCACCTTTTAAGCTCAGGCACCCTGGAGTGTAGGAGGCGAATAATTCTCAGGGGGGATTTAACACAGTTATGTAAAATAATCTGAAGCCATCCTGGTTGCTCCAGAAAGATTATAATTAAATATGGGGTTGTTTTTTAAATGTCTGCTATCAGTTGATTTTTCTTTGAAACAAAGCAGAACAAAAGTATTTTTCTCACTTGTTTGAGAAGCGGTTTCTGTTCCTCTCCTAAAGAGGAAGATGATTCGGACATGTTGCTGAATTCCCTGCTGTCAGTCTGGGTATTTATGTCACAGAATATCTTTTGAATAGTAATTTTTAACATCTGATTAATCTTCCATTCTGTTTGAGCAGAGAAGCTCTGCCATGCTGTGCTAGATGCAGAAGGCTCTCGGCACTGACCATTGTCATCCTCTGTAAGGGCTTGCAAGCAAAATCCCTGGGGTTGGTGTTCAGCCTTGCCAGTCAGGAGCTTGGCAGCTGCTTAGTTTAAAGTTGGGGGAACAGAGTTTTTTCCATAGGAGCCTATGACAAATAGGCAATCCTCTGGTATCTTAATATGTACCTAGGATATACACAGAGAGCAACCTGTGTACCCTTATGTGCTGTGTTCCTGTGCAGGGTGAGGAGGGGACCCCTGGACCAAGTTGTACCTTGTGCATTTTGTTACCTGCTGATTTAACCCATTTCTCTCCTGTGTCCCCTCAGTATGTGTCTTCTGCTTCCTTGTTCACATTACCCTGCCTTCCATATTACAAGTTTTTTTATATCCTGGATAAAATATCTTCTGAATTAACCTGGACGGGTAATGATTTAAAGAGAAAATCCATCTCCATGACAGCTGGCTGGACTGGGAGTTTGGCTATCTGTGCCATTGCATCAGCTGCCACCTGGGCCACACATCTGAGAAGGAAACCCTCAGCTTGTGTTTGATAAGCTCCTAGCCAAGGCAGATAAGCCACTGTGCTGCTGACAGTCTCCCACAGCTGCATGGTTTAACCGCAGTGGCCAGAGTGGAGGGAGAATTGTGGAAGTTATTAACTGGTACCCATTCTTTTTTAATGATGCTGTCATTTTTAATTTCACTACAACTAAAGCAGAACTTCTCACAGATGACTTGGTTTAGAGTCATTTGGGTGCCCTGCAATATGTTCACATATTTTCCACTGCTGAATGAAAAGGAGAAAAAGAGTGTGATACTTGTCAGTGTCTGTCTTGCTTGTGGATGGTCTAGATTTCTGCACAGCTCCTTCTCTGTTACGTGGGGCTTTCAGATTTCTATTGATTAGAGTGGTTTATTTGCTAATTAAGAGAATTCCCAAGTCTAGCTATTGACTTGAACAGTAAATGTGCTGGGTTATTAAAGATAAGAGGCTTTAGTCAGAAAATATTGTACCCTCTCTCACAAAAGAGGTCAGTGTAACTCGAGCAAAAGAGTGTCCTAAAAATCAGAAAACAAGCAAAGAAAATGAGAAAGTAGGAGCCAGGCAAAAGCTGCTTATGTAATCACAGTAAAGCAAGTAGGACAGAGGAGAGAGTGGGCAGCCAAACTCAGCTTTCGCCTGCCTGCTGCTCAGGGCAAGGCACGATTGCATGTGTGACTGGTGTTCCTTTTACAAAGCAGACTCACCCAGAGAGCCTGCATGGCTAAACAGAGAGTGGATCAGGTGAAAGGACAGTGATGGGAAATTTCATCTTTTAGGGATGAACTTTCACAGGGCCTCAGTATACAGCTGCTTGTGGTAGGTCCATGGGGTTTTGAAGGTACATTTCAACCCTTTTGTAAAATATTCCTTCTCAGCAATTTACAAAACTCCCCAAAATATTACAACAGCATAACCATTTACAGAAAACAGAATTTCCTGCAATGAGGTTAAAGTCTCCCATACCTTGCCCAACAAACTGCTATGGCAAGAGAAGTCGCATGCAATGTTTATGCCTTTGAGTCAAAGTCTTTGAAAGAGCCTTTCTCCCTCCACTGTTTCTAGAAGCAAGCCAGCACAATTAATTGGGAGTAAGAATTGAGTTCTTAAATAATTCAGTTTGGTTGAGATGAATCCTGCCCGGGGGAGCCTGAATTCCTTGAGGTAATGCATGACTATCCTTGTTGGAAGTTATTCACACCTCTGGGCATAGGTCTTGTATGTGGTTGTCGTGATAGTTACAGGAGTTGCAACATTTTATTTGTATACTCACATCCATTACCTGGAGACATGAAATTCCTTCTTATAAGGGTCCATAGACAGGTATTTGCTGCTGGGCAAACAGAAATGTGTGCAGTCAGCAATGATGATTCTAAGACCCAGCCTTGGCACTGGGGGTGTGATTTGTAGCTCTGCAGCAGGCAGGACCCACAGGAGTGTCAAGTGTAGGATGGTGCTGGAGGCAGTGGTAAGCAATGGGAGAAAAGTGGGATGACCAGAAGGTGTTGCCAGGGTGGCTCTGAAGGGTGTCTGAGCTTTTGTGATGCAGCTGCTTCTGAAATACTCATTCATAGTGACAGCAGGGTTGCAAATAGTAAGGTTTTAGTAAACACACACCCGTACATGTAAGAACCAAATGTGGTTTTGGTCCTTCTCTTGTCACATCATTAAGTGGTCTTTCCATTTTCCTCCTCAAATTTTTCAATTTCCATATGCTTTGAGAGAGCGTTACCTTACATCTGATGTTTTTTCCTACTTTCTTGTATAAATTTTACCCTTGTCTCCAGTCCTGAAGTATTTATAGCTCAATGGTACACATAACCATTTGGCACACAGTAATTTCTCTTTGAATACTTTCCATATCTCTCCTGTGTGTTTTTCCTCCCACACATGTTCCATTGCCTTATCCCAAAGGATGTCTTTATTCTTCCTTTGTGCTTCTGGTATCTCTATTGTTTTTTCATGTCTTTCTTCTTGATGGGTTGCGTGTTTTTGCACATCACACAGCTTGAAAAAAAATTCCCTTCAGACTCTTAAATTGGACAAAATCTTACATATCTGATATGCACATAGACTTAAATTCAGTCCTAAGTCAAAGAGCAACCTAGCTGCTGCAGAGAACCTATTTTTGAACAATTTTTGTGACAAAGGCTTCAGACTGGCCTCCTCACAGGGAATAACTTCACCCACAAGAATCCCACTGGCTACAGTACTGTTGTGACCTCGAGGTTCATTTAAAAAATTGTACCAAATTTTCTTGTAGGCATTTTCTTTCCTATGGATTTTTGTACCAAAGCAGAATTATTTATTTATTTTATTTATTTATTTTTAATGTTGACGATTTTTTTCTCATGGCAAAGCAAGTATAATGGTGATTCAAATTGTGCAGTTATTCTTTTGTTTTTATTTAGCCCTGTAAGGTAATACATAGGGACTATGTGGGCTGATAGAGAATCATGCATCTAAAGACACAGATGTGTCGGCAGGATCACAGGATTGAAAGTAATGACTCTGAATGAGACTTTAAGAGACATAGTTAAATAGTCACAGTGCATTAGGTAGAAGAACTACAGTCAGGGATACTAAGTTATATTATTTCTGTTCATACAAGCCTTCCTTTAATTCAAGGATGATGAAAGTCTGCAGAGGAACAAGAATGACAGAAAGATTGGAAAATGAGTAAGTTGGTAAAGTGTCCACAACTTCCACCAGCTATGCTTGCCAAAGCTTAGGGCTTAGGGCTGATTTGACTACAGTCTAGATAGTGCTAATATTCCCTACAAGGAACACATCTGAGTAGTGAGTCCTCCTATTTAGCACATGAAGTCATTGTGAGAGTCAGTGTCTGGAAGTTGGAGCTCTCAATTCAGTTTGCACAGATCATTGTGGCTCATCAGAGATCAGATCCTCTTGTGCAGGGCAGTTCCAAGTGCAGGCAGACTTTTTAATGTGCTTGTGGTCAGGTCAAATGTGCTCCAGCCAGGGACACTGGCAGCACTTCCTTGGGTACCTTCACATAAGGACAACATAGAGTGACCAGCAGTCACAGGCCACAGAAGCATATCTAATGGTCTGTGCTCAAGCACTAGTTCAAGGAGGAGTTACTGCAGATGTTGTATGTGCTGCATCAATGCCTAGAGCCCTGATGAGATGGTCAAGATAGATTTAGCTTTTAAGAGCAATAGTCTCTTTATAAAGAAATGCTGCGAGGAATATAACACTGTCTGGCCTTATTTTTCAAAGATAAAGACTGCAAAGAATGAGTTGAAATTTCCTTAGCATTTCTGAAAATCAAGCCATAACTAATTAACCCCTGTATGCCATTTGGCTTAATTATTTTTTTCCACTTGATTTAAGAGAGAAAAAGAGAAACTTTGGACTTCTCAGAACTTTGCAGCAAGTTTGTGGTCAGAACTTGGAAGATCTTGAATTATCACTCCATCACTACTTCTTCCCCCTTTCTAATTGAATGAGCTTTTACCATCACCAGTGCAACCGATTGTGTAGCACAGACCATATAAGCTACAGGACAAACTGCAGGAATACCCCTGACTGCATTCCCTTTGAGAGCTGGGATATGCCAGCCAGGAGCACATTCTGCCTTTAATTACACTGAAGAGGTCTTGGTGATTTGGTGTCCTACATCAGTATTAAGAAGCTTGGACACTGAATTGCTATGTCAGGAGCTTTGCTGCTCTCACAACAAGCCCAGTGGGAGCCTGACTTTCTCAAAGAGCTTAATAAAAGAGTGCTTATTGTCAGCTCACCCCTGTAGCCCATTAGAGCTCCACAGAGATTTCTGTTCTCTAACATCATTGTGAAAAGTGGGACAGTCCTTGCTTCTGAGGAAGCTCTGTGTTCATAATCACTACCTCACATGTCAATACAGTCCCGGTGATCTAATAGTCATGTTGCAATTAGTTGGTGATAGGTGTGAACAGAACATATCTGAATGTTTATGGAGATCCTATTAACTAGACAGTTATTCAACAGAGTAATTTTTATCTCCTAGTTAGTATTTTCTCTGGCTGTATCTCAGTGTGCTTGAAAAAGCAAAAGTAATGTGTGACATTTCCAAAAAAGCAAAAATTTTCTTTCTTTGGGAGCACATACAACCCTGCCCTCTGAAGGACACAGCCCCTTGTGATTTACAGAGAGAACCTAAGTTCCCCTGTCATTAAGGCCCTTCAAAACATTACTTACTTCTGGCTTGAAATCCATTATCATGGTAGAGTTGCACTGCAGTTAAATGACTTATTCAGACTGTAACCTCTGCTGCTTGGTAAAACCAGCTTGAGTTTTTTCTGTGCATAGGGCTAGTGTACTTGTGCCCCCATCAGTCTCATCCACCTTCCACGGGTTATTTATATGTGCTGTATTATTGAAAAAACAGCTGCTGTCAGACATCAGGATGCACAATTGCACAGTCAGAAGAATGGGTGAGAAGAGAGGGGTCATGTTACACCACACATGGTGCAAGGCCTCTTGTGGGTCAGTTCCTTCCTGGGCTTGTCCCACCAGCTTTCCAAGTTGAAGCCATCAGGCATAATCATCATCATGTGTATCCCAGGAGTGCTGAGAAGGAGTTTTTAAATTTGATTCAGAATAGGCACTTCTCCCCACTGCACAGGCACGAACAGCCACCTCCCTGCATGCTGGACTTGGGCAGTATTGCAGCCAGGCAATTCAACGATTGCACAATTTCTGGCTCTGCGGGCTAACCCACATCCCAAAGGAGCTGAGAGGACACATTGATTCAGGTTTGTCCATTACTAAGTATTATTTCCCAATGCATTTATGGAGCCATCCTACCTCCAAATTTCAGCCTGGAGAGGTCAGAGATATTAGGAGGGTTTAAAAGAAACTTTGGACAGCAAAAAATTAGAGGAAATTTCATGGATCTAGATTTTGCAAGTAGTTCTTAAAACTTTCACATCCTTCATGACTGCAGCTATAAATAGGTCTAGTATTAATTAAACCATGGCAAACTAAATGTGCCAATAATATTAAGGAGCAAAGTTCAGGCTGTCATCCTGCCAGTGGCTATTCCCAGTGCAAAACCAACTTTAACAGAGCCATCTGAGAGACCAGATTTTTGCAGTGATACAAGGAACTGACTGTGTGTTCTTTGTTGTTTCAAACTTGCTGAGTTCTTGTGTCCTTCACTCTGTGCTAAGCAAACCCTAAATTGTTTTCATTATATTGTGTCATTGTTGTCTTTCTAGTGTCTGCTTGCCCACCCAGGAAGTGTTTACAGAATCCTCATGGAGGAGTTTATCCTAGAGAATAAGTGACCCTGCTACAGAAGTTTTACTTGTCAGTAGGTGATATATTGTAATATGTAAAGCTGGCAGCCACTTGCTTATAGCTCATAGTTTGTCCATAGTCCCTCACCCTGCTGTTTCATCGCAATGTCTTCTGTGCAGATATAGATCTGTCCAAACACAAACTCTTCAACTGCCTTTTGGCACAAGTGAAGCACTGCAAACCCCACTTGCACACCATGCCTATTTCTGGCATGAAGCAAACCCTTTCCTTCTCTGGCACTCTGCAAACAGCAGATGCTGTGCCACAGGCTTCAGGTGGCAGCTGCAGCGAGCCAGATTTGGGAACCACCTCACCCTGGGCAGGGACACCTGTCTGTGTCAGAGGCAATGCCTAAGCAGGAACACTCAGTGAGGCAGGATTTCTCATGCAGCATAATCATTTTTCTCAGTGGAACTGTGGAGCAAGTTTGACTTACCAGGCACAGTGAGATGGAGACCCCCAGAGCCCTGGCAAAGGGAAAAGAAATGCAGATCCAGTCCTCCTGGTGCGAAAGTGGTCTAGTTTTACAAAAGAGGTGGGCTCCTGGCTTTGGAGAAGTGATGTGAAGCAGCAGAAGTTCCTGAGATGGGTCTGGTGGAGTATTCCCTGGGATGGTACTCAGTGACTGAAGGGAGCAACTTCTGAGTGATGCATGTAATGAGTGATGAAAATATAATTGTCAGCAGACTTGGGCATAATAATATATTTAGATAAAGAGCCAGCCAAACCAAGCCAGCCCGTTTTATCAGGCCAAACCTCACCCTATTCTCTGTTACCAGATGAAAGTATGTTCCTCTGCTTAGTTTTTAAATGTTCAGTGGTGCTTATTCTCTGCCAGATCCTACTGTTCTGATTTGCCATTGTGCTGCCTGCTCCATGGCACTTTTGTATTGGGTCTATTAATTTTACTCTGTAATGGAGTCACCAAGAAACTAAAAAATGTGTTCTGTTCTGAATATATGCTATGCTGCCAAAAGATGTTGTGATGTCTACTTTTCTGATACTCAAAACCTTCCTGGATGCAACCCTGTGCAAACCACTCTGGATGAACCTACTTTAGCAGAGGAGATGGACTCTATGATCTCCAAAGGTCCCTTTCTCCCCAGCCATTCCATGATTCTGTGATTTACTTTGCTCTAGTATCTTCTGCACTTCATCATTTTCATCAGATGAATTTAGGACTCAACTTGTCCTTTTGGAGAAGGATAAAGACAGGCTACTCAAGGCTGTCTACATTACACTTCTCAAACTAGGACAGTTGTGTCCTATATTAAAGGATATTGATAAATTTTGATGGTGCCTGAAATATGTTCCTGCATTAGCAATGATCTACATACTTTGCAAACTTGTGGTGCTGTAGTAACACCTGGAAGTGTGTTCTTAAGAAAAGCCCTCCATTTGGTGTGGTGGTAACAGCAGGCACCAGTAGTGTGGTACATGTGAAGCAATGTAAGGAGTTGATGGGCACACACCAATATCCTGACAGCACTGATGGCAACACTCTGCATAAGTGTATCTGCTGGTATGAGCTTAGGGAGACTCTCCCTTCCCTCCTTAGTATGGATCTTCTAAAGTCTCCAGAGATCTCTCTCTTTTACATGCAATTTTTCACACACTTATGTAGTTCCTTCAAACAAAACAATGAACCCTCTGAAGCTTTAGGTATCACCTTTCACTGAAAATTAACACCTGATAATTTTCACTGAAAATTCTACCTGATTAACTAATTGAAGAAGTTTCAAACTGCTGAAGTTAGACTGTTCCCTTCCCCCAAAAATGGTTAACACTAAAAGCTCTGCTTGATTTATTAACCATTGAACCAGAAACTAAGATCTAAAAGTCTGAGTACACTATATGTCACAATACTTCCTATGAATGCACACTCAGATCTACTCCTTCATCCTCACTTTAAACAGATTATCTGTGATAATAAGTAGGACAAAAATTTCCTCCTTATTTAATAAAATAATACTGGAAAGGAAAACGTATTTTGCATGATCACTTCTCAGTCTGGAACACTTGTAGACTAAATATATTCATCTACGATACATACTTCGGGTATCTGTTTTCAAGCTGCATTCTTCCTGCAAGCAGCACAGAAGATGCTGTTCTTTGCCATCACTGTGTACAGCCTAGGTAGATCTAAGGAGAATTCTGCATGAAGATTTCTGTTGTCTTTTTGTTCAATCAGAGGATATAGCCCTATTTACTCCCATTTTAAATTGCACATAAAATGCAGTCATACACCTGGCTAAAAACCTTGGTTATACTTTCCAAGCTAATCTTAAAATAAAGCTCAGGTCCTGAAGTCCCAAAAAATAAAATCCAGTCCTCCAACATGCAGGGGAGCCTAAGCAACAGAGTTCCTTCACAGCACATAGTTATCTCTCCCAGAAGAGAATTGATATTCAAATGCTTATTTCCCTTTAAAATTTTGCCCATTATATGTTTTATGAGGACACAGAAGCAAAGGTCCCTTTTTATTACCATTCTGAGAGGGTTTTAAAAAAAATGTGATTAAGTTCTCTCTCCACCAGACTTCATGAAAGAAGAGACACCTCACCCTCTGGGAAGTGTAAGCAATACCATTTTTGTAGTAACTGCCTGGTTGTTCAGCCTTATTTTTACATATGTCAGATTTACGCAAAGTTCATCTTTACTGGGCCACAGTGCATATTATTCCAAAACACTCTCCAAGGCAACTCTTTTCAGCTTTAGAGGCCATGTTGAAATAAGCAACCATGATGAGGTTGAGTTCCACCCAGGCAGTTTTGTTCTGTGAAAAAATCTGTATTTGTTTCTAGAATTTGAATCTGGGCTCTTGTTTGTTAGGTCAAGCAAAGTGATACAGAGACATTAAATCATAGGATCACAGAATCATGGAATAGTTTGGGTTGAAGAAGACTTTTAAAGGTCATGGGAAATACCCATATTCAAAAGAATGGTCTCTACCTTCTGGTCCAGAAAAGCAGCCCAAAAAAAAGTAAACAGACCATCTCTCATTCTTCTCAAAATTAATTCATGGGCAGAAGCCAGTACACTAAGGTCTCTGGGTCTGGAAATCTGAACAATAAAAAGCAAGCTATTGTCATAGAAAGCAGAAGTTCTCCCAGCTCCCTCTCTTCCCCAACTTGTCAGCACAACCTTAGACTTATCTGGGCTGGGTCACAGCCAGCTTGCCCTCATTCAAGCCCTGATCCTGGCAAGACAGTAGGTAAACTGGCAACTGCTCCACCCAGCTCCAGCAGCCGAGACCTGAAATAGAAACGTGAAGCTGAATGTTGGCCATGCACAGGGAGATCTCCAGGCCTTCATGGAGGAAGGAGGAGCTGTTCCTCAGAGCACATTTCACTGGTCCCTAGCCCCTGTGTGTTTTGTGTTTGTGCTTTGTGATAGCAAAGCCCCTGATGTTCATGTGGACATTGGGTTTTGCCTGTGACTAGCAGGAAATTACAAAATCCATTGGTTCAGTACCTCAAACTGTAAGTCGTTATTTTAGAGGAAACCTGTTGAAAAGTTGAGGCTTGCCCATATTCACCAGCAGCTGTAACTCTAACCTGTACTGAGTATACATTAAAAAAAAAAACAAAAAAACAAACCCAAAGCTGTAGTCTTACAGTAACTAATCGGTGATGAAAGCTACTTTTCAAAGAGGACTGATCTGACTTCTATGAAATGAAGAAATGCTCTCCTAGCTCTTAGGGGCTGTGATGAAACCCTGAGACATGTGATGAGAAGTGCAGGAGCTGCATGAGACCATGTGCTGCGTCTTCCCACCAGGAGGGCAGGAGCCACAGGCCTGGATGAATCAGGACAGCTTTTGCTCCAGTCCAGGCAGGAGTAGTGAGTCCCAGGCATACACAGGCAGAAAGTAAAAAAAAGGTCATGTTTTTAATCTCTCTCCTTCTTTGGTCCCATCACTGAGGCCCCTGAGCTCTCAGCACCATCACCAGATGCACTGAGCAGCTACTGCAGTGCCCATGCAGCACCCCATCTGAGAGAACCCAGAAACACAGGGTGGTGAGAAACAGAGACTGTGCTTGCTGAGGGTTTATGAAGGGCACATGCAAAAGCAACAGCCTGTTCCTTTCTCACCTTATAAATGAAAGTGTAATCTGGCCCCTAGAATGAAATAATGATTTTTAGTGAAAAAAATCATTGGGGCTTCTTATCACTTTAAGTATTTCAACCTGTCTGCAGCTTTTTTTGTACTAGTTCTCATAGCTCAACCATTCTTAAGAGGCTTCTTCAATCTGATAAGACTTTGTTCACAAGAAGCTACATGTTTATTTACTGAGAAGAACACAGCTAGAAAGGTTTCTGAGCAGATACAAATACATGAACAGTTAGGCAGAGACTCTGAGAACTTCTTGTGTAACACCATGACTGATGGACAAGTAAAATTTAGACAGCCTCTTGCTTAGGGAGTTGGGATGAAGAGCGCTTCTGAGGCATGGAAACCACACAGGCTGCTCCTACCAGGGTTTATGGGTGCCTAAAAGTACTTCTCCTGTCATCTTTCCTCTTTAGTGCAAAGCTGGTCTGTCCAGGAAATACGAGTTGAAGAAAATACATGGAGTTGGTGGGCAGCCATTATGTAAAAGTGCTCAGCGTGGAGATGGAAAAAACCCAACCCTTCCATGTGACCAAAAGCCTGAAGTCACTGTTAATTCTTTCCAAAATTTACCACCCACATAAGCAGGAAAGGTTAAAGATATCAGTCAGGCAAAACTTTCTTGGCCATCAAGGCCACCATAATCAACCATCAATCATATCCAGGAGATACATATGGTCCTGTTACTCATTCAGGGCTGCACATGAGCAGTGTTTCCTAAGATGCCATTAAGGGATATGTTGGCTCCTTGTAGTACGTATTGGAGCCCCATCTTAAGATGTTACAGTGTGTGCTGCAACAAGATCCCAGAGAGTGACCTGCATCTCTGAGCCCAGAGATACAGCCCTGAGCACACCATAGAAAATGCTGAAAATTTAAAACAAAGGAATAGGTTTTCATTTGGTACTCCAACAACTAGTTTATTGAACACAGCCACAAAAAGGTTCAGGGATGAGAACAAGAACTGGTCTGAGGACTCAGGGTTCAATAGGTGGAAAAAGGAGTGGCTCTGAGGTTCGAGGTCAAATAGGGACAAGGGAAAGTGGTGCAGGGGAGTGGCCAGAGACCAGGAGAACCAATGGGATAACAGGGGTGGAACAATGCGGCAAAACAGAGCCAATAGGGGTTAAGGGAAGGAAGAACATTCTAGGAAGGGTACATAAATGGCAAACGGAGGCTGAACAAGGGTGACACCAATATCCACAAACCACTAGAACACCAGCCCAGAAGGCACCAGTATGTGGCTGCAAAAGACTATGGGAATGAAGTTTTCCCTATCCTAATCTAGAAGGGTGTCTGCCCTCTACTGTGCCACCCCCTCCAGAGTCGAGGCACCCCAGCAACAGGCCCCTGGGCCTCTATATTAAGAAACAATTTAAAGTAAATTAAAAAAAAAATAAAAATTGGAAAGTAAATTATTGTCTCCATTTGCAAATGGAAATTAATTTAATTATGAAACATAACTTCTATTCAGCACTGCCAAAAGGGCAAACAACTGAGAACTTAACTAAAAGGAGAAAATTGTCAGTCTTTCAGCACATAACCATTTTTATCTGAACAGCAATAATTATGAAAATGGGCAGAAGACTGTTTCACTGATGATAAGTTTACAACATGTCAAGCAATATTTGAAGATTCATATTTAATTACTGTGACTACACAAATTTAACAGTGGAAAAAAGTTGTCAATATGTTTTTTAAAGTAGGGAAATAGACCCAAAGTCAAAAGCAACATCATTAACATTGGTAACTCAAATAGAGAGAGTTTCCCTCTAGGCTAAATCTTGTGATAAAGGAGAGATGACCCTTATTATGCAACTTTGAATGTGTCTGGCAAGGTTAAGAAGTAAATAGCAAGATTAATCATCATCTGGGTTGGTAATGGTTTTCTCAGTCACATATTTACTCCAGGCACATTTTTGGTGTTCCACATTAGGGATAATTCTTGAACAAAATTTGTTGTTTTCCTTATTTTTTCCTCTAGACATTACTTCAAGGCAAATAATTTTAGAAAACATCATGCTTCACTAGTGGACCATGCAGGGCAGGCCTTCAATGAGTTCTTAGGATGAAGTAAGTGCAACCTGGCCACCCAAACTAGTGGTGTTTGCTTGCCAGTGTCACCGGCTGTGCCTGTTGGGGAGCAGCATGAGGTTTGGCATGAGGAAGCCCATCTGCCAAAGGGCAGTGCAAGTTTCCAGGATGCTTGGAGCTGTAGGTTGACCAAGATGAACACAGTGAAGACAGTGTGTGCTTTATTTTAGTGTGCACAGCTCTGATCAGCAGCACCATGCACAGCTCCTCTATGTGAATGGGGAAAGATGTTTTCAGAAGCATCTTCTGGAAAAAAATGCTACAGGGAATACAATACTTTCTCTGCAGTGGTCTGGCTGGCATAGAGCTCCTTCCTCCATGCCCAAACTGCCTAGAGTGTCCAGCAGTCATGCAGCTAACGCGGTGCACCCCAAACCAGGTCAAGAAGATCACTGTGGCATGTTGTTCCTGTCTGATGGGAAGTACAGATGCACTGGGCTCACTGAAGTTTTCCCAACAGATGTTCTGCCCTGATGGTGCAGATTTTGGCTGGAGAATTCTTTCCACCTTCTTGCAATGAGAACCATGCTCCTATTTCAGACCCAAGTGATGAGGGTGCAAACACCAGTCCTGATCCTGCTGTTCTCTGGGAACTCATGAATTTTTTTTGCCTGAATTCCTCATCTGTAAAATAAACTGAGAAATTTTTTGTAAAGATTACCTTTGCAAAGTGCTTTCAGATGTATTACTGAAAGGGGTATGTAAGAACCAAGTAATAAATAATATTATAATTATATAATATTACAAGGAAATATGCCACAGTACAGATTAACCACTGTGCCTGAAAAATACACATTGAATTGCTGTCAAAGATGCAGAATTTTGTAGGATGTATGAATGGGAGTGGTTGCTTTGGAAGATGCTCTTTGTGAAGAGGATTATGTGCCATGTCCTGCTGCAGTTGTCATGGCAAGTATTCATATTTCCCATGGCAACAGAACCATCAACTTTTTATGCAGTGTAGCATATGTATGTAGCATAAAAAGCTATATTTAGTGACCAGGGCACAAGTTAATTATCTCACCAACGTCCTTAACTTTGGCTCTTGTATGGAGATTAAACATTCCACTGAAAAGCGTTTCCTTTGGCTTGTGACAGGTTTCCATTTCATAGTTTCATTATGATTCACCCACCAGTTGCTGTGCTAGTGACACTATCTGTGCTGGGTATGTGGTACTGCATGGTGTCTGAATTCACTGAAGGAGATGATGATAGGGCAGCAAACCCACAGTGAGTTCTGCTTTTGTAGTGCAAGTGCTGTCTAATGCAGGTCACCCAAACGGAGTGTTGCCACTGAAATGACTGAAACTCTAGAATGCACTTTAAAAAAAAATAAAATAAAAAAAAATGGAGTCTCTTCCTCATGTTTTTCCTCAGCTGAAATGACTTATTCTGAAAACTAGCACAGCAACTGGTGGGTGAATGTATTAAATAGACAAGGGAAGGATGAAAACTCAGGGAAACTAGATGTCACTATAACAGCAGTGATGGTCCAAAGAAGGACAGCCTTCTGCTTTATTAAAATGAAGTTTGTTGTAAACTAGCATTTTCCTAAAAGTGGTTTCCAGTGCTCTGAGAACCCTCAGGCTCTATTCTGCAGAACTATATTGTTTGCATACTGTACTGAAACTAAAAAAAACAGATCCACACCACAGACCTCACCAAGCTCATCTGGCTGCCTGCAAATGTGCTGGGAAGGTGCTGCTTGGCTTGCCAAAGATGGGTGTTCTTCTGGAATTAGCAAGAGTGGGTTTCTTAATGAGGAGAGAACCAGAAACTGTTTCTAAAACAGTCAGGGCAGTGAAGGCTTGGGATCAGGATGAGAAGTGTGGCAGCACATAACTGCCCTCATGATCACCACAGTATATGGGACAGTAAAGAGCTGAGTCCAAAAATGCAGTCCTTTTTTCATGGGTCTTACTTCTGCAAAATACTTCCTGAGTTTCATGAAAACATGCTCACTAGATAGCTCTACTCTTCAATCCCAGTCTCTCTTTTACAAACCCTGAGCAAAACAGATCTCGATATTCCTATTTAGATGAGGAAATTCCAATTGTCTCGTATACTCATTTTCTATAGACATACAAAAATGCCATCACTTAGAGCTGCATAATGAACCTGATTTCTCCAAGTTAGTCAGAGATTAATTTCCTCTTATTGGAGATGGCTTTTTGCAACACTGTTTATAAACAAAATCTGTCACATAATACTAGTTTCCAGTACTATAATCAATTCACTGATGGTGTTCAGCACCTCCCCTGTGCCCAGAAAAACCATGGGCTTTTCTGTGAGTAGAGAGTGCAGTACATCCCACACAATTCTGAATATTTTTTGCACATTCCAGTATCATTTTGTCATAAAACAGTAATAAAATCTCATAGACTTGCAATTTAACTTGCTTTTGTTTAGGTATGAGCAGAGTGGCACAGCCTCAGCAACACGTGAGGCTTTCAGTCCATCCTGCACTCAGGGCAAAGTGTCTGTTGAGTATCAGTCCACCTGTTTTATGCATTCAGGAAATTATTTAAAAAGCTTCAGTGATTTAAAGAAAGGCAGAAGGAAAACAGTGGAAATTACCCAAGAACCCTGTTGACTTTGGTGCACCTGGGTTGAAGGACACACAATTTCTTTTCTGTGTATCCTAAAAGACATTAAGGGAGGTATTTGGAGAGCTCTGTCCTGGGGCTTGTGCTTCAGGTTTCCGTCCTTGCCAGTGTCTGGGCTGTGTTGTCAGTGGTCTCTCAAGACCATCAGGCTGCTTAGTTCTAAAGAACCACTGGTATAGCTTATGCCTAAAAAGCCACTGCTTGACATTTATAATCTGATTGTCAAGCTATGCCTGGCCTTTAGTGGTTGTTTGAGGTGAGTGAGTATGCATGGTTTTAGGTGCATATACAAATATATTTGTATTGTTTTTTAGGTGTTTGCCAATCATGGTGTGGTAGAAGTGTCAACCCCACTGTCTTCTCCCCGCATATTCCCTGTCTGCTTTCTGCTACATCCTTATCCATCTTAAATAGTCTTGATTTTAATGTCTTCTTGTACAGAACTGGGAAAGGGCCACAAAGGTCACTTAGTCATGAAAAGGAAGATTTTGCTTCCCTTACAAAGTGAAATCAGCAGCAGCTTATCTCAGCACCCCACTGTAGAGGTCCTGCAGAGGTAAGGTTTTCCCACCAGCAAGGCTGCACAGGGGGAAAGTGGGGCCTCTGGAACTGCCTGCAAGTCACAGCCACCGTAATGCCACTTTCTGACCCAGTGACCCAGTTTTGGGAGGAGATTAGGATATAGCTGGGAGCCCTTGGTCATAGTTCAGTCCAGCAGAACAGAGGAGGAGAATGACAGTAGATGTGAGAGAGATGGGGAGGTATGGATGGAGGCAGCTCCTGTACCAGCACAGCCTTCCCAGCAAGCGTGTCCTTTGTCACCCACATGTATATCCTGGGTGTCTGGTCAGACCCTGGGTTGTTGTAGGAAGTCCAGGTGACAAGGGGAGCTTTCCATCTGGTATGTTTGGCCAGAAGGTCATTGGGTTTTGCCTTGGAGTCAGCAGTTGCTACTCTAATCCAGGATGTTGAAAACTGTAAGATGATGATGTTACCTTTGCATGTGCCCTAAATAAAGGCCCAAGAGGGAAAGTGGAAACCTTCATTGCAAGGAATAGTTGAACTGCACAATTTCCAGCTGTGTATCAAGTGGGATCAAGTAACAGATCAAGTAATCAAGTAATGGACAAGTACCAGAATAAAGCTCAGCATGAGTATTAATAGGAAACATCCATGTTTATCAATGTGGATTTAATGTGCTAAGTAGTAACCACTATTATTTATTAGGAAGGATGCACTTGCAGATGATGGACAGTAATTCTGCACTGACTTGTCTGTTCTTCCTCTGTGCTTCATCCAAGGGCAATGCTGCAGCTGCTGCTGTTTCCTGGTGCTGCCTCTGCTCATTTGTCCCCTCTCTGCTGAATTCATGGGGATTTGTGCCTTTAACATAATTATTATTACTAAGTTTCTATTTTATGTCTCAGTTCAAGAGGCTCCTTGGTAGCTGATTATACTAAGTCTCTATGACTAAGTCAGAGGTGACTTAACCCATATGCAGCAGTCTGAATTTTCCTTCAGCACAGTCTCCAGAAGATACCAACCAAACATCAAAGAAAATTAATTCATAGGTACATTATCCTGTGGGATCAAGCTAAAATGTGGTCAAAGAGCTTTAGCTTGTATGCTCTCATGTAAGGATATGGGCAGGAGAAGGGAGCCATGCTCTCGTTTGTGCAAGTTTCCCCCCTCCCTTCTTTGAGTTAGGCAGAGTAACAGGTCACAAGAATACTTATCAGAGAATATTTTACTGTAGTTAAGACAGAACACTTTTTTCCTTTACTAAAATAATATTTTTTTTGGAAGTACAATCAGCCACATGAAAAGTATTCTTTGATCTTTTTCAGGACCAAAAATATGACTTGGGAACTTCTTAGCTTTTCAAATAAATACATTCATTTATCTGGCCAAGGTATTACTCCAGAACAAGGCAATACAGAGCGTTAAATACATACCAAATTTGGGTACCACTGTTGCCTCTATAAGAACCATCTTAAACCATTTTCTACAAAATAAGGTCCTGGGTGATGAAAATGAAAATACTCCTGTTGGTTCTCAAAAGCTTAGGTGGACTTTTGTCCTAAATGGTGATTAACTCACTCATGTATGTTTATAATCCTTTTAAGCAGTTGCATAAATATTCCAAGTGGTCCTTGAAGATGCTGGGTAGGACAGTGAGTAGCTCATTTCAGCCCACAGGAATGTAAGATCTCGTGCTAGGGGGGAAATCCTGTTCACACTGGAGTAAATGTGTTTTTTGTTCTGCCTTTAATGGCATTTCTGTTCCTTTTTCTAAACTTAACTGAGAATGGGATTTTACCCATCTCCTCACATGATTCTAGCTCAAACCTAAATTCTAGCTTTGAGTCTTTTTAAATGGGGAAAACTAAGGTGAAACTAAATAAATCCAGAGAATAAATCCAACCTCAGTTGGAGAAGGACTCTGGTAATTTTCCTGAAGCAGACATGCTCTAAGCAAACAGTCTGTGCAGTGTCAGCAGTGCTCCAGGTGCTGGGCAAGCAGCTGTGTCACCTGCCTGCACTGCTCTTACAGGTGGGCAGTGTTGTCCCTGGCCAAAGGGCCCTTCCTTCTCCCACAGCAAACGCAGGGGATGTTTGGGATGAGAAGGTCATAATACCACAGAAGGAAAAATGCATTATATTTCCAGGAACTTTCAGTGAAACTTCAGACTTCACAAAGATAAGGCTAGGTAAGGAATTTCAGGGACAGAGTTCACACAGGTAAATTCTCAGGCAGTCTATTTTTATGTTTCAAGTAAGTGGGCCTAAAATATTCCGTAAACTTTCACTGTATTCTTTACATTAAATCAAATAATTAGTTATTCATCTCCCACTTCTGATTTTGTTAAATAACAAATGCCCTAATTCAGAGGCAAGAATTTAACCCATAGAAAATTCTATCCTGGGAGAAGATCAAAGTCAGTCCCGTGGTGTTAAGCACACACCTACAGCACATGATCCTGAAAAAAAAAATTAGGTGCATGTTTCAGTCAGCCTGTCCCTTCTTACTGCTTCCCATGCATTAACCTAAGCCTCTGTTGGAGCATTTGTGGTGCCAGGATCAAGGACCTGTGGAGATACGCTGGGAGAGCAGGGCTATGAAAACGTTGCAAGCAAACCGGTGAGAACCCCAGCAGGCTGTGATGGCAATGCCTCCTCATTCCTCTGCATCAACCAACACTACAGGAAGAGATTGAAAGTCTCTTGGGCTACATAAATACACACAATAAGGGCATACAGAAAAAGGTGAAATGGCCCTGCTTATCAGGTACAATTAAAATGAATAGAGGATGACTAATAAAGAGGCAGTTTAAAATCTTTACATGACACAGTGTCAAGGCAACAGTGTTGTGCAATAGCGCTGACACAATTAACACTGTGTCCCTGCCTTGGGCAGAGCCGGGAACGGGGCTCCCGCTGGCCTCGCCCACACCCTCCCATGGCGAGGGCTGGGTGGGCTTCGCCGCTCCAGCTCTCCGCTCTTTGATGCATCCCAGAGCCACTACAGAACCCGCGCAGAAACAGCCACTTCAGACCAAGGCAAGAATGCTTTTTCCTCTTTGTCATCTCTGTTCCTCTCTTTCCTTTTCGTTTGCATGATCCCAAGCCTCACGGTTACTACTGTGTGAAAAGGGAAAAACATCACGTTGAATTTCTGGGCACACTTTAAAGGGAAACTAGGCTTCAGGAGGTGCCTGATTCTGAACCGGGGCTGGTTAGTGACTTAGCACTAAGCAATGCAAGCATTTCCTGTGCTGGAATTTTTGCAGTGTGTAATTTAAAAGCTAGCTTTGAAAACCCTTTGCTGAGGATGATAGACGGTGAATGGGAGTGTGATCTTCCAAAATACAGCCCAAGGTATCCTTCTAGTTCTATATTTAATTATGTTGCTCCTTAGTGGTGCCTGTCAGGCTACAGGATCTCCCAGTCCACTGGGCGAGTGCAGCAGGGGCAGGCTGGATTTTAGATACATATCTATAATGTGTATGTCTAATGTGTATATACGTGTGTACATATTTATATATATATACACAGATACTATATATATATACACTTCTATCCACACACAAGAGCATATATAAAAACATACACAAGACTATATATAAGAACAACAAAGATAATTTTTTTCTTTGATGTTCATGTTTTCTGGCCAAAACCAGCTCTCTCTTGGTTTTATTGCTGCTGTCATGTCTTTGCAATGCAGCACTGTCAAAAAATAATAATATAAACAAATTTGAGGCTATGCGAAACATCCAAACAAGCACAGCCAAAGCTGCCCAATGCCACAACTTGCTGAACAATGTGTGAATTCTGAAGTGGCAGAAATGTCTGTTCCCCTATTCTTTCTTAACTTTTATAAAGATCTTGGCAGAAAGTGTGTTCAACTCCTTCACCATTGCTGTAGGAGGATTGGCCCCTGTATTTCCCCAGTCTGCTAGCTCTACCTGCCAGGGGCTGCAGGAATGTTGACTGGAACACTTCAAATAAAACATGATTTCTGGTCAGCAAATAGTTTTTTAATGAGGCAAAGTGGTATTTCTGAACAGTTTGCTTTATTAGAAGGCAGTGTTGATGCTGTTTCCTGTGCCTGTCAAGCTGTGGGAAGGGGTGGTGGCCATGGAAGGGTCCCAGCATTGCCAGCACCCCTGGCCAGCTCCTAGCACAACTCAGGGCAATGGCTGTGGCACTTGTACCTTGAGGAGAAACCTACCTTCAGGGCCACATCCTGCCTACCCTGTGCTTCCACCCATCCATCTGTGGGTGCTTAATCTTAAAGTGCATCAGTCACACAGTTCGATGTTCTCATGATTCCTCATCTACTTCCTCAAATGTGTATCTGCATGCCAATGTAGGGAGGCAGTGACATCCCAGTGGTGATGATCACTGCTGTGACAGGGCTGCTCTTCAGGCTGCAGAGACACACCTTAACCCAAGTAAAAGTGGAGAGAAACGCTGCATTTGATATCTGTTCATATCTCGCCTGAAAGTGAGCAAGAAGGATTTTTACCACATGAATGAGGGGAGGGTTGCTGTGTTTTGCAAGATGAGGCCACATGCCTCAAAAACCCATTCTTAAGGGAGAAAAAGATATTTGCCACTTGTGGTAGGCATCACAACCAAGCTATTTTCCTTGCCTCCAATAGGAAAGTAAATATTAAATATTAACTGCATGCAAATGTGCCCTTTTACTTGTCCTCATCAATAACAGTTGATGTTCCTCAGGATTATTGCTGTAACAACGTCACTTCCCTTTCTTCACTGGCATCAGGTTCACATTAAAAACCTCATAGCAAAGTCTTTTGTCCACTGTCCCATTTGTGGTTCTGCTTTTGTCCCCCATGCTGTGCTTTGGGGCACTGGCATATGTGGAGATGTGGCCGTGCAGGCTGCCTGTATGCTTGCCCCTTTCCTCCAGCAGAACAAGGGCTGGGAGAGGAACAGAAATTTTGGTTGAACAAAGAAAGCCAGTGGTAAGGATGCCAGCTGTGGCAAAGACCTACTAGGCAGCAGTGTGCTCCCAGACAGAGCAGATCTTCCAGCATTGCATAGGTTAAGGAGCAGCTTTCCAAGAGGAGCTGGAGAGGGGAAAAAAGCACCCCAAAAATTAACTTGTTTGTAAGGGAGTGAACTCAGTTTTGGAAGCTGCTTGGAGCAGCCTGGGTCCAGAGTCAGGGACCCAGCAATGTTCTCCCGAGGCGTCCCAGTTGTGCCGTCAACCAGTGGCTTCCCACTGCAGCGCTGGTCCCCATCTGGTAGTGCCTTGAGAAGAGAGAAGAGATTTCAGAACAGTCTTAATGCCTCAGCTTTGGTACCTACTGTTTCCAGATACAAGAGGAACATAAACCAGACTCTGGTGATGGGCAGGACCACATGGCACGACTGAGCAGCGGCCCCCGCCCTACTGTCCGGCAGCACCGTGGCAACGCCGGTGGGACCCGCCGCTCCTACCGCTGCCGGCTGCGGCTCCGCGCCCGCAGCAACGCACGGCTGTAGTCGCGGGCAGGGGAAAGGAGCTGCCCGCTGTCTTTGGAGAGGAGGGTAAATAGTTACAGTGGAGAAAGGGAATTTAAAAAATAAACAAAAAAAAAACTATGAGGAAGGAAGCGGCAAATGTTAAATGGGTGACTCACGGTACAGGATGACTAATCCCGTCAGGGCACAGCTCATGCTGCTGAGGGAACCGGTGCCGCGAGCCTGGCGGGAAGCGTAGAACGGCTGCGGGGTCCGTCGGGGCAGCCGGGGCCCGGCATTGCTCCGCTGCCATCGGCGAGAGCCGCGCACGGAGGGAGGACGGGCCGGTCCCGGTAGGACTCCTCGGCCGGGCCCACCTCGCGGCCGGTACCCGCGGATCGGCGGCAGTGACCTACTTTTCGCCGGCTCCTTCCGGCATACGACACCGCCGCTGCCCGCGCCACCTGCCTGGCCCTGTCCGGGCCCCGCGCCCGCGGAGGTGGACTGCTCCCCGCGCGTACCTCCCGTAAGCTCCGCTCCGCGCTCTGCCCCACGGGCGACGGCGGCTAGTGCCGGCGGCTGCGCGGCGGGAAAGCAGCGCGCCTGTGCAGTGCCGGGGGGCCGGGCCCAGCCTGCCGCGTTACACAACCGGTCGCCGCCACAGCCGAGTTTCACAGGTCCCGCCGCGGCTGCCCGCAGCCTGTGCCCCCCCGTGCGCTCACCCCCACGTAGCGCATTTCCCGCACTGCCCCCTGCCCTGCCCGCGCTCATGCCATGTCACCGCCGGCCAGCGGGACCCCGCGGCGAGCGGTAACCCCTGTCGCTGGGGGAGCACCGCGCCGGGACTGGGCATGGCACTGAGAGCGGCTCCAGAACGCTCATCTTCCTAGACGGTACGTACGGCCCCGAGGGACGCGAACCCTACTGGGGTGAGGCGTGCAGGAGGGAGGGTCCTCGCAGCCCTCAAGGAGCGGCGGCAGCCCTGGAAAAGTGCCGGCTTACCGCTGCAGGGCCGGTACGCGGCACCCGCCGCTCCGCCCTACCTCCATCGGACCCTGCCGGTACGGTCGCAGGTAAGTTATGAAAAGGAAAACAGCCGCAAGTCCTCTGATTTTTTCCTTAAAAAATCCGTATCGGTCAAGACAGGGCAGGGGACGCACCGCAGGGTGTCCGGGGCCGACACTGTAGAGGGGACGCCGGGATCGGGATGCAGGAGCGCGGTGCATCCGGCTGGGCACCGACATCCCCGTCCCTCAGTACCTACGGACCTCGGCGCTCCGAGGAGCCGCTCGGGAGTAGCCACGGGCTACTGAGCGCAGCTGAGAGTTGTGGTGATTTGAGATTGAGGGAAACAGATTTTCAGGAGACTGAAACGGGTCTGATCGCAGGCTTCTCGTTCTGTCATTCAAGTTCGTCATTCAAGGAATGTGTTTGACTGAAAACAGTGTGGAGAAAAATCTCCGAAATGAGTCTTACACCTAAAAACAACATCTAAAATACAGGTTGAAAAGTCATTCTTCCCACCAGGATTGTTGCATCATTTGATTTTACAGAATGTTTACAGTATAAGTGGGGAATTAAGAATGTTCCAGACATGAATTTGTGAATGATAACTCCACGCCTTGGTCCTTAGCGGCGGAAGTTGTGAAGTGATTGCTCGCATTGGGTAGCTCGCATTGGAAGCACAGGTCGGAGCTGAGCCCCGTGTGATTCATCAGTGAGTTGTCACACGCAGTTTGGACAGCTGTAGTCCTCTGTGAACTGTCGCAGTCCCCGAAGGCAGGAGGCTCCTGAGCCATCGCGGAGCAGGTCCCTGGTCGGTGGATTTTGGGGAAGTCCAGTACATCAGTCCCTTTTTGGGGAACAGAACTGGCACCCAAGTGCCAACTACCCCTGATCTCTGAATGAAGTTGTCTCCTAGAGCAGTGGAGTGGCCCCGGAAATAATGTCCCTGAAATCAAAGGTGTTAAAATGCCCTATGCTTTACCTGCCTGGGGAGGGTAGGGTTATTTATTAGCAGAAGTTTACTTTGTTGTGTGCAGTGAAAGTTGTGGTGCTGATTTCACTAGAGGGATGAGATATTCTGGTATATACATGAGAAAATCTTAGGAGTCACTTCCTTCATTTTTGAACAGAGTGCCAGTACTCCCCTGTCCTTATTTTTCTGGATCACTCCTGGCTAATCCCTAGCTCTGGAAATGTGAATTTGGCTTAAAGAGACAGCTGGATCTTCATGGGTTTGATATGTAGTCCTTATAGTCCTCACAGATTTAACGGATGTTGTTTGAAGCAGCAGACACTTTAAAGAGTATGCAATGTGAAGCCCTGGTACTGAATGTCTGACAATATGGTGTTTTGGTTGGGAATTTGTGTAATTTTTATAAACTTCCTAGGCTGCAGTCCCTCACCATAGTTATACAGACAGAAAGATGCATTTGCATTTTGGGTTTTTTAGAAACTGTATTTTAAAATAAAAGAGATCATTCTCCTGTAATGTGCTAATCAGAGTAAGTCAGTATGTCAGCGCTGCACCAGGGAGGACCAGAACAACAGCACTTGGAGCTCTGCAGCTGACAGAGCCCTGACAAATGCAGCAGGCACTAATGAGGACAGGAAGCTCCAGAGAAAGCCAGAAGTTGAAATTTGTGTGGAAGGGAGGCATTCGTATCTCTTGGGCTAAACATGTGTAAACAATATTTAGAATTTTTCTGGAAGAGGTAGTAGGAAGAATGAAAATGGATTTAGGAGTGGTTGCTTGCTGCTCACTTATCCTGATCATTCCAAGCTGTGGATTACAGTTACTTGATTAGAGGAAAAAGTAAAATTGGTTTGAAATGCTTTTATAAACTGCAAACTTAAGTAAGATATGTGATGGTTCCTGGGTTTTAGCCACTGAGACTATATATTATATTATATTATATTATATTATATTATATTATATTATATTATATTATATTATATTATATTATATTATATTATATTATATTATAATCTTTCTGGTTTAAGACATACATCAACTACACAAAAATAGCTCAAAGATTAAAATTAGCAAATGAGTAGTTCATAATTAAAGTCTCATGATAGAGGAAGTGGCATTATATTGTGGAGATACTGATATCAAATCCAACTTCTGCTCATTAGTAGTATCAAAATATTGGTAGGATGTCTTTATAGTTTGGAGCCAGGGCTTGTCTATGCACAGAAGTTGATTTGTTTTATCCTAAATTACTCAGCCTCCCAAGATTTACATGTAACAGTTAAAGGTTTTAATGCCAACTCAGATCACTCTTTCAAGACTGAAAAAATAAGGTGTGTGCCTATATCAGAACAAGTGTATTAGGGCTTGTACTGGAACAGTTACAGATCCTAGTGAAATAATATGGCTTTAAGCAGAACAATAAAACTTCAAAATACCAAAATAATATGAGAAATTCAGGGAAATGTGATATGATCATTGTTCAAATCATCATACAAGATACAAAATACAAAAGCTCCACATTGCTTTTGCAGTGGTTTACTGATGTTTTGCTTAATTCTGGGCATTCCCATTAAGAAATGTTAAATTACAGCAGTAGGAGGGCTAGAGATATGGTTACACAAACAGACCATCTGTTGTACAAAGTGATGTTAAAGAGCGTCAGTTATTTAGCTCAGGCCAGGTGAACCAATGAAGGAACAGGCTATATTGGGGTATTTTACACACACTTGATACTATATAGCAAGAGGGCAGAAAAGAATAAGCTAAAAGATAGCATCTGCACTAGGTCAAATTTTATAAATTGGCCATGAATGAATTTGGATGGGGAATTAGAAGAAAGTTTGTAGCTGCCCAAGGACTGAAGTTGCATAAGAGTCTTTCAATTAGGGTAGTTTTGAGATAGATCTTGATAATCTTATGAAAGAGATTATACAATTAAATTAGAGAGTTCCTGGAGATAGGAAATTACATTTGCAGAATTAGTTCTTTGGTCTGCAGAGTAGTCATATTTTTAACGTATGCTTGAAAAGAGAATAGATCTTGTTTGCTTGCAAACAAATACTGTTATTATTTAAATTTTAGTTTTTAATTAACTTTAGTTATTTATTAAATTAAAGTTATTTAAACCCCATGTATCAAGTCTTCTGCTGTTTTCTTGGGAGATGAGGCAAGAAATAATTTTCTCTGTTGCTGCAGGTTTGAATCTTTTTTCTCCCACATCTGAATTCCTCTCAAGCACTAGACATTGAAAATGTACAGTGCAGACTCCTTGTAGCATTTGACAGGCACAATTGCCTGCAGATTTTTCTGGCATGCTCCCTGATTCAACCTGTTCATCAGATTTTGGGCCAAAGTCTTTCAGACTGTGTTTTCAGTAACCATATTATAATTCATTGTATATTTTCTGGGATCTGATGCTGGCATAAATGCGTGGCTCCATGGACTTGCAGTACTAGCAGTGATCTTCACCTGCCCTTTGCTGTGTCACAGAACAGTTTAATCTTACATGAATCTTATGTGTATCATAAGTTTATTGTATGATGTGAAGATATGTTCTCAGGCATAACATATATAGCAACATATATGCAACATATATAACATATATAACATATATAACATATATAACATATATAGCAACAGAAGTTGCTTCTTGGCAGGTTGACGAGATGCTGTTGTTTTCCAGCATTGTTTTCCAAGACTGGAGGGCGGGGTTGGTGTTCCCTTTTAACCTGATATTCCTAAAAATAAGTTGGACACCTGGACTTAGTATCAGCTCTGCTCTGGTGCTGATCAGAGCAAAATTCTCTAAATCATGCAGGATAAAATCTAGAAGAAAGAAGTGACTGCTGACCATTAATGATGAATTAGTAACTTTTAAAGCACAGTGTGGTTAAAGTTGAATATATGATGTCCATTTATTACAAGAAAGAGAGAAGGAAGTTGATAAAAAAAGACAGAAATGAAGCAGGCAAGGAAGAAGGAAAGCAGCTCAATTTAGCCTGTAGCAGAGGTTGCCTACCTGCCAACCTGCCGGTAGAGGGAAATTGAAATATTGAAAAATGTCAGCACTGATGAGTATAACACTGAGATGGTAGAAGAAGAAGTGTGTTAACCGAACGCCATGAAACTGTTGAAATACATTGAATCATCTGGCTGACTTGTATTCTTAGGCAGACACAATTGTACAATTGCTTAATTTGTTGACATTCCTTTAGCGGATAACACTATGGTGTATCCAAGAAGCTCGCTAAACATTGCCACTGAGAACACTGCAAAACATACCTTTCTTTGGGAGAGAGAGAGGGAGGCAGAGCAAGACCTTGGAACTCTGACTTTGGAGGACTGGTGCTCACACACAAATACACACACCTGTGCAGTTGGAATTAGGCTCCTGTTGCAGGTGGTGGAAGGTGAGCATCAAATGGTTTGCAGGCCATGCACATGTTCCATGCATGATCAAAGAAGTGACCCTGGCTAACAACTGCCTTCAACACATTTTCTACCTGATCTTTGCAGAGCTGACAGACTGGGACAACTATACCACCCTCGTGCTGGATGCCTGTCACCTGGTGTCCCAAGCAGGCAGGGACAGCAAAGGATTTGGTCTTCCCTGCACCACTCTCCCATTGCATGGAGAGCTCTGCCACCCTGCAAATCACCTTCTATCAGCTTCTGGGACCTCAGTTCTTCCTGTCTGCTCTGCAGAGGCCTGTTGAGTCAAATAGAAGTGTGTTTTCAGAGTTTTACACCGAGTTTCCTGGGTTTTGGCTGGCTGCTGGGTGGCACCTGCACTTGTACCTGCACTGTTCTCTGTGCCTGGCTCTGGGCAGAAGCTTCACTCCTCTATCCAATGACAGCATCACAGCTCAGCAGAGACCTGCACTGGCCCTCTGTCTCCCCATGATTATGGAATATTCTGAGTTGGAAGGATCATCAAGGTGTTACCCCTTATCTATAAGTAAATGTGAGGTGCTTCATTTAGTGTTAGTTATAGACAGATTGATTAACTGATTGACTAATAGATAAATGCAGATATATTTGTAGGTGTGTTTATTCTTGTTTACAAACTGCCCAAGCCTAGGCAAGCTTTTCAAGTATGTAGCAATGTCAGGAATCATAACTATAAAAATGCTAATCTCCTCTCTTGCTTCATCTGTTCAGCCCACAAACACAGGCATACACACATGCTTTAAAGACATTAATAAGGTTTGTTGGTTCTCTTCTGGGCTCAGCCTACTTTGATCTTGGTTTAATGCACAGCACAGTGCAGTGCATTGCTTCTGGACAGTAAAGTTTTCACCATAGCATACTAAGTAAACCATTTTTTGAATAATTAATGAGCAATAGATGAGCTGATAAGAGCTCCCATTGGCAGTAGGTATTTTGCATAGACGTGGCAGCATTATAGGAAGATTTTCAAGCCAATGCAGAGTCTTTATCTGAAGGGAGTGAGATAAACCCCTGGCCCTGATGAAGACAGAGGTTGAACTTCCACCAGTTTCTTTGTGGGAACCTCTCCCGAAGTATCAGCTGAAGAGAAAAATGGATTTCCCTGGGGATCAGTCCTTGGGTTTAGGCTGTGCAAAGCTCCACTGCTCAAACTTCAAATAGGTAGTTATGTATAGAGGAGGATGCTGTGTGTTTGGTCCACTGTTGGCTTGTCACAGCAAAGGGAACAATTAGGGAGGCTCTAATAGCTGGGGAGGGTTACACCCCTTGCTGAAGAGGTTTGACCATAAACCTGTTCTGAGTGCAATGTACACTGGCTCAACTTACAGTAACTTGAAAACATTTACTCTGATAAAACTGTTTCAAATCTGATTTTATTAAGTGATGTATTAAGTATGTGTGTTAAATGAGTCACATGAGACAAAAAGGTAGGACTTGGGTTGACTCTGCTACTGATGTGTATATTAAAGATGAGTATTAATAGTTTGCCTTTTCTCTTGAATAATTCTAATGGCTTCCTTTTGGAGCAGGCTTTCCATGGAAAGGGCACAGCAGGAAATATTACTAAAACAAACTCTGCTAATCTTAACACCTACATTTTCTGTTTAATTTTGCTTATGCAGAGGGCTGAGCCTTCTCATTAGTCGAGACAATGTGTCAACATAGGAAAAGTGAATTACTGTATTTTCTTTCCGTCATAAACTGGGTTTAACCTCCCACACAGCAGCAGTGATGTGTAGTTGCACAGGGAGTTTACACTTGCCCTTGAGTGCCAGTCCTGACAAATTGGGATAGACAATTCTTATTGCTAAGTCTGCTGCAGCATGGACTTCTGAGAAAGCACTTGCTTATCTGAGCCATCTTGGCATCTCATGGGACTTGGCCTTTCAACAGCAAGCTGCTGGTATCTATGTCTCACTGGGACTGGAGCTGAAGTCCATTATTAGGGGAAGTTTGTACAACTTAGGAACCCTTGCTGGAAATTATTTTACATGGGAAAATTGGTTTTCGACTTTCTGGAAATAATTCAGAATATGGAAAGAGAGGCTCCCAGAAGAAGGCTGTTAAAAGGAAAGTGTATATGATTCTGCAATAGTCCTGGTGTATTGTCTGGAAAGGGCAAAGATCCATTGCCTAAAATGGGAGAAGAATAACTCCAAAAAAATTGACTAAAATTGCAACTAAGCCATTTGTAAACCTGAAATGAGGCTGAGTCAGAACTTTGTCTTATCCAGGGCACATGTTTTGAATCTGGAGCTGAATTCCTTATATTGGACAGATTCATAGTTAAAAGGGCAAGGGGTGTTCAAATGGAGTCTGAAGTGTTAGAATGATGAGTTTGTTGGTAGTACACTGTTGTGACTAGAGCAGAATTTGTTTTCATTTGGGGGGTGAAAAAAAAGACTAACACCAACAAGAAAAAATTCTGTCTTTTGATTTATTTTTTTTTTTAAGGGAAGAGTGTGAATATTAATAAATTATCCAGCTGGGATAGCATCTTTCTCTAAAAGTGTGCTAGAGATAGTGTATTATATTAACAAACATGAATTTAGTTGTATAGTAAGTAAAATTTTATAAATATAAATCATCCACTTTTGAAATAAGTTGCAGTGCCAAGGGGTTTTTTTCTGGGATTTTCTAATAGAGTCTGGTTTGAATTGTTTGAATAAGAAGACATATTGGTGAATAAATCAGATAATGATCTGCTTTACATAGAAGGCATAATGCCTATCTATGATGTATAGAAGTCCTAAGAGAGATGAATTGACAGTTTAATCTTTGGATTGTGTTTGAAATCTACTTTTATGCAGCATTTTTGACTGTTTCAGAGATTACTCTTCAGACACTTACATAGACTTCATTTCTATTTGAATTATAGCTCTACAAGGTTATTTGCGGGCAAATGTTCATTTATTTCACTTTTTTGGTCCTTTGACCTTGAGGTAAAACCTGGTAAGTGTTGCCAAAAGTTTTCTTCTGACCTAGTTGTTCTTGTCAGAATTTAGGAAGCTCAGTTATCACCTTTACCAGAAGGAGTAATAGAGACCAACTTTTTTGTCATTGGAATCTTTGGCACAAGGTGGCTGAGCTTTGCAGTTGACCTAAGAGGAATGAAGATTTCTCCCTTGCTCTTGCAAAATTAAGGAGCATATTGAGATAAATACTTCTTTTTCCTATTTTTTCTTTTTTTTTGGCAAGTTCTTTTGGTAAATTTCTTGTGGAAAAGAGGAATTCTGGGTGAATTAGATTAACTAAACATTAGCTTTCTCTAATAGTGTGTTGGCATTGACTCTTTACCCATGAAACAGCTTTTATTTGAGAAAATACTTGGAATTAATTTTTGTCTTTCCTGACATGAACATCATGCTTTATAAGGGTATAATGTCAATCAGATTTATTAGCAGCTGATTTTTCTCATAACCTTGCAACACTTGCAGCAGCTTCTATCAAAGGGCCCTGATGGGGAAACATTGGTGAAAAAATGACATGCAATGCTGCAGTATGGTGGAGCAGGATTGCTACTCTGCATGAAGAAAGCAAACATCTGGGAGATATTAACAACTTCTGACTGGGATAGGAAGATAATTCTCAAGAGAATTCTGCATTGAGTTTTACTCTAGCTTCTGTCTCTTGCCAGGCTTCCGAAGCCCTGGGTCACAAGGTTAGAGAAAGCTGTGGGCTGATTGCATCATTCTTCAACTGCAGATGCAGCAGAGATTCCCCTTTGCAGTAAACCACCACCAGACACAGAGAGTCTGTCTTCACCCTCCTATTGAGGATGACAGTTTCTAAAACATTAACATTCATGTCAGGTCTGGACAGGGATCAGCAGAGGCTTAAACCATTGTCAGAAACAGATGTGAGATACCTAATCAGTTATTTCCTAAGAAAAATGAGTTTGATTGCATGAGTAGTTGTAAATATTTCATTCAGCAGTTCAGCTACTACAGCAAGGGTAAACAAGCATCTGAGGCTAAAGGTAAGGAAGCATTTTGTGGCACTGTACTTGATTTCTTATTCATTTTAACTTAAGCTTAGAAGAAATAAGTTTAGGTACTTTGGACTACATTTTGTGACAACACTGATCATAACCAGGGGCTCACTTTGAAGACAGCCAAAGAGAATCACTGAAAGGTTTGGCTTGGAAGGGGCCTTAAAAATCATCTAATTCCAACCCCTCTGCCATGGGCAGGGACACCTTCCACCAGACCAGGTTGCTCAGGGCCACACCCAACCTCGCACTGAACACTTCCAGGTGTAAGTATCCATGGTCTCTCTGAGAAAACTGTGTCAAGGCTCCACCACCCTCACAGTGAACCTCCTGTTGTGGTTTAGGTTTGCCAATTTGTGTTTCCCAGCCAACGCATCAAATCATGTGGCAGGTTTAGCAGGGGCTAAAATCACCAGTGTATGTACTAGAATTATTTACTCATTTCCTGCTGTGAGATATGAATTAGGAGGAAGACAAAACAGGCTCAAAACTTAAAAGGTATAAAGAAAACTTCATTAACAGAACTAAAAGAATAGTAAGAATCAGAACACTCCCGTCCTCACAACCTCTTTTCTTTCTTATGGATAAAGTAGAGACAAAACCTGACATTTTCAATCAGTTACCACTTCTACAATAGTCTTTCATCAGTTCTAGTAGGGAGTTTCTCTCACCATTCCATGGAGGCTTCTCCACAAGGGGGAATTCTCTTGTGGCTTCAATGTCACAGCGAATCAACTGTCCAGGAAAGGAAAATCTGTTTGCATTGTGAAAGTCCCTCCCATGCCTTGCAGCTTTCCCAAAGCTGCATTCATGGGCCATGTCAACTTATGGGGTACTATTTTAAGGATGAGCTGTTCTAGAATAAAAAAACCAAAAGTTCTCTACTTTTATCTTTGGGAACAGAGGATTTTCTACTATCTCTGGAGCAGAGTTTCTCATCTCTCTCTCTCTGTTCAAGCTTCTCATTAGATTACAGCTTTTCAGCATCCACACGCTCCAGCACGAGTGCCCTTTCCTCATGGGCTGCGGGTAAATGCTGCATCCCCCCCATGTGCTTCATGAATTACAGGGAAAAACCGAAGACTTATATATCAAACATATATCTTCACCATAGCCTTACAAAGTTATTTTCAGCCCAAGACCAAGGCATCTCCTCAATTTCCTCCTAACTAGAATTTGACTCCTCCTGACCTCTGTGTCCCATGTTGTTTCCCCCTTCAAAGTGTCTTCACCCTTTCCTTTTCCTGATTCGGGAGAGAATTGGTGTTCGTAGGTTCGTTTGTTCTCGAGCTTTATCATCTGAAGCAGTTTTTACGGAGTTTTGCGGCGCTGAAAAGTTGATCTCATCCGGGCTGTGCATCAAGGAGATCGCTTGCCGTGCCTCTCGCTGCTGCTCACGGGGTCTCTGCCGACACCGTGTGAGCCGTGCCGACCGCCGGCTTCACTCAGCGCTTTTCTTCATGCGGAGCGCCGAAAACAAGCAAAGCTGCTGCTGCCGTTTTTGTCCTTCTGTCCGCACCATGGCTGGCTAAAAGCGGCTAAACAAACGAAGTTCATTGCGAGCCATGCTGAAGCAGCCACGGCCGCACGCTGCTGTTCTGGTTGCGTTGATTTTTCAGCCCTTGCTGTCCCGGCCCTGGCCGCTCCTGGCCTCGGGGCCGCTTCCAGCGCCGATACAGCCTCCGGCTGGCATGGCCCGGCAGTGCTGCAGGAAAAAGGACCGGCGGGCTCTGCCGAGAAGGGGCTCGGCAGCCCGCTCACCACCCCTCAGGGAGCAGAAAATCTCGGCCGGGCCGCGTGGCAGCTCTCTCAGAAAAATCATTTCTGTGGGTGGCTTTTTCCCTCCTCACCAAATGTCAATTAATGCAAAACCGACACACTTCCTAACATCTAATCTAAATCTAATCTCATTTAGTTTAAAACCATTCCCCCTTATACTATAAATACCTACCTATGTAAATGCATGTCTTCCTCTTTTTTATAAAATGCCTTTAGTCTTTGAATGCCACAATGAGGTTTCCCCAGAGTCATCTCTTCTCCAGCCTCCTCATAATTTTTGTGGATCTTCTCTGGACTTTCTGCAGCAGGTCCACGTCTTTCTCTGCTGGAGACCCCATAGCTGCTTGCAGAACACTAGGTCCGCTCTCATGAGGGCAGAGCAGAGGGCGAGAAGCACAATCCTGAATACCACTAACCCTGATAAACGTGGCCAGCTCAGTCCTGGTTTACAGTGTGCAGTACTTGTCCTCAGGATGAGTGCAAAACTGGAGATTCTGCTACTGGGAGATGTTCATAGCACCACAGTAAATTCTGGCTTTGAAAGGAAGATGACAGCCTGAGCACCCATCCTCTTTTTGGCTTTGCATTGCCCAGTTGTGCCAAACTATGGTGGTGGGCACAGCCCTTGTGTGGTGGCTGAGCCAGGATTCGGTGCTCTATGCCTCTTCAGGCAGTGGCTGCCTCATATCTCTGCTGGCTCTTTGAAGTACTTGCTCTACTTAAGCAGTAATTAAGGATATAGCTTTAATTTCTTGTTTGTTTTGCACTTCTCACTTGTTAAAACAGAATTAAATTAGAAGAAACGTCAAGATCAAATCAGGGTGGGTGTAATAACAGTTTTGAAGTAGATAAGAGTTTCACTACTGATCTCTTGCAGAAAGGCTGCTGAGAGGAAGGAAAGGAAGGAGGAAGTTAGGTTTTCTCTCTGCCTAATTTAATGTTTTCCCTGTTTGAGTTTCAGTTAAACTACTGTGTAGTTTGCTTATGATTTTTAGAAGATGTGTACATAAGCAGTGCACTAAGGAAGGAGGCTGGGAGTGCAGATGATGTTCACCTCTCAAGCATGGTGTGGAATTCTAAGGAAACTGGGACTACCAGGTGAAGGTTGTAGGTATTTTTTACTTCTTTGGCTTTGTGCTCCTGTGTAGATGTTTGTCAGGAATCTTGCTGGCGTTGGTGGTATTCCATAGTTAGATTATCACAGAAATAAGCTCTATGTGTTTTTTATACATGTACATTACCGGATAGATCCCTATAGTAGCAGTAGCAGTGAAAGATAACTTTCATCAGCTGATTTTAATGTGGATTTTCTCAGTCAGCCTAATTTTGTTCTGTTAAATACAGTAGCAGACATCATTAATATATGGTTATATAGTTTAAGGTGCTTTAGTCAGGAAAGCCCTAAGTAAAAAACTCATATTTACACTAATTCTTGAAAACAGAAATATATCCTGCTGTTTTCACCCAAAAATTACACAGATGATTAAAAATAGAGACATGTGCCAATGGATCTGGCTAAATGAAGGACCAAGCTCTAAATGCTCTTTTCACTCTGTCCCAGGTGAAATATGTTCTCACACTGCAACATTTTCAGCTGGGCTAGTCTCTTACTTGATAACGAGAGGTGTTGAACATTCAGATCCACCATCTTTCTCAGTCACATCCATACAGCCAGGATTGTTCAGCAGGATGGCAATGTCTATTGCTACTGCTATTAACTTACTAAAGTAGAGGAGAGTTATCCTTTGAGAGAGAGGGACCCATGTATTTCATTTAGTAGTCATACTGGAGTGTTGATTTTGACTCATACTAGGAGGATTCTTAGTACTGGACTATTGCAGATGTGAAATAAATCATATTGTAAAATGTTCGGTATGCTTGCACAATTGTAGTAACCCATAGACAGAATTTAGATGTCCAGAAAAACACATATGTCCTTAATACCAAGGATGCCCATCCTTGAGGAACATGACCAGTTCTCTGTCCTGCATCCCCACCCTGAGGAGGGGATTTTGTGAGAAATCCTTCTGTTCATGCTGCAGTGAGGGGCAAGGGACCCTGCAGCACTGGTCACAGCAGCTGAAGAGGCCAGAGCCTCTTTGAGGGCATGGCAGTAGAAGTGTTGCTGTTTGATCTGTTCCCTTTCACTGACCTCTGTGTTTAATCAAATCTTTTTTACATTAATATCTGGGAGGGACACATATTTTCTGGTCTTCAATAGTTTAAAACAAAAAAAGCCTCCAAGAAAATCTCCAAAGTGAATTGGACATTCAGCCATGCTGAGACATATTTAATTATTATAACTGATTATCCAGCCAGCCATGCAAATAAACTATAAGGGGGGAAAAAAAGGATGTGTGTGAATAATTTATCTAGGACAGAATGAGGCCTTGGGTCTTTGTGCATATGTGTAACAGTAACAGCCTACTATGAAAGTGTTTCAGTGACTGACATATTTGCAGTCTAAAAAAAGATAAGAAAGTAATGAGAGATCTGTGGATGTTTATCTTCTCTTTTTCCTGAAGGGAAGTTCTACTTTCTCATTATATTTCTAGTGCATATCCATGGTACCATGCAGGATGATGAGTATGATTGTAGCTAATTGTTTTAATTTTCCTTTATTCCCAAAGCTTTCAAAACAAATAACCATCTTTTGAGGAGCTAATTGAGAAGCGATGTGGGCAAGATAGTGCAAAAGAGAATATTGGATGAGAAGTTAAAAGTGCCTCAGAAGAGAAAGAAAAGCTTGTGGATGTGTTTTAAAAAAAGGAGAAAATACCTCAGTTACATGGCACTACCTGGATAAGTGGCAACAATTCTTCTTGAAAAAAGCTTGTAAACTTCAATAGTTCATCCTTGGTGTACCAGAGAAAGAATTACAGTTGGGCCAACATCTTCTCTAGTGCATTAATCTACTAGTGTTACTTAATGCAAATAGTACAAATGAGTACAACTTTGTCTATATTTATCTTTGACTATATTTATCATCTGTCTTTTTCATCGTAAACAAGAAGAGACATCTGTGGAGAAGGTCTGGTAGTCACAGAAAATATTTTTCATCATGGTCTCTAAGTGGTGCCATTATGAGCTATTCTCAGCTCAAAGAGCCGTTCTCTAGGGCAGGTGAAACACAGACAGATATTTGGTGTTTGTGCGTCTTTGCGACTGTTTTATATATTTGCAATGCAAGGAGTAAAACACTGGATGGAAAAGTGCCACTTCAAGACACCTGTGGGTGATTTTGGAAATTGCAAGTAATGAAGTGGGTTTTCTCACTATAATGCTCAAGTCTAGCCCTTAACCGTGCACTTGAAACAAGTCAGCTCAGACCTTATGAAAGGTGTTTACTTACTCAGCTTTAAGGCACAGGCCAAGAAATAGTTTGATCAGATTAGCCGAGTTTGAATAGGAACAGCAGCAAATAGAATCAAATCAGTGTGAATGATGCTGCTGTGCTCTGTATTAGAAAAATATCTACCAACTGCCATTGCAGAGAATAATCCTGGAAGATGCTGACACCTCCAGTCTGCTTTGCCCAAGGGAACTGGACCAGGGCACTTCAGGCATGCAGTTCCCATTACTCACCTTATCTGAACAGTGTCTTTTCTCTGAAGTCCTACTTTTCCCTATGATATAAAGGCTAGATTTTTTTTTCTGCCTCCTCTATCTTGAAAGGCTCTTGATGCTTACAGGGACTGAGTGCATTGCTGGTTATTCTCACCTGCAAGATTACAGAGATGGCAGTGGTCAGGTCAGTGGGGCATGAACATGGCTCAGTTGGAGAGCAGATGTGAGCAGACCTTTTAAGGAAAGCAGCTGGAATTCTGAGAGCCAAATGAGGATAAGACAAATTTTGAAATGTAAATGCTTTGTTTAAATGCCTTTTGACTTAGGTGCAGATTATACCTGGAATGCTTCAGAATTAAACAAATTAAACCAAGAGGGTAAGGAAGTTTCTTATGCTTGAACTTGAATGCATAAAACCAAAGACGTAAAATAAGATCAGTTAGTTCAGCTGCAGTGAATCCTTTGATATTCATTTAATGGATAAGTAGAAATAACTCTAAGCTTGCAGGGAAGATTTTGAATTTTAACTACTAAAGCTCTTTATAGTTTTCTCACAGGTCTTTTACATAAACTGGACATAGGGAAGCCTGTCTTTAAGGAGAGGGTGGTCAAAAACTGAAACAGGCTTCCTAGAGAGGTGGTCAATTCCCCAAGCCTGACAGCATTTGAAGGCATTTGGACAATGCTTATAGTACCACACTTTAAGTTTTGGTCAGCTGTGAAGTGGTCAGGCAGATGGACCTGCTGGTCATTGTAGGTCCCTTCCAACTGAAATAGTCTGTTTTATTCTATTCTGCTGAGCAGTTAAACTGTACAGACAGGTAGTACTGTTCCACTTCTGCTGCAATACTGCACAGGTCTCCTCAACTTGTTCCCACTTTTCTTCTGCCTCTGAACCAGAGGTGAGAGGTCATTTGGCTCTGGAAGACCCATTGAGTTTGCAGTGTTTGGTTTGAGATACTGGTTGAAATGGAAAAGCTGAACTCTGGATAAGGAACTGGATTCTTCTCTGTTACATGGAGTCTTGCAGTCTGGTTCAGACCTATCTCTAATCCTTTTGTCATAGTATTTCCTTTTATTGAATAGCTTCCTTATGTATTGAGTTCCAGAAATTCCAGGTTGGTGATACACATGGGAAACAGATTGCAACAGAGCAGATTTAATTACTCAGGTCTAGAATTACTGAGGCAGAACATTTTTTGTCGTGTTATTTGAAAAGGGAGAAGCATCTTCCCTTTTTTATTTATAGGAATAAGTTTGAAATCAAATGACTGAGCTGCCCTTTCGTTGATCATTCAGTGATCACTTGAGGAAAAAATAATGAACTGGGTTTTTCCTGGGTTTTTCCCCCCTTCTTCATTTGGAAATCAGGTCTTATCAGTGCTATGTGTTTAAGGGACTTCTAAGACTATAGTCTTAGATGCTTCAGGAAGCTTATTTTAGGAGGGAGGACTTGACTGCATGCCAATAGACAGAGCTAATCGTTGGGACATCTGGATTTACTCTTAACTCGGCTGCGTGACCTTGGGTCAGTGCTTTAGGTTGAGTTTTTCCAAAAAGTTCAGTATTTGGAGGTGCTTATGCTGGATTTCAGCATTACTGAAAATTAGTCTGTAACTGCATTCACTGTTTCAAATTCAGCTTCCTAAAGCTGGGACACTTGTAAAAAGGAGTACAAATGTCTCCTCATTTGTACAACAAGGATGGATAACTGTTTGTAGAGCATGCTGAGACTTCCTGAGTTAAAAGTATTAGACGGGGGAACGGATGGCAGCAAGCTGCTTGCAAAGTGTCAGAAAAGTAGACATTGTTTAGTAGAAATCAAAGAATGCTGAACAAGGACCAAACTTCCAAGAGTTCACCAGCCAAAGGGCTCCCTAGACTGTGTAGGGGAGGACCAAGCAGATCTAAGGAAATGCAGAAATGATGAGGCCAAAGATTGCTGACTGTGTGCAGACAGACTGTGCAGCATCCAGCCCATTCAGCTGCCTTTCCACCTGTACCCAACAGCAGCAAAAGAGCAGCTGAATTGCCCTTTCTTGGAAGGGGGATCCAGAGACATAGGTGTGATCACAGTCAAGGTGATGCAGGTGTAGCAAGCTGTGTGCTTCTAACAGACACTGATTTGTGTCATACACAGTCAATCTGAGCATTCCAGAGAGGGGAAGACCTGTTGTACAGGTGTGGAACAGTTTTGCTAAACATCTGCTTAGATAGTGGAAGTCCTCAAGCTCCCTTCCTGAATGGGGCTGGGAGCTGCTAGACTCTTCCTGCTTTCACAGGCGGCGAGTACATCACTTTCATGGCTGCATCCTGACTCCAGTGTCAACCATGGCTGCTGTCAGGTTTTAAAATGAGCTGAAGCACATTTATGGAGCGATGACCAGGGAGTAATGCTTGTAGGCAGAAGATACCTTTGAAAGAGAATCCTCCAGTCCACAAGTAGCTCCTTCCATCTGCTGGTCCTGCAGACTGGGAGTAGATACAACATGAAGCCAAGTCATACACAGTGTTTTTGCCCCACTGAAGCAGAGCACTTCTGCAGGGTGGTCCTGAAACCACCTAGAACCCGCTTTTGATGCAGTTGAAGGCCCCTGCTTTTAGCGTACAGAGCAAGCAGCCCCTCAGGCCTCACATTTTATTTTTGTTGTATGAGTTCAACCTCCAGCATAAGCAAACACAAAGCACAAGTTCTCATCTCCTTATCTGTACCATACTCATATATCTGAAATGCATTTTACATACAAGATAGAGAAAGACAAGAAACAAAGCAAAAGAATTATTGTTTGAAGAGAAAAAGAGAATAGCTAAGGACATGAACGCTACTATTGCCTCTTAAAATGAACTCGTAGTTGCTGGGGATGTTCTCTTACTCAGAAAAGTAGAAGAGATGTATTTAGTTTAATTAGATCACTGATTTTCTTTGCTATCTAATGGTTACATTTATTCTGTGTGCAGGGAGAGCTCAAGGCATAAAAGTAAGCAGTTTAATGACACATAGACTTTATGTAGCTCTCTGCTTAGGCTGAGTTTCACCTGTAGTAAATAGAGGAGGAATTACAAGAGGGATTTCAGGGTGATGCATCCAAACAGGCAGCTTTGATGTGTTTGTCCTTATACCTACCTTGTAGCCAAAATGAAATCCAAAGCCAAAAAAGGACCCAATGACCTCACTTAATGCCACCAATGCAGTTGATGTGAGCTGTCTCCTCTTGGTGGGAATAATGCATAGCACCTACCAGGGAGTCTGGTGATCCCTGCTCCAAGCTGTCAATCCCTGAAAATGGAGCAGGAGGGGTCAGAGTGCCCAACACCAGCTTCACAGGCAGTTCTGCAGAAGATAACACTGCCGACAGAGTAGAGTGCTGGTTTATTTTAAAACTGTCCCTTGCTGGTTGGCTCTAAAGTGTTAAAACTCTTCTGAATGAAACCCTGAAGTGAGACAGAATTTCAACACCAGGTTTATGATCAGATGGTGCTCAAATTTTTTAAGCTGGAGAGTCAATACCTTGGGAGGAAGTTTTTTAGCTTGTTAAGTCACTGTTTTCATTGCTGAATTTTATTGGGTTAACCTTCCCACCTCCCTCACTCCTTTGTGATTTGCCAGAGAAGGGAATATGATAGGAAGTGGCCTGAGGCAGGAGTAAGGGCTCTCTGCTCACTTCCCTTCCCATGCACCTAGCAGCAATGGTTACTTAACTCCCAACATCAGGAGATGAGCACTGCAGGTGTCATCCTGAATGTCACCACTGCTTTCCTGGTAGAAATTGCTCTTGGTATTTTTTTGCAAATTGCTCTGAGATAAAATATGTGTTTATGCACTCACCCCCACACACATGCATTTGGATGTGCGGATTGGATCATCCAGAAACAGAGCTTTAAGGGCTGAAAGTTTCGGAGAACATTCTGTCCAAAAGACTTTTCACCATTCACTTTCAATATTCCTGCCTTCTCTTTAGCACTATGTACCTTTCCTGGAAGTAGTCCCCTGAAAACATAAAATCTCAACTGGTGCTGAAGTATTGACTGTAAACAACTACCTTTGCTCTCATCCTACATAAGGGCAAGTCATGTTATTATTTGAGGATTATTTGGCTCTTTGTTTGAGTCAGGTATGGTAAAGAATTGTTTATAGGTGGGATATCTTCATTTCATACTACAACACACATTTATTTACCTTTACTATAGTAATCGAATGACAAGAAATGAAAATGGGTATTCACCCAAGACTGCAGAAGAAATACTATTTGCATATGCATTCTTTTCCTACCCTTCTTGTGCCAAAAGTACAGTTTTATATATCTTAGGATTGTGAATCAGCATTCTGCTTTTTGCCATGCTTTGGGAATTTTAAGGGGCCATTAGACAAATCAGTAGAATTAGTTAGATGCATGCTCTTCTTGTTACAGAAACCCCAGAGTTTATTATATTATTGTCCCCAGAATAATATTATACAGTGTTGTATTTTTACTATGCAAAGTTCAGCAATTTGCTAGAACAGAGCAAACTTGGCCAGGTATTTTCTCCAGCATCTGATAAAAATCCTAGGGAACAAAATGTGGTAGTAATCATATTTTCTTTTCAAGTATCTGTTAGTTTTTAATCCTTTTCTGCCTTTCTTTTTTCAGAAGCACCATATATTGGTTAGAAAAAACATACAAACAAAAAACTAACCAAACAAACAAAAAACAAACAAAAACCTCAAACAAAAACAAAAAAAGCCTAACACATCACCATTGTTTCTGCCTGTATCTTTCATTTCACTTTTGTGTTGAATCAGTGTTCTCTTACAGCCTTTTTAAGAGTGTAATTGTTTTGTATGATCCTGACACTTTTTAGCTTCTGTCTGTAGCTGTTATCGCTATAATGAATGTAGTCATAAATTTGTCACAGGTAACAAGCTAAATTTAGAGCTCAATAAACCGGGGGAGATTATGCTGTAGATAAGTGAGTGTGCTGAGATGCAACAGTTACAATTAGTAGCACAAGAAGTCCACTTCTGTCAGGTTAACAAAGGGGAAACACAGAACATTTGGTTCCCTCCCCTACTGACCACCATCATCCACGTTCTAGCAAACAAAGATGGTGTATGAAAGTACAGGTACAGTCACAATACCCCAAAAGAATTCCAGAGTGTGTTGCTGCTGTGGATGGGTGTGCTATGCCTGGATCATGTCCCTCAGCCTGTGGATGTAGAGTGGTGTTCTGTAAAGCTTGGAGCTGCACAGCTCTACCACTGACCTGAGGGAGATCCCAGTTCCCCTAAAGAGGGTCTAAAACTGGGATTTGGAGCTGTCAGGCAGGACAGGACACAGTGCTCCTGAAGCTGGACCAAGGTGTCATGGGAGCCAAAAACCATGAGCTCCCCACCAGCATGATTCCTTAGGCATTGTGTCCTTAAAGAGAACCTGGCAGTCATGTCTGCCTCAGACCTGGGCAAGCCGAGTTCCCACAGTCAAAAGTCAAAGTACATTTTTTCTATTTTGAGAAGAGGAAAGTGAAGAACATGGAGAAGAAAAAGCAATAGAAAGATGAAGGCAGGTGGTATAAGAAACAAGACGGAGAAAACCATGTTCAAGAGAGATCCAATTCTCTAAAATTTGATCCAGTGGATATTAAGTACGAAGGGTTAAGTGAGGGAAGGGCAGAAAAGAATGAAGAACAACAGAAGGCAAGGCATGTCTAGGAAAGGAGAGGGTGAGATAGAGGTAGAAAAAAACAAGCAGATCAAATAACACAGATATGCAACTCCTTTGCTACACCTGGTTTAGCCTTTGTGTTTCTGTGTGATACCTTCATGTTGGGCTGTGACACAGTAGTGGTGAGATGCCCTGTGGGGTGCTCTGGCAGATGGGAATGCCACAGCTGTGCCGAGCTGCTGCTGCTCTGGCCCACTCGCTGTGACACTGGGGAAAACATCTGTCTCTGTGTGACAGGAGGATGGCTGGGAGTACAGGGTGAGTGGCACAGCACCGGCACCAGGGCTTGGACTTCAGGGCTGCTGGGCATGAGCAGAGATGCTGATCCTTCCTGTGCTAAACAACCATAGAGATTCAGCTACACTGTTTGGTTTTTCAAATGCCATTTACATAAGCATCTTGTAGTTGAACCAGCAGCACTTAACTGAAGAGGTTACGTTCTGCCTCTAAAAATGAAATAAGCTGTTTTGCTGCCAACCACAGTCATGCCCTCTTGTTGCCTCAAGAATAATGAAACATAGGCATACTGACATATAAATCATATTGCTGGAGAATTCATTATCTCTCTTATTTGTGACTGCATTGTGCCACAAAGTGCTGCATCTTGTAATTGAGGGCTCTCTGATGACTTCATTGTATGCGAAGTCTGTAGAAATTATTAGCACAGCACATTTCCATAATTAAAATGTTACATATTTTATATATGCTTCTGGTATAGATTTATGTATATCTACAGTATAGATGTGAAGACTCCCTAACTGCCATATGTTACTTTAGTGCAAAATTCTTTGAAAACTTAAATACAAGAAAACAAAGTTTTTATGCATAGAGAATGTTTTCCATTAGACCAGTTGTTATAGCTGGGAAAAGCAATCAAATCATCTGGATTCAGGGACATTTTTAGGTGACGGATGAAGGCTTTATTCATTGCTGATCACAAAGAAATGGGCAGAATCTCTCATAGAAATATCTTTTCCTTGCCATGAGTGACATAACCAAATAATTAAAATTTAATCTATAATGAAACATTCATAGGATCTGTTGGTTTCGGGACACAATTCTGACTGTTCCATTAAGAATTATCCTAAGGTAATGTTAATATTTTGATGGTTTGAAGCAAGTCAATAAATAAACATTTTCTTTACTCACGGGTTTGCAGTTTTAGATAGCTTCTGAAGACAGATGGTTCTTCAAAACAGAAAGTTCCTTCTGCCGTTCTCTCTTTAGTAAAAAATGTACCAGAATATAGCAGATAACATGAAATAATGCTTTAACTATTAGTTGTTTTCTGTGAAGTCCGTTTGTCATTTAGCTACATTGCCCTTTCCATAACCCTGGAAGCAACTTCAAATACTCTGATATTTGAAAAGTTTGAAATATAATGTACACTTAAAATGCTATGAATGGTTTCTGAGACTTCCTGTACAAAGGAAGAAAAAAATAATTTCTCTTTACAGAGGACATTAAGCAATGATGGATGTACATTGCTTTGTGAGAAAGCTGATCCTCACCTGTTGTAGGTGGGATGAGAAACAATGCCAGCAGCACTGACAAGTTTCCCCTTTACATGCCCCCAGAATTCAGGAATCCCTCTCTCAAGGTGTTACAGAAGGAGATTTTCAGGAGGCAAGAAATAAATTTTGATCCCTCTGGTTAATGCAGTTAAGGTCAAAGAGATTCTATCTAGATCTATTTAAAATACTCTTAACCTGCAGACATACTGCTGTCAGTAGTGCTAAGTGCCTTAACTGGCTGAGGAGTGTATACAACCCTTATGAAACTATTCTTAAGTATTCTGGTTACTATATTTAGATCTGTCTTATAACAAGACAAAAAGCACTTAGCTAAATGCAGTCCTGATGTGCTTAATCCAGTTAAGATTATTTTGTCCTTAGGTGTCTTCTACTAAGACTTTCTAGCTTACCGTCCTGCTGCATCATGCAAAAAGCTGCTCAGTGTGGTTGGGCCTGTGAATTCTTTTATAGCCATTTATTCTGTGAGCTCCTCCAAGTCTGGTGTTGGCTGAGGGCCTTGCTCACATTCATTAGAAAGCCTCATTCCCCTGCCCCTGGCAGCTCACATCTGCTGTACTGCAGCAGAGGGACAGCTCCTTCTGGAGACTGGAGAATCAAGGCTTCATTTTCCAGTTTAGGCTCAGTTAGCATTATCTGGATTGTTGACTCTCCTGGTGACCAAACAGCTTCTGTAAGCTTGCTGCTATTCCAGCTGGGTGGGAGGCTAACCATTCTAATGAGGCAGAAAACCCTCCAGGCTTCTTGGGAGCTTTCAGTTGTTTGACAACCTGTGGGCAGGGTTTCCATAAAATACAGTTTTATATAAAATAATGCTTTGCACTCTAAGCTTGGGAAAAATCCTTTCCTTTAGATGAATTTTTGCATGGTCAAATCTTCATACAAAGAACATTCCCTGAAAAATTTTGATATTTCTGTGTATCCACAAGCATTTTTTATAATTTAACCCATTGCTTTAAAAATACTTTTTTTATACCTGTTTATCTCTGAACCAAAGTCACCAAATCCCTAGTCACTAAATCTTCTGTAGAAGTCATTCCTCTAGAGAAGAAACAACTCTGTGATTTTGATAGAACAGTACTGAGGGATGAGCAGCAGTGGTAAGAGCCTCAGCTCAACAGCGTAACAAATAAGATCACATGCTCCTTTTGAACTGGAATAAAAGCATATCTCTTGACCACGATTCCACCGCTGTGAGAATAGAGACATAGCATATCTACTGAGTTTAAGTTTGCTACACCGTTGCTGTTTCCAGTTGCAGCTTCACTGAAGGTGCCAGGAGTTAACATGATATTTTCTCTAGATTTTGTGTGTCCCATGAGTAGGAAGTATTAAGGGGAGGCCTTGAGTCCATTCACAGGTGGGTGATTGTGGCTTGTGCTGACTTTTGCTGATCATGTTTGTCTTGAAGGAGGTTTTGGCTGCAAAATTTGATAGATGAGGTACAGGTCATACTTCTGATTTTCACAGCACATCAGGTAAAATGTCATACCTTGGAAGAACTCCAGCTGATCCTCAGTGGCTCCAAGCCAGTAGGGCCATTCTGCCACCGTGCTGGATCGCACAGCTTTTTGGACAGAAGAGGTCACATTGGCCTTCCCAGGCTGCTTCTATGGCAGTAGGTGGTACCCACAGAGCCAGGAGGCCAAGAACTTAGTCCAGCTCCCATTACTGGAGGCTTTGCTGAGCTTTCATCAGTCATACTTGAGAATGCTTCTAATTTGTGGTGGTAGACTTTTCTCAGCTTGAAGTGACTGCAGCTGTCTAGGCTAAGTCTTGCCTGCAACTGTGTTTTAACTGGACTTGCTTTTCCTTCCAGGATTAATTTTTCTCCGTCTTATTTACATGGTGATAAGAAGTGCTAATCCCACTCTGTCAGTCTGGACTGATGAATCTGAGGAATAGAACAGGTAATTTCTAATTTGGCTTGTAGCTTGTGGTGACTCAGGCAGTGAGAATCACTCCCTCTCTATGGAGTGCATTCATAACAAAAGAATTCATACAGTTTCTTTTGCCCAGGTCATCTGCAGCAAGGGAGATCCTTGTCCTGGAGCAGGGACAGAAGGATAAAATTTTGTAGCTATTGCTATGAGGAGCATCTTTTACTTCCTGACAATTGCAGGTGGTTCTGTTTTGTGTTATTTTCATAGCGACCAAGTTGTTTGAGCTTGGAGTAGTCTCTAACAGAGAAAATCTTTTGGATGTACCAATGGAAAAATGTCCCTTGAGTTCTGGACAGCATGGGGTGTTTTGCAGGGAAAGTGCTCACCAGAGATAGGGGCAGATTGGTTCTAATTATGGGGGTGGGTGTGATTTTGTCTTTGGAAGTGTCTGAGGGGATGCAATCCAGCAGAGCTGTCCCAGGCATCATGGTGTGGTGACAGCAGCTGCCTCACCTACACCTCCCTGGCTTTCTGCCCCTCAGACTCAGCCCATCTGAGTCACAGAAAGCAAGGCACCAGCAAAGAAGTTACCCTTGTGTTGAATTTTCCATCATTTAATAGGGCTTGAGAGTACTGTGTCCTTACTGGGAGTTGTTGCCAACTGTTCTTCCCTGGTTAGTGCCAGGTGAGGATATTTTAAATTGAAGCCTTGGCTGTGAATCCCAGGACACAGCTCAGATGATGTGGGAGAAGTCCACCAGTGCAAGCAGCAGTCATTGGCTGCAGGATGTTCTGGATGAACCTGTCTATCAAATCATGTCTTAAATATCCTGATAATATGCTGCTGTTGCCTAATAATAATCCTTTGGGGGATTAGAACAGTTTCTTTCTTTCTCTTATGTCTTTCCATTGGAAAAGAAATCTCAGATATGTTTCAAGCAGGGTGGGCAGTGATTGAAATCAACCAGTAACCTATCTGTTTTCCCAGAACAGGAGCAGCTGTGGTGCTGCCTGGTGCAGTCACCAGGTCAGATTTCTCTCTTTTTTGCTCTTGCATTTGCCAGGAAGTTGGTGATTTCTGTTCAGAGATGGGTGCTTCAATAGGATTCCCTATCCTGGTTCAGAGGGCAGGACAAAGGCAGGGTGAGGGACTGCTAGCTTTAAGCTCTTTCCCTTTAAAGCCCTGTTATCGTAGCTGGATGTTTGGGCATGTAGCTGAGTTCTCACTTCTCATGAACAAGCAAGGAAAGACATACCTTGCAAGGAAAGAAAGAGTAGAATTTGGGAAAGGGATGATTGAAACATCCAGGAAGTCTTTAAGTATAAACCACTACACTCCATCTTTTGACATTCCTAGCAAGATCAGGGAATATGTCTCAGTAAGTACTTCTGTCTTTTTCTTGCAGAGCCCTGTGTTGTGTAAACGAACTGATGGATGAAGATGAGAAGGACAGGGCAAAGAGGTATGACAGGATGCACTTCTGGAGGAGAATTGTAAATGCTGTGTTGTCCAGTGCTTGATGATGAACTTGATCCCACTGATGTTAGAGGCAAAACTCCACAGTTTATAGGTTGTGTATAGCTGACCACAAGCAGCATAATTTAAGTCACCATTCAGGCTTGTCACAGAGTTTGGTTACCCCTACAATGGGTTATTTGGCTGAGTGGTCCTTAAATTATATTGCTGTGCCCTCAGGATCTCATGCTATCCCATGGCTATTTATTATCTTGAAGTAGGATTCCTGACCGGTGATCTTATTGGCATCAAGCAGTACTATCCACCTGGGGTAGAGTTCCCATAGCAGTCCTGCTTTAACACAGGTCTGAGTTAGTCTCCTGTCAGAGAAGCACTTGGCTCAGTTCTGTTTAGTCATTGTACTCAAGTGCCAAAACAGAGATGGCTGTGAACATTAATGCTGGATCAGAAAACATCCAAATGCCAACCTGAATATGATTTGAAATGCTTTCTGCATACCACCCTCAGTCTAGATCACAGGAAGTATGTATCATCATGAATACACTTGTAAAGCAAATTAATTACTACTGGAAGAGGTTGTATGAAAAACGTTATTTCAGATATGAGCACTGAAAAGTACACTTTGGAAGAAACTGAATGGATTTGCTTTCTCCTTTATTGTTTTTAATGGAGGGGGAAAGCCTATTAAATATTCTTAATTTGTGGGCTGAAAACTAGTTGTAGTTCTACAGACAGACTCTTAACATTCCCAGTTTCATATATCACAGCAGTAGATTTTCAAGATGACATACAAGATTTTATTCTGCAGTTCAATTGCCTCTGCACAGCGCTGTCTCTTGTTGAGCTCCTTTTGCAAGTAAAAATCAGAGAAATTCTTCACATTTTGACATTTATGTGTGCGTGTACTAACTGTAAAACAAAAGTTCATAATAATTAAGTAAACAAAACATGAATATGCATGAACATACTTTTCTTTTACTGGAGGAATTTCTCTCATAGCACCTTCACTATCACTGCTTTTGAAACAGTGGGAACTGCTGCTGAAATTTATGTAAGGCTATGGTTTTTCCCAAATGAACCCAAATATGTTTTATCTCCAGGTGTTCCTTGATGCCAGTGAGTTCAGTCTTGCTACAGGGCTCTAAGTACCAGCAAAATCCTTGTGTGCAAGCCCAGTTTTAAACAAATAAACATTCCCAGCAGAGTTTAGATTCTTGTATTTAAAGTGTTTTAGTGGGGCAGGGTAGATGACCTCACTCTGGTTTTGCTTTAGGTCCTTCATTCTGCATAGGGGTATTTATGTTTTTGTTGCCCAGGGCATCACGCAACAAATCTGAGAAGAAGAGGAGAGACCAGTTCAATGTCCTCATTAAAGAGCTTTGCACAATGCTGCAGGGCCACGGCCACCCTCTCAAGATGGACAAGTCCACAATACTGCAGAGGACCATCGACTTCCTACAGAAACAGAAAGGTACTGGAGGGTCCTGGCTCTGCATCTGCCCAGCAGCCGGTTTCCACTCAGAAAATGCAAACTCTTTTTCCCAAGCATCTTAGCCACTCATATGAGCTTAAGTGAGGGGCAGAATAAGGCACAGTCGTTGGCCTCAGGAGATGGGCTAGAGCTGAATACACTGCTGACCAGTTAAACATAGATTTGAAAAGTTGCAGTGCTGTATGCTTTTTACTGTGGATATCTCATTACCCTCACTGGCCTCCACATACTCTGGCCTGCTTTGTGCACTCTCAATCAGAACATGAGGAGGGAACAGCTGAGGAACAGCACCCATTGCAAAAGTCAGGGGAGAGGGGATTCTATGCCATCTTCCTAGGTCTCTTGGATTAGGAGATTATAAACCTGTCCTGCTACCTGGGAACTCATAAGAGCAGCTTGTGAAAGAGCTCCAGAATTGAAAGAAACAGCTACAGAATTGCAGATACCCTTTGCTCACAGGGATGCTCTACTAATGTAAAATTAGCCTTTGATGTTAATTTTTTAAGGTTATCTTCAGGATACCTAAAATGTCTCCATTTCCCTTTCTTGATTTCTAATGTATTTGTATCATGATGGCATGGAAAATGTCTGTTACATGTAAGAAGGCTTTATGTGAAGATGAGGATGATTCCTCTAACAGCCTCTTTAAAGATATCTAGTGTTACTTGAAAAAAATTCAAGTAGCATGAGTCATGTTGCTTTTTTGACATTTTCTCTTTAAGAAATCACAGCACAGACAGAAGCCTGTCAGATTAGACAAGACTGGAAGCCTTCATTTCTTAGCAACGAGGAGTTCACTCAGTTGATGTTAGAGGTAAGAAGAAATTAAATAGATTAGTGAGAAATAATCAGTTCAGTAGAGTAGTTCAGGGATATACAGTTCTTTTTCACCTGTAGGTCCTGATATTAATGATTTCTACTCTGCTGGCATATACAGTACAAACCTGACAGAGAACAATGTTGTACTAAATGCTTTGCTGACACAGAATTAAACGTAAGATTGCTTCCCCTTAAAGGTAAATGGCTTTTCGTTTGGGAATGAAGGGTGATTTGGCCTGGTGAGAGAAGAAAAAAACTATTTCCTTTTCTCAGAATAGCCACTAGAGCTGGCTTTTTTTAGAAAAAAATTTGAAAGGACCTTAAAAAAGCAGAGCAGCTCTCTTCCTCCCATATCACATTAGCCAGGAAGCACTGCTTGTGCTGTCTTTGCAGCGGCTGTGCACTGCTGTCCTCTTGATGGGAGTGCTGCCTTTTCTGCTTGAATTGCCTTTAAGTGCAGTCAGGAAAACAGCTCCTATACTCCCACCTCTAAAATGCTTTACCAATCTAGAAACATCCCCCAAGCCTACATTTCTCCCCTTTTAAGAATGTGGCTCTGGGTTTGTGCTGCATGCTCCTCTGGCAGGGACATCTCCTACCCTGCGTGGGCAGCTGCTGCTCTTTGCCCCACCAAAATAAGGGTGTATGCTGGGCTGAGCTGGGAGGTGCTGCTGTGTCTTAGTTATTCCTTTTCATCAGGATGTCATGACTCACCTCTCTGGAAAAGTCTGTTCATTCTTTCTTGGAATCTCTCTTGCCAAACAAGCTAGCTTGTTCCAGCTGAATCAAAACAAATTCCCCCCTTAGACTGGAAGTGATAGGGGACAGCAAGCCCTGTAATAACTCCTGGCTTGCTGGATTCTGGTAGGCCATTAAACAGTTTACTTAAAATCAGTGGGTTTTTCCCAGAGAGGACTCAATCTGAGCAAAAGAAGTCTGGAAGTGAGGTGGGGGAGATGGTGAATATAGCATTTTTGGCTCCCTGCTAAACTGTAGAACAGCCTAACAGTGTCTTTAGAAGAGCTGGCTTTGTACACAGTGCTGACCACCTATTAAACCTCCCAGATATTGATGTTAGAGAAGAATAAGGATGGATGCTGGGTAAACAGTACAAGGAGATATTGTGAAGGACAGGGAGAACACAACATCCAAGGAGAAAAGCACAGGCAGTGACTTAAAAGGGACAGAGAGCTTTAACTCTGGAATGGAAACCACTGCAAATGAGAAAGGGGAAGCAAATCAAACCTTAAAATTGTTTTGTCACTCGCCTTACAAATCAGTGTTTTAAGCAAAATAAATAAGGCTTTAGAACTTCTGCATATTGTCCATAAACTACTAAAAATACATAATTGTATAATTTTTCTGTCCCTGCTTATCCATTCATCTGTGCTGGATTTGCTGTAACATCTCCTTATGCACCAAGTTTGTTAACTATTGTGTAATTCAGAACACATAATAAAGTGACTGAAGTCAGTAAGATTGTGTGGGTGTTGAAATTCTAAGCATCACTGTCTTACTTGATGTTAAATTTCACTGGGTGAAAAATACAAGTAAATTTAATAATAATGAGAATGAGAAAATAAGAATATAAAAAGAATGTTGAATTAGACAGCATGTGTAATTTTTACTTTTCCACATTGAACTGTCATTTCTTTGATTCATTTCTGCTAGGTTTAAGCTGTAGAAGCGTCACTAAAGAATCAATTAGTCTAAAATATTGTAAGTTTTTCCCTTGCATAATTTTGTTTTTCTTCTTTTTTTTTTTTTCTGCCTATTATCATTAGGCACTAGATGGCTTTCTCATTGCTCTTACCACTGATGGGATTATTATTTATGTATCTGATAGTGTTTCATCTCTGCTAGGACACTTGCCGGTAAGTTCTGACCATGCAATACATTGAAGGCTCATTTCCCTCCTTAATGTAAATCAGTCAGTGCAGGATCCAACCAAAGAGGCAACTGACTGCGGGTGGGAGTCAGCCAACAAACTCTTGTGGAGTTTCTCAAGTTCCTGTGAATAACTGACTCTCTCCCAAGGTCTATGAGTTAGCTTTAAAAAACCTCAACTATGTAAAATCACGGTATTTATAGCTCATCACCTGACTATACATCTAAAGATCTGGGAGGTGTTTGCCCCAGCAGGTTAATAGAGAATCTTATGGTTGTGAATCCATGCTGAAGCTCTTCTTAGATAATGTAAATATTATCTAAGAACTGAATCTATGCTCTTCAAATGACACTGGATTTTTCTACTTTGAGCTCATAGTCTTTAGTAACAAATGTGTGGCCTCAGGGTTTTCTGGGAGAACTTCTAGAAACCAGTTAGTTGTCAGGTGCAGAAATTTCATCTTGGCCCCTCAAAAACATTTTTCTCTTTATTTTGTGCCAAGCACAAAGCACCAAGGTGGCTCTATATGAGGGCAAATTTGAGCACACAGTTACCTGAATGTTACGTGTGCAAAGAACAAATCTGTGCTGACATTTTGGTAGAACTGCTTTAGTCAGGATATGTGGGTTGATGAGCACTGAATCACTTACAGATCAAGCTGATTTTGCCAGATGTTTAACCTGAAGACAAATGGAGGATGTAAGGAGGAGCTCTCTCCCTCTTCTGTGTCATGCTTTCAAAAAAAAATATTTCACTTCTCATCATGGTATATTCCTGTTGTACCAGGATTTCTTTTCCAGCCAATAACTGTCTGAACTGAAGGGCAACCTCTGGGAATCATTAAATCTTTTGCAAATAGATAGTAATCCTGGGGTAAAATAGTCTGAAGGTAATATTCTGCCCTAGATCTGTCTGCAGATTGGCTAGGCTTCTTTGTCTTAGGCATTCATGCCAGACCGGCAGCTGAGGGATGCTGAGGGATGAAAAGGCATGTGGTTGTGTCAGGCTGAACATGTACTGCTGAACATGACAAAGCATTCTTTTGTATCAGTCAGATTTGGTGGACCAAAATATATTAAACTTTCTGCCTGAGGGGGAGCAGAGTGAGGTGTACAAGCTCCTTTCTCCACATGTGCTCATGACAGATCCTGTTGCAGCTGATTTTCTAAATGGTAAGCTCTGCTCTTGTCTGTCAGTTAGAGAAGTTTGCCAAAAGCAAACAGCTCTCGGGGAAGTCTGTACAGAGCTCTCCAGCTGTTTAATGCTCTTGCCTGCCACTTCTGTTTTGATTCATTTGTGGGTCTTAGTGCATCACGTCTAATAATCCTATGTGCTCCCAGTACTTGCTCTTTGATTAGGACAGTCTTTGTTTTGCCATCTGCTTTGCCCCTTGGATGGTAGGTGCTTTTCTCCAGGTGGGATGCTAGACTAAGCCTGAGAAAGGAGTGAGGGCTCAAGGGAAAAAAGTTTGGAGAAATCCCAAACAGTTTTGGCAGCGCTGTTATTCCGTAAGGTTGCATGTCTCAGGATACAAGAGAAGCCCTAATGTAACTTAAGCAACAGCCTTTCTGTCTGAACAGTCCGTCTGGATTTGTACTGCTGGTTGCCGCCCCATATCCCTTTCCCACAGAAAATGTCCCCAGGACCAGAGCAGGCAGCAGCATCTTCCCAGCACCTGTGTTTCATTAAGCCTGTGCTGAGCCCCAACCCACTTCCCAGTGGGTTTGGCAAGGCCACCGAGCATTGGGCTTCCCTCCCTGCTGCCCCATAAGCATCAGTGGGAGCTGAGCAGCCTGATGATGCTCTGAGCAGCCTGATGATGCTCTAAGCAGCCTGATGATGCTCTGCCCGGGGAGTCGTTTCCCTCTGGCTGAAGGCTGTGTGGTCTAATCTGTAGAGTTCAGACTTGGGGCAGAAAACTGGATTAGAGCTTGGCACAGTGCCCTTCACTGTAAATGGAAAGGCTTAGGGTTCAGTGCTCTATGGGTCTAGGTTCTGCTGAGCAGTGCCAGAGCAGAATACTGCAGTACCATGTAACTGCTTTGCATGAAATCCTACATTCACAAAGTCAGGGGAAAATCCTGCTGACCAGTACAGCTAGGGCTTCACACTCAGTTTACTGAGGTGACTGCAAAGACAAGAAAAAAGGGTGAGAATACATTTTCTTAAGCAGAAACAGCTGATAATTGCTCCTAGTAGTTACATATTTGCTTCTGGGTATCAGAAGTTTCCCAGCAGGGTGTGCTCAGATACTACAGCAACAGGGTTGGTAGATAAATTAAGTGTGTGAGCTAGCTAAAGTGCAAACTTCTAATAACATTGTCTGTGTCTCCCTCTCTTGCATTTCAGCAGAAAAACAAATAGAGTTTTGTTGCCATTTAGCAAGAGGCAGCTTAGATCCAAATGAACCCCTGATGTACGAATATGTGAAATTTGTAGTGGATTTTAAATATTTTACTGATGGTAAGTTACTGTTCCAGCCTATCTTTGCCTCTCTGCCTGTCTTCTTTAAATTGTCTTGATCTGTAGCATCTTAAAGGCTCTGTTTCTGCTGAAAATGCCCCGTAATTGTCAGGGATGGAATGAGCTGTGCATACATTGGATATATTTTTCATACAAAAGTGGTGGTGAGTCTGTTGTTTAGAAGAGTGCACTCTCCTGCATGTTGTGCCTAAAGCTGATATCAGACTGAAAATGCCTCTCTGACCAACTGCTAATTGTAAAGCAGCCCACTTCTTCAAATAGCCAGTAAAATATGGTATTCTGTTTCACTTGTGGCAGTGAAACAACACTTTGCAGAGATTAAGTACTTTGAGGTGCCTGTAAAATCCTGAATCTTGCAAATGTTTGCCTAGAGAAAGGCTGACAAGGAGACTGCAGCTGCACACTGTGAGCTGCTCAGAGCTGTCTTACAAAGTGGGGTACGTGATTACAGCTGTGAAAATTGGAACCTAAAGTGTTGTGCTTTAAATAAAATTAAATTTTTTTTTTAAATAAAATCAGTGTGGATCAGTGTGGCATCACCCTGTGGGTAGGAGGAGTTTGTTGCTTGGATTTCATCAGTTGCTGTACCTGTCTCAACATGAGAAGAAAGCTCTCCTTCCTTTTCTTCTTAAATAAATTGTCTGGTTGTTTCTAGTGCCTACACCTTCCTGTAACGGCTTTGAGTCAGCTATTGCACGAGCTTTCAGGTCAGCCACAGAGGAGCAGATTTGCCTGGTAGCGACTGTTCGTCTTGTCATGCCTCAGTTCTTAAAGGTGAGCTCTGTGCAGCTGCCTCTGCCCTGGGGCGCGGAAGCTGCAGTGGATGCTGTGGCACTGCCGAAAGCAGCATCAGCAGCACAGGTTGCATGTGCACAGAGTTAGTAGAGGAGAGAGCACATGGCTGTGGCTGGGAATGGAAGATGACATAAGTATGCATTTTGGAAAGGTAAAGGTATAAAGCAGGAGCTGCTTTTGAGAAGAAATGGTTTTGTGATGGGGTGTCTTGGAGGGGGCAGCCTGGGAAGCTCCAAGACAAAGTGGTCAGCTGCACCACTTGGGAATTTGCTGCCTTCAAATATGTGCATCCACCACTCCTTTGTGTAAGGACACCATCTGCATCTCAAAACATTGAAAACGTGTGTCATGGCCTCTTCCTGCAGGTCTGTAAATGTCCCATGGCACTGTGCACTGATGACAGGGATAACAACCAGGTGCTGCTTGCTCAAGAGGGCATTAGCCAGCCCAGTTAGAGGCTAGACCTGGATCTGTCATCCATATTCAAATACCAGTATTTGAAAAAACCTTGAGAATTTTGCTTAGAGTGCAAGACAAGAGTCTTTGACTATTTATCCTAGCTCTGAAATTCAGCTCAAGGTAAACTATTCAGCCATTTTTCATCAGTTCATGCATCTATAAAATAAATCTTACACGTTCCTTAAAGCAAAATAAGTCAAGTGCTTTAAAAGTACTGTATTTTGCTATGGTTTATTATATCAACAAGATGCATCCTAGATTTTGATAGTGGACTCCTTTTGTCATTTCTTAGAATTAAATGTCTGAATGTGCCCATTTCTTTGCAGGAGCTCTGCAACACTGAAGAGCCATGTGAAGAATTTACATCACGGCATAGTTTAGAATGGAAGTTTTTATTCTTGGACCACAGGTAAGAGATTTGGGTTTAGTCACTGAAGAATAAATAAAATGTAAAGTTTAAAAACAAAACTTTGTATACCTGCTGCCTGAGATCCCAAATGCAATAGTTCTAATTAAATGCAATTTGGTAAATAGCAGTACTCTGAACTTAGCTATTAGGTATCCTTAAATGCTTCACTATTTTCCATATTTTAGGCAAGTAAGAAACCATGGAAAATGTCTAGGAAAATGTCTAATCTCCTAACCAAGCTAATAAATCATTGAAAGTGAGCAGTGTGGGTCTCAATACATTCCCTGTATTGATTTAGCTCCTCTGTTTTACAACTACAGCTTCCAGGAGTCCCTCTAAATCTTTTGCTGTGTCAATAAACTTTTGACTTTCACCTTGATAAATTATAGTATTTCTAAAACTAATAAAAAACAGTGGATTTTATTATTTAATTGTATAGATTAGCTTTTGACAATGCAATATGGTGGGCTAGAATTCGGCTTGGAGAATGAAACAGACTGGAATCAGTTTATTAAGCTGCTTAATTTAGGATTAATTTTTATCAAAAGAAGCTGAAGGATTTATTCACTCTTTTACTTCTCTGTATTTGACATACGTGCATAAGCACATTGCAAAATCCTGCCCTTTTCATTATCCCTCCCTTTGTGAGCTTTGTAAAGGTAGTCATTACTAAAAACAGAAGACTAGTAAATAAGGTTCTAAGGAAAATAAAATATTGGTGAGGAAAAAAATCTAAATACCTAACTCTAAATATCTAAATCTTAATCTAAAAATCTAAATATCTAAATACCTAAATCTGTATATTTAGAGCAAGAAGGAGAGAGAGCAAATAAAAATTAATAATAAATTTCATTTATATATAACACAAGGTGTGTGCCTCACATCATACCTTGAATCATGGAGGAACTGAGCCTGCAACAGTCCTACAGTTGATTATGAATGGTTTGGGACAGTCAGATAATTATTTATTCAGATGAGATCTTGCTGGAGTGGCTTTATTAGACTTTAATTGGCCTGTCTGTTAATGCACACTTTTAGAATCAGCTGATTAATATTAAGTTTTGTAAAAGAGCACTAAGCCCCTCACATCGCTAATGAAATGAGCTGCTTTTCCACAGGGCTTTTTCCCAGCAGCTCCTGTGAAAAAGTGAGTAGGAGCTTCTTTGAAACTTTTCAGAGTCTTTTGATTAATCTGCGTTATGACTCAGAGGAATCTCTGTGCTGGGTGTTTGCAGACACTCCAGTCCCACTGATGGCAAGGAAGCCATTGTTACTGAGAGGAAATTAAGATGATACAGATGCTGAGACAGAGTTTGTGACAGCCCCAGATTCAAGCAGTGAGCTCAGACCCCAGAATAAGCAGGAGATTGTGGGAGTTGTCTTATTTAATCACTGATTCCAAGCTCTCTTCACTACAATCTGCAGGACACTGAGAAATGTTGCTGTTTCTTGCTGATTTACGTCACGACATGCTGCCTGACAGTGAAATGTGCCATCAGCAGGGGTGGACTGTATCCAGCAAGAGCTGGAATCAGGGCCTTTGCTGTCATAATCACAATTCAAATCAGAGTAAAGACAGGTGCAATAAAAGCATTCCATAGATCTGGATAAACATGAGAAAAATAGGAAAAATCTGTATTCTGGGTCTATATGTAAATATATGTAGAGGAAGAAAACCCCATCAACTTTGAAAATTATCTGTTTCTCTTCAGCACTGTGGTACTGTTATTTTCCCTTCATTTATTAAAAGACTGCACCCAAAAAGCTCTCTAAAGACTGTGCATTCCCATTTGCATAGCAGGTTGCAGATCTCAGAACTGGAACTTAAACTGACAAGACAGTTTTTAATTGCTCCACAAAGCATCTCCTTGTTAAATGACAGATGAGGAGCATTTTGTGGTTGCTTTCTCCTATGAAGAGTTCTGGTGATATTCAGGAAAGCATTATACTGATCAGCTTAAATATTTATCTCATGTGCATCTGAAAGACATTATTGTCTTGAAAATAAACATGTCATTAAAAATAGAAGAAACAGTGATGCATTCTGTCAAAGAGACAGCCAGGAAGGACACTTTAATAAATACACATATTATTATCATTAACAGAAATCTGGGTCACATGAGGAAAAGGAACAGAGTGCTATGAAAAGTTACTTGACTAAATAAAGCTGTATTGTGGCAGAGACCACTGTGTGCTCAGTGCACTCCGTTTCAAGGGATTTGCTGTCAAGTGGAGACCCGGCTGTCCCAGCTAACCCCTTGTGCTGGGACTCAGGAGCTCCTGCCCACACACTGCTCCTCCTGGGACTGCTGTTGAACAGATCCCTAGATCATCCTTCTCCCTTCATTTCCCATTTGGTGCCAGACTGCCCACAGCTGTGGTGAAGAGGAGGAGGTTATAGACCTGCCTGGGCTCTCTGTGACTAAATAACCACTGTGTCTTTCAAGAGGACAAATGTGGAGCTGAGTAGCTCAGCCAAGAGAGAACTTCACACAGTAATAACCAAGAAACTCAGGATGACCGAGCCATCAAAACCCATGTGTAATACGCTGAAATATTTTTTTCCTCATGGTTTTGGCCACTTTATGGCCTTCTTCCTTAAGAGCACTCAGCTTACCAGGAGAGGGGCAGCAGGAAAGGCAGGTTTGATAGGCAACATTGTCTTCAGCCTGCCCCATTTTGAGCTATTTACCATTTTGCCCTGTTCCTGAGAAACACACTGAACTTGGCAAGTGAATACTATCAGCACATCCTGCAGCCAGAACAAACAGGTAGAGCCACATTAGCACATATTCTGCCTCACTGGGTGCTTGAGTTGGTGCAGGCAGGATTGTACCTGAGTGCTGGGAGATGGATAGTAACATGCTGATACAGGGAACAGAGACAAAAACAGTGGTTATCTCCCCACATTTCAGTGTTGTTTCACAATCATAAGCTATCAGGCTTTGGTGAAGGCTGTGTTAGGATACCTGCTTTTAAAAAACCTCATGTTTTGCCTAGAGAAAGGAAAATCTAGAATTGATAGCAGAGTAGGGAGGTAAGTCATTGCAATGTACCTATCTAAATACTTCATCAATTCCTTCTCTACCAACCAAAGCAAAAACAGCCCTAAAACAGCCCCATGCCTTATTGCTATCTGTCCTACCAGCACCGAAAGTTTTGTTTACTATAGTTTCCCAAGGTTTTCCAGGGGAGAAATTACTTTTTCCCAAGCTGGTCCTGACACACACTGCAGCTTCCCACTTACTCTCTCTTCTACAGTTACTACCCAGATGATACTTATATCCAACCTACTGGATAATTTTACTCTAGCTCCAAGTTGTTGTGTTCAGGATCAGCCATAGAGTTTCTCAAGCTGTATCTCACAAGCATCCTTAATGAATTGAGTCACTCACATACGTACAGTCCTTTTTCTACACCCACATAATGAATAGGCTGTGAAACATTAAATAATCATCTTTTCATTCTCTCAATTTTTACCTCTCCCTTGCTGTATTTTTTTTTGTTTTATATTAAAACACATCACTACCTATATGAAAATCCACTCCAGATTTCCCTGCCAAGTGAACAAACCAGGTGTTTATTGCTGGTATCACAGCTTATCTGTCAGGATGTCAAAGCATCAAGATTTGTGCTCACTCCCTGCCCTTTGCTTCCTTTCTAGGGCTCCACCTATTATAGGATATTTACCCTTTGAAGTTCTGGGAACATCAGGGTATGATTACTACCATGCAGATGACCTGGAGCTTCTTGCTAGGTGCCATGAACACTGTAAGTTTCCCTGCCTTTGCAGTGTGTCTGTCTCTGATCTCCTTTGTCACTTGTGCAAAACCTTTTACTGTCATTGCAAAAGGCTTTTTCTTCAGAGGCATGCAGGAACTCTCCCTTCCCATGATAGACTGTCACAGTTGACACTTACCTGGGAGGTTGAAATCTGCAGAAGTCAGTCAGATCGGGAACTGTTTGTGTAGGTTTTTTGAATTGCAAGATAACTTGTTTGAGCATAGGTTGTCTCAGAGTGAAATGAGATTAAAAGGTTGGAAGTCAGAACTATCCCGCCTCTGCCCTGCGAGTTTTGTTGATTTGTCACAGTTCATGGGGTCTTGCCATTCCCCTGGGCTACAGAGTTAGCCAGGAGGCTCAGCTCACCAAAACACCTTTGGAGAGCATCATTTGGATCACCTGTCTGTGCAGTTAGGTGTTGTGAACCTCACATAATCATTAGTAAAATTCTTCTATAGATTCAGAATTATTTTACATACAAAAGTACTGAACACAGTTCCCCTGTGGGTGAAGATGGCTCATGTTTTGCTGACCTGAAAGGAAAACAACAAAGCAGAAGAGTCAAGTTCAGGCTAATGTGTGAACACCAAAGAAGGTCCATGAAGTTTATTTTTGTGCAAGGATAAATAGTGTGGCCTGTCACAGACAGAGCAGAAGAACTTGTGTGATTCCCACAGCAGTGCACTCAATGCTGAAGAACCATGTCCTGCTGAAGGCTGGAGCTAACATGAGGAAGGGCAGATGTCTGCAGGTGTGATCTGCTCTTAAGCAGTGTGCAGTTCCTACCAGATGTGAGATGCTTTATTCCCAGACCCAGATTTTTCCATTTTACTGGGTGCATTTCAGACTGAGATACTGAGCCAGAGTTCCCGTGTGTCCTGTGGTGGTTTTGCATTACCAAGCACTGCAATGAAACATAACTAAATACTTTGTAAAATGCATCTAGGTAATCAGGTATTTTGCTAAGAAATATTATTTACAGATTTCTTGTTTGGGACACTGTCTCTGCTATCTCCACTTGAAAGGAGTGTTTTGTCAAAAGGAAACAAGACACCCCAGAGAGTGGAGCAAGTGGGATGCTGTAATTTCTCTAAGATGCAGAACAACATGATGCTGGGACCAAGAAACTCCACCAATAAGCCCCACAACCCACTGAAGAAAACCTATCTCTGAGCTGCAAACCACCCTCATCTCTACCACAAACTCTCTACCATTTACAGATATGAGCTGAGGGACCTAGAAGAGTATGGGGAAAAATACTTCTCTGCATGTCAGGTTTCCCTACATCACTTCCCTGCTGGCTGCTCTGCCCTGTCCAGGCAAAGCACTGGTACAGAAGTTGCCAGGGAAGTGGGTTGCCTGGCTGAGCACAAAGAGGAAGCTGTGACAGGGGGACACACAAATTGTGTCAAATGCAACAAAAGTGTAGATGGGAATACTAACAGAATATTTTAGCTGCTCTCAAGTACAGTACTTCTTAGTGCTGTTCGCTAAGAAGATGATTCAGATACAAGTGAAATATTTAACCAGACAGTGGCCTTTTGGTAATGCATGTGCAGTTTGGTATAGACACAAACTGTATTGGGAGTGGGTCAGATCATTAAGTAGAGAATTGATCTGATGATTTATATTCTACATCTCTATCATCCAGGCATTTGTCTTGCCTATTAGAAGAATATTTGAACAACACATCTGTACGAAAGGGTCTTTTCATTTTACTGCACAAAGTAAAGTGCTGACAAAGTGACATAGAGAAGCTGCTTCAGGACATGTCTGCCAGGACTAGGAACTGAGGGATCCCCAGCATGTCATGTTAGCTATCTCTGAAAATCTCTGCTAAGTGCTTCATTGTAGTGGGTTTAGCACTTGTTAAAATCACCAGTGCACCTACTAGAATTATTACTCATTTCCTGCTGTGAGCTATAAATTAGGAGGGTAAAGCAGGCTCAAAACTTAAAAGGTATAAAGAAAACTTTATTAACAGAACTAAAATAATAAGAAGAATCAGAATAAAACCTTCAGATTCATTTCTTCTCCCCCTACCCAACTTCCTTTTCCAACTGACAACAGAGACAAAACCTGGGATTTTAAATCAGTTACCACCTCTACAATAGTCTTTCATCAGTTCTCATAAGGAGAGGAGTTTCTCTTGCCATGCCATGGAGACTTCTCCACAAGAAACAGTTCTCCTGTGGCTTTTAATTTCCACAAATAGCAGCTGCCCAGAAAATCTGCAATCATGAAGTTCCTCCCACGCCTTAAAACCTTCCCACAGCTGCGTCCATGGGCCATGTCAAACTTATGGGGCACTATTTTAAGAATAAGCTGTTCAAAAGTAAAGGTTCCCTTCATGTGTCTCTAAGATCATCTTCATTTCTGGGAACAGAGGTCCTCTTCTTCTTTCCCTGGGGGGCAAAGAGTCTTCATCATTCTCATCTCTCTCTGTTCAAGCTTCTCATGGGATCACAGCTACTTAAACATCTGCTTTGCTTCATTATGGATGCCTCTTCTCAGGTCTAATTTGAACACTCCATCCCCCCAAACTTTTTCATGATTTAAAGGGGATATTCTAGTGTACCATAGTCCACCTCCATGGCCTTACCAAAAGAATTCCAGCCTAAGACTAAGGAATCTCCTCATTCTCCTCCCATCTGAGATTTGACTCTTTCTTTACTGACCTTAGTTTCTACATGTCTTCACACTGTCGTTTTCTCTCACTTGAACGAGGATCAGTGTTTTGCAAGTTTCATCTGTGGAGTGGAAGAGTTAATATCTCGCCCAGGCCTGCAGATGGTCACGATGGTTTCTGCCGGGCGGTAGCTGAAGCAGTCACAGTGAGAGATTTCAGGTCGCGCTGGGGGCTGTGCCAAGATCTCAGGGGGCCCAGTCAGAACGGTAGCGGCCGTATGGCTGCTCTCCGGCCCCTGCTTCCTTCAATTCCAGCTGCGGGCCGATGGCTTCCCCTGCCCGGCAGCCACGCGGCGGAGGGGGTCTGGCCCGGCCCGGAGCCGCTCCCGGGGCCCGGCGGATCCCGGCAGTGCGTGGGCCAGCAGTGGGGCAGGGCTTAGTTGTCAGCAAGATGTCAGCAGCCACTGCCCGGCCCAGCCCCGGCCGGGGCCCCGCAGTCTTCCGTTCTCCGCGCGACTAGCACTGGAGTTCGGCTCGGCCCCGCCAGGCCCCGAGGGCCGCAGCGGAGCGGGGCCAGCCCGACTGGTGCCCAGTTACCGCTTCAAAGCCGTAAGCAAGAGAGAGATTGCCCATCTTTAAAATGTGAATTTCACATCACACAGAGGCGGGTCTGGCTTTTTTATGTGTTATTAAGTTATCAATTCTCAGAGCTAGCCAGCTATTGGTTTTTGTCAGGCACAGAGTAAGCTCTTAGCAGCTTCTCTCAGAAAAATCATTTCTGTGAGTAGCTTCTTCTCTCCTCATCAAATATAAATCAATGCAAAACCAGCACATTCATCTAAAACTCATCACTGTTAATGGGATCGCTAAAGAAGTCAGTCCTGATATTTTAACAAAATAGAGGTGTGCAGGTGAGTAAAAAACCACCTGGGTTAGTGTGATTTGCTAAGTTCCTGTTTGTCACATTGACACTTTGAGCAGACATCTTGCCTACTGTCAAGTGAAATGGGTTTGTTTAAACCATATTTGTATTTTATATTGCATTAATTGTGGGTACTTGTTTTAAGTGAGCATGTTTCATTTTGTACTCACAACAGTCTGGAACAATTAGTGTGGTTATTTAACATAGTTCCCCTCATTTTCCAGTTGTGCTACACTTACCTGAGATTTTTCTGGTCATAGCCTGATAATACATACCAGGTTGAAGTAGGCCAGGTCTTGGAAGAAAACTCAGTTTTCTTGGAAGAAAACTTTGAGTAAAAACTCTACTATCTTGTTGTTTTGTGCCATTATTAGGATTCTTACTTCACATTTTCAGTCTTTGAAATGCATTCTCAGGTTCTTACAAAAGATAAGTAATTTGTTTAATTAATGTTATTTATGCTTAAATAACAGGGAGCCCAGAATGTAGCTAGTTATATAGTTATACCAGTTATAAGAGAAATCTCAAAATAGCTAAGGGCACTCCTGTCAGCAGGAATGACCCCAAACAAGAGCTGAGTGCATGGTTGTATATCATCTGTCTTGTTTATAAAGCTCAAAAACCATTTTAGCACTGCCCCAGTCTGGGAGAGGGTGTGGGATTGAATGGTTTTTCTAATCGCCTTTGCACCATAAAATCCCTGTTTGCTATAAATTGCTTTCTCTTTTTGTTAAACAGTGATGCAGTTTGGAAAAGGAAAGTCCTGTTACTATCGGTTCCTGACCAAAGGGCAGCAGTGGATATGGCTGCAGACACACTACTACATCACCTACCACCAGTGGAACTCCAAGCCTGAGTTCATTGTTTGCACTCATCTGGTAGTTAGGTAGGAACAAGAACCAAACTCTTCAAAGTCTATGTTATGTCTCAGTGTCCAGGCATTGCTTTTTCTAGTTCTGTTTCATGTTAACCAAATACTTGCTATGCCTACTGACACACTAAAATGATATATAATTCCATGAAACTATTCTGATAGGGTATATGTGACTTGTTTACTTATCTACTTTTTCTTAGCCAAAAGCCTGAAAGCCACCTTTAGCCAAATCTATTAGTGTGTTACGTTCCCCTTTTGTCCCTAGTGATGACATAGCTATAGAAAGAATTAAAGCTGTTGGAAATCAGACATCTTTCTGGGCATGAATGAGATCATATAACTCCTACAAAACCTTTTGATCAGAGTTTTAAATATTTATGACTTGAAGTTAGCTGCTGTCTTACTGGCCTTATTCCTCACCCATATCAAGCCCTGGATCCCCCTCTAGTGGGAAAGCTGCTTGTGCTGAGTTGCAGCCCGTGCTGAAAGGCAGTTAATGTCTGTGAATGCACCTTCTGGAGGGGAATCTGCTGGATTACCACAGCCATCTCAAAAAAGACTATATGAAGAGTAAGAATGTATTTTCTGAAGGGCTTGAAAAAATAGCAACGCACTGGTTTGCTCTGTTAATTTGAGTAAATTTATTGCTCACTATGTATTTTTTTTCTGTCAGGAAACAATTTTTTTCTGGTCCCCCTCTTTTTCTGTCAAACATCTGGAAGAGTAAACACTAATAAATGTCAAATATATGGGTCTGTTGGAGTGAGCCAGAGGAGGGCCATGAAGATGCTCAGAGGGCTGGAGCACCTCTCCTGTGAAGACAGGAAGAGACAGCTGGCGTTATTCAGTCTGGAGAAGAGAAGACTCCAGAGAGACCTTAGAGCCTCTTCCAGTGCCTAAGGGAACTCCAGGAGAGCTGGAGAAGGAATTATGGAGTTCTAGAACAAGGGGGAATGGATAAACTGTCAGGGATAGGTTTAGATTAGGTAGAAATTCTTCCCTGTGAGGGTGGTGAGGCACTGGAAGCCCAGAAAAGCTTGGCTGCCCCATCCCTGGAAGTATTCAAGGCCAGGTTCGCTGGGGCCCTGAACAACCTGGTATAGTGGAAGGTGTTCTGCCCACAGTAGAGGGCTTGGAACCAGATAATTTTAAGGTCCTTTTCAAGCCAAATTCTATTGATTCTGATTCTATGATTTGTGGTATAAATGACATATGAAGTGCTAACATAAGCAAATGTTACACAGACAGATTGCTTCTCAGTTGTCTTGGTTCTGCCGTCCTTCAGGGAATTCAGCTTCACTTTAAGGACTGAATCTATAGTGCATGAATTTGTTTCTTCTTTATGCTTCCAGTGCTTCTTAGACCTAATGATGTAGTCCTAAATAGATTTTGTTCAATTCTGTCTCAGATAGTTAAGGCTTAAAATATGTTACTGAAGCACACAAGTTAAAATGTTGTTTCTGGAAAATTCATTCCCACAATGATATAAGTGAGGTCAGTTCAGCAACTTCGCTTGCCTCCCACAAAGGTTGCAGCTCATTAATATTTCATCACCCTAAAGCCTGGCACCTCTCAGTACCCATGACCCATGAGCACTCAGAGAGTCTTTGAAACATCCTCTCCAATTTATCCTAGTGGTGAATCACGTGGCATTTGATACTGGAAATATTTCATTATTTCAGAGAGAGAAAAGTAAGGAAAGAAAATATACACTTTCCGAGGCACCTTACAGGGGTTCTGGCACTTCACATTATTGCACATGTGTAGCTGCTTGTTGGTCTTTGGAGTTTCCACTGGAGCATAACTCTGATGCATGCACAGTTCTGTGCACCCTCAGAAGGAGGGACCTGACCTCGTCCTGCCCAAGGCACTGGCATAGGGATCACTGAACTACCATGCAAAAACAAGGATTCTTGTTCAAGGTTAGAAAATGAGTGTACACTTGGCAGTTTACCTGAACAGAAACTGTAAAATCTTTCTTTTTTGTTTGTTTGGTTGGTTTGGCTTTTGTTTTGTTGTTGTTGTTAGGGGTTATTTTGTTTTTTACTTTTTTGTTTTTGTTTGTTTAATTGGTTTTTGTTTTGGGTTTTTTTAGTTATGCAGAAGTTCGGGCTGAGAGAAGGCGAGATCTTGGCCTTGAGGAGTCATCAATTGAACTGGCATCCTCTTCTCTAAAGGTACCGTGTTCCTTCACAGTTGAATGAGATGTTTAAACCAAACTGAGTTACAGCTTACCAATCTTAGGGAAATATCTGTTCTTTCTTCTCCATTTTCTTTACTCCCATCTCATTCCAAGCCTTCAACTGGGTCATGACTTAGGCAGGCCCTAAGAAGCTTTTCTGTGCATGGCTCCAAATTGTCCATGTTGGTTCAGGACAGGCTGGATGAGCTTTGAACTGCCTGATCTAGTGGAAGATGTCCCTGCCCGTGGCAGGGGATTGGAACTAGATGATCTTTAACACCAAGTACTCTCTGATTCTGCAATAACTGTGAATTCAGCAGTTGCATTACTCTGTTCAGGTCCCTGTAATCTTTATGAGACCATGATGCAAATGACAGGTTAAACCACCTCAGCTCAGAAGCAGAGAAGTAGAGCTGGAGCCAGAGGCCAGATTGCTGTACCTGTCACCCTTAGTAAGGCACAGAGGATCCAAGATTAGGGCAGCACCACAGGGTACCTGTTTTGCTTGTGCCAGCTCATCACTGATACTCAGATGAAGATGGGAAGGCAAGGTAAAACACATAAGGGAAAACAGCTCAGTTACTGGATCACATCAAATGTAGGATTGTGACCTATAACTTCCATGAGCAGTAACTTCCATGGCTTGAGTCAGTCTGGCATCGCCACACATCAGCCCAAGTAACAGCGTAATTTTCACTACTTTTAAATTTCTCCTCTGTAAGCTTGGTAGTTTACAAATAAGATCAGCAATCAAAGTAATTTCAAGTGGGTTGTGGTATAGTTGTCATTCCATCAGTCTCATTGCCTTTCAGACATTATTTTTATGGGAGCTCAGGCTGTTCCCCTCTGCTGCCCAGGTCTTTCCCAGAACAGGCTGCTGCTCCCCAGGGAACAGTGAGTGGAATTGAAGCTCTCAGCACTTCCCAGCATTTATACTCCTCAGGAGACATTTGCTGTAGATCCTCTTGGGGCTCTAGGTGATGTCTCCATGGCACTGCTCCCTGTCCAGTCATCTCTCTCCATCTCTTTTATGGGTAAAACTATTCCCCAGGTAGCACCTCCTGCCACCTTCATTCATTCCCCCTGCCACCACTCCCCAGTGCACCACAGCCAACCAGCTGTGACATCCCTGAAGATATCGGGCAGAAAGAGGCTGACTACAAAACCTGTTGCCCACAGCTCTGTGAGGGGAGAAGGACATTGGGACACCAGAGTGCAGGCAATGGGCAGCAATCCACATGGAGGAGAAATCCTTCACTGCTGCTCACTGCAATCAGATGGGTGCCCAGGGCATGAGTGTGAGGGTCCTGTGTGCCAGAAGGCTTTTGGTTGAACACAGAGGGATGGAGTGAACGGGGTTTGGTGGTGTGGTGCTGCAAACCTGCTGGGTTTGTCTACAAACAAGGGCTCAAAGAGGTGGAGGTCCCTTCCAGGGCCATTCCCTTCTGCTGACAATCTCACCACTTGTGCTTTGCTCCTCCCAGAGCCACAGCAGCTACCTGGACGTGGGGCAGTGCGGCAGCAGCCAGGATGCCAGCCGAGAGGGAGTGTCGCTGTCATCACACAGCTCCCAGCACTCCTCGCATACCACCCTCTCCAACTCCACCTGTAGGTGCTGGGGCAGCCCAGCTTGGGTGCAGGCAGTGGGCTGGAGGGCAGAGCAGCCTCTAAAATACTGGTGTTTGGCCGGAAGTGACCAAGTCGGGGTGGGAGAGGAATGGTCAGCATTGGGACCTACATACCATGTCATGACAAGTCACACAGCAGCAACAGAGCCATGGCCACCTGATGCTTCCTTCCTCTAAACCCACCACCTCCTGAGAGCAGATTTACCCTGGCTTGTCACCAGCTGAGGGTTGTGACTGTTTGCTGTGGTTCTGAGGACAAGAGGTGACTTGCTAGCTTGATTGAGTCAACCTCACTGACAAATGTTTTATGTTGGGATAATACAATTTTATTATGACATCTGTCTTGTGAAATCCCTGCAGAAGGAGCACAGAAGGATGCCTGCCTTGCTGGCAGCTTCATCCCAGCTCCCATCAGTGCCCTTCTTGCCCTGGGGGAGGCAACAAGATGACTGCCGTGCCCTGTGTGGGTCCATGGGTAGGAAACTCAGGGGACTTTTCTTGAGATACTTGCCGTGGGGAGAGTGGGGATCTCATCTGGATAAAGCCATGGAGGGCAGGCTGAATAGGGGGTTAGCATCAGGAGGGACGTGAGCAAGTCAGGTGGGGAGCCAGAGGGACACCATAGAGGGGCAGAGAGCCAAACTGCCTGTAGAGGGGTAGTTTGAGGACCCACTTTGGCACTATTTGGGTACTGCCCATCTGCATATGTGGATTTCAGGCTTAGCCAGGGTACCCAGGTACAGGTCTGCTGTACCACAGTGAATGTCTCTTTTGCAGCCACATCATCCTTGCGGCGCACAGACACCAGCACTCCCACCCGGCCGTCAGTGCCGGGGGTTTCAGGGGAGAAGACAGCCCTGCGGCTGGCAACGGTCAGGAGCACTCAGGTCAGTGGTCCTGAGGAGCAAGAGCCTTTCTGAGACTGTAGTGAAATGAGCAAAACAAGCATTGATCTTACCCTCAGAGATGCTGGATCCCAGACTCTGAGTGTGCTGTGACTTCCTGGGGAGTGCCACTGGCTAGCAGAGCCAGTGGAGAGATGCTAGGGGCTCCTCTGCTGCTTTCTTTCAGGATTCAGTTTGCTCCTCCAGGCCAAATGCCTTTTCACACCACCAACCCTCTTTTCTTGAGGTTTGTATACATAAGATAGCCTTTAACCAAAATGAATGCTGACACCAAGGACTTGAAATTATCAGGCCCATTCAGGAGCCTAAATTCTCCCTTCAGACTTATCCTCAGATCTCAAATCTCAGTTGTCCAATTCCCTGCACTTGTTCATTCCTGGTAGAGCTGGTAAAGAACCAGCTCTGCACGAGAGGTGCTATGGACCTACAGTAAGGCAAAGTTTTCATTCCTAGGCCATAGCCATTCCTCAAGCTCCTGGTGAACACCTCTGTCAGCACCCTGTGGCTCAGCTGGCAGGGCCTTCCCAGAACCCTCTGATGGTATGTGGTTTATTTTTGTTAAGTGCATTAGTGTGTCCTGTCAGCAGGGCAGCCTAGGTGGCTTTGGTTCACTGCCCTCATGTCCTTGCTGGCTCATCCCAGAGTGGGGACAAGGTTTATGTGCCCTTTCTGTTGCTGAGATTTACCTGCAACAACCTTATTGCAACCACTTATTTCAGGAAGCAGAGAGAGCAGGTAGGACACTCAAAGAAATAGCATAGGAGAATGTTTACACTTGTCAAAAGTGTTATGGGCTGCTGAAGGCTTCTCCCTGGATCTCTAGCAGCTGTCTACAGGCTGGTACAATGCTGAAGAGTTCTAGTAGAGGAAAGGGATGTCATGGAAGGTTTGAGTTAGGCCAGGAAAGGAAAAGAAAACAAAAACCCCAAGAAAAAGGAGCCATAAAACCGTTATGACAAGGTCTGTCCTTACAGGGCTTTGATGTCAGTGCAGTAAATGTTCAGACTATAAAACAGAGATTGAAAATGGCCAATGTGGGTGCAAAGGATGGATCCCCAGGTGGGATTTCAGCCTAACTTGGGCTTGGCACCTGCCAAATATTAGCAGCAGAACTGGAAGCTCAGCCAGGAGGTGTGGCAAGGGTTTGGATGCAGTGTCTTCCGCAAAATATTAGTGGGCTCTAACCAGAAGGGTGTTATCCTGGGGGACAGGAGAGTCCCATGTATAGACACTTCATCTATGCAGAAATTATAAAGAAAACACCTGGAGGGAGGCACTGTGTGTGAGCCAGATGTGGTGCTGCTCTGAAACTACAGTGGCACTTTGGTTAAATATGCAATTGCCATTTTTTGTCAGCATTGTATTTTTTATGGCAAAAGCTGAAAAGCAGTCATTTTTCTGAATCAAGCATTGCTATGGATGTGAGTAACAGGACTGGTCCTACCCCATGGTCCTCTTTCTCTGTTCTTTGCAGCCAATGTACCATTTCCCCACCCAGCTGGGGATGATGCACCAGCTGAAAGAGCAGCTGGAGGAAAGGACTCGCATACTGCAAGCTGACATCAAGACACAGCAAGAGGAGCTCCATGTCATCAAGGAGCAGCTCCAGCTTGTGCAGGACTCAAACATGCAGGTACCTGCTGCACCTGGTGCTCCCAAACTCACCAGCCATTTGCTTTTCCTTTGAGCACACGGAATAGTAACAAAATTGTCTGTGGCAAAAGCATTGGGGAATGAACTCTTGACAAATTGGTAACTTGGTTTCAGATGTGGAAGTGGTGTTTCCCAGGAGGTGAGGTCAATATCTGTCTGGGTAATTAATCAGTAATTTTGGTGATTTAGAAAAAAGCAATCCCAAATTAATCCAAAGTCTCCCATGCACAAAAAGTTTGGTGGTTCTGTGTCTGATTAGTGCTCTGTCACTCTGCAAAACACAGCAGGCACAATGGAGCTTGAACAGCCCTGGCTCCAAATAATATTTGACACGAGTTAACATTTGATTTTCTGTTACTTGGTTCATTTTGCTCCTGGGTTTAGAGATACTGCTGCTGCTGTAGTGTTATTTCTGCCAGGCAGTACTACCAACAACTCCTGTGCTTCTTTTACTTAAAGATGCTGATGCAGCAGCCGATCCCTGTCATCTTAAACACTGTGCAGCAGCCGAGCCCCCGGAGGCCGCCGCCGCAGGGGACACCCAGGCAGACCACAGCCAAGAAGTCACAGCAGCCAGTCCTCATGGGGACAAAGCACTACTGCAGCACCCACCTGCTGTCACCGCACCCATTCCTCAGGGACCCCTGTGGCACAGTCCCCCAGGTCACTGGCTGCTTCATTGTCATTATCCCCTTTCCCAGCTTCTAAAAACTTGTCTGCCATGTCACTCCTCCCCATGGTCCCATACATTTCCTCTGTGTTGGTTTTACTGCATAGCTGGCATTGAGGAATTTGAGTCAGGAGTCAGTTGTGAACAATGTCTCTCAACTGTAAAAATAAAAACCAGGAAGCCAAAAGGCATTTAAGCCCAAAGGCTGCTGGAGCCCTCCTGGTGACTGGGGAGGAAGTCAATGGGAGGTCTGAGCTCTCATCAACATGGTATTCATTCATAGTCAGTGAGAGCTGTGGTTTCATAACACAGGAGTAAGTATCATTTTAAAAGATTAATTTTGTTCTACCTGAAGAGTCTTGGAAGGCAGCTTTGAAAAAACAATTTTGTCATCACTAGATTAAAATCCACTATTAAAATAGGAAAGATGGGTTCAAAACCAAAAAAGACCAAAACTGCTGCTTTAATTACATATGATTTCCTTGGAGACTTCAGATTTGCACTTCCCCTCTTAAGCTGTTCTCTTCCTCCTCAAGCCTTTTGTGCCCTTATCCTTGTAGTCTAATTTCTCAAAAGACTATCTGGGGATGCCAACACGTGCCCTGCAGGCACTATAAATGCTGATGGATTGAATAGATATGATATGATGGTCTTGAATAGATATCTGTTCCTACTGCTGTGTTCAGGAGCAATATCCTATTGTTCCTTCTCCTTTTCCCATCTGCCCACTGTAAGTGGTTATTTTGTCCTTCCACTAGGGAGCTTTAAAACTTACGTGAGTACCTATGTCTTCATTTCAGGTACAGCAGCAGAAGCAGCAGCATCCAAGAGGAAGCCAAGGCCAGCAATTATGTGTGCCAGGGCAGGCAAGCATTTCAGTGCCCTTCTACAACAACCCCATGGTGTTCTCCCAAACACACCCTATCACTGTGGCTGCACAGGTGCTGACTGACAGCAGTGAGAGGCAACCACCAGCTGACTACAGCCAGGACAGGAGCCTCAGGTACCCACAGCCCTGCTGGGACCATCCCAGGAGCAGTGACAGAACAGCAGTACTTGGGCAGCAAGGAGGGAAGGTGTGGCTGGGCTCAGGGCAATGGGCTTGGGATGCCACAGCCAGCGTAAGGATGCTCCCTCTGCAGGGGTGAGCCTAGTGTGCTGGCAGTCAGGGTGCTATGCACATCATGCTGTATTATCAGAGGCCTTAAATCCTCTTCTCTCCCTATTTCCATAAATTAACACTGCCCTCTGTCAGTTTAAAGTCATTCTGCCTTGTCTCGTTGCTCCATGCCCTTGTCAAAAGTCCCTCTCCTGCTCTCTTTTAGCCTCTTTAGGTACTGGAAAGTACTATAAATTGTCCCTAGAGCGTTCTCTTCTTCAGTCTCAACAATCCCAATCTTCTTAGCATGTATTCACAGGAGAAATGTGACATGATAAGAAGCATCCTATTTCATTACCTTGTTTAGAAGGTAGTTGTTTACCTGCTTTCATGGACGATTTTCAAGGAGTTGTTTCTAGAGACTGACAGGACCTTGTCCCTCTCCCTTCCCTGACCAACCTCTTTGTTCCTTCCACCACAGGATGCTGTTGGATCAGTCCATCCAAGCCATGATGCCCACAGCCAACAGGAATTGTCAGCCATTGCAGAGCAGCACCAGCAGGCAGCAAGGAAAGTGAGTCTCTGCTTGCCCTTATTTTTCTGCAGTGTCTTAGCAGGACACTTTAAGGCGCTGAAAAAGACATGGAAAAACTTGAACCTGGTCACACAAACACAAACAGTCTCAGTCTGAAATGAAACAAAATTTCAGCCAGTTAGGAGAAAAATGAGAATATTTTTTAATTACAAAGAGCTTTATAAATAAAGTGTGTTGAAAAAAAAATTATCGATTTTCTGGCTTTTGCAAAGTATCAAATGCTTGACCAAGACATAGAGAAAATGTACAACCTTAAAAACCTTAATTTTCAGCAGTTCTAGTCCATGCTTTGTGGGCAGAGGGGAATCAGGGGCTGCCTGTCAGCAAGGCCTGCACCAGCTCTTCTCCAGGCTGGTTCCTGCAGCAGCTGGGCTCCCACTGCCCATTCTGAGGGTGGGTTTTGGTGTGGGTTCTCATGACTGGTTTTCCTCCTTGTGGCAGGCTTGTTGCAGAGCAGCAGACCCTGCCTCCCCCAGCACAGGTGCAGCCAGTCACCTGCAGCACCATCAGACCTCCAGCCCCACCACCCATCTTCTCCCCGTCTCTAATGATCCCACACTCCAGCTTCACATCCCACCAGGCCAGCACACCAGTTCATCTGCACCAGTGGCCACAGCAGCAAGTTCAGCAGCACCACCTCTACCTTCAGGTATTGGAGCAGGCAAAGATAGTAGAAAAGGAAGTGAGAGGAGTAGGTATAGCTGAAAAGCAGCCACACAGCAAGACTGGATTTAGAGTGAGAATTAATTGCTGTTGTCGGCAAATGTGGGCATGAACTGTCCCTGCTTTGGGTATGTGTCCTCATGGGCTGCCTTGTGGTCCTGATTACCAGCAGTGTGGACAGCAGAATGATGATGCTGGAACAGATACATAGCTCCAGGTCCACAGTAAACCAGAGTTTGATGACACAGTGCCTTTAGCAGGAGGCAAGTCCAGGTCTTTGAGGTACCAGTCATGGGTGGATACATGATTGCTCTAGGATCTCTTCCTTGGTTGTCTGAATGTCTTTTCCATGAAAGATGAAAGTTGCACATCCTGCAGATTGTACCTCACATACAGCTTTTGGAGGTCTCTATTCTTGCTGGGCTCCCCATGAGCCTGTTAGGACAGATGAGTCCTGATTCCCCTCTGTGCTCTCCAGGCATTGTTGGTTGTGCTGACAGCAACAGCATTCTGAGGAGCACAGCTCATACCCTCAAGTTTAGGACTTGGTGCACACACTCCTGGGCATGAGTCTCAGCATCAGCCCTGCAGCACAAGAGGGACAGCTGGGTGATGGGGCAGATTTGTGCTCAGATTTGTGTCTCCCAACAGATGCAAGGTCCTGAGCTGGTGCCTGGGGCTCCGATACAACGCATTTTCCAGCCATCCCACACTCCACAGCAGAACCCCTTGAGCTACTTCCTCCATCCGCAGCAGCAGAGCCACCACACACAGGGCCAGCCCTGCAACTTGCCTGACCTGCCCGAGATGCAGCTGCCATGAAGATTGGTTCTGGGAGACAAGGCTGTGGCTGCTGTGCCCAGGCACATACAGGAGAGCAGGACACCAGCACAACACAGCACAGGAAGAGGTTGGGCTCCATGGGGAGATGATGGCTGGAGGGATGATCTCTGACAGGGATGCATGGCTGCAAGAGCCTCGTTTGTTGGGCTTTCCATGTAGCCAGCCCATGATGCTGTTCCAGCAGCAGGGTGTGCCTGGCACTGTGGTGCCACTGAAAGTGGTGGCTTTCTTGCTGCAGGGGGGTGTGGTATCAGGCTGTCATGAAGCTCAGTTTGCAATGGAAAAAAAGCTTTTCCATTCAGAATTTCAATGCTGAAAGTCACTGTGAATTTAAGCCCAGCATTTGGAGCACACAGACTGTACCAGTCTGCAGGACACCATTGGATTACCATGTACATAACTCGTTTTGCTGTAGTAGGTCCATTGTGAATTCTTTTTCCTTTTTCTATACCTCAGTTCCACAGGTTTTTTTTCCAGGAGTTTGGATAATGCTGCTAATCTACATAACACCACTTTTGCCTGAATTTCTTACTGTTGTTATACCAGCTCACATCGCAGCTAGTACAATATTTGTCATGTTTTACTTTTGGTTAACCAGCAAAACATAAAAACATACAAATTTATATGTTTTTATGTTTTTTACTCCCTGTAGCCAGATATTTTTTGGTTACAGAAAAAGAATCTTTTTTGTTTGTTAGTTTGTTTCAAGTGAGGTAGTTGTATATGTTTCTATACATGAAAACAAGCAAACATGCATAGAACAACATATGACAGCAAACTTTGTGGTTTTGCTAGGTCATGTTTCAGTTTGGCAAACCCAAAATGTATAATCAAACACATGATTTTTACAAGCCCATAGGGTCAGCAATAAATCGTATTTTTGTAAATTGTCACTTTTTAATGGTAAGTTTATATTTATGAATTGAAAAAGTTTATTCGTCAGTGGGTGTATAGTTAAGTGTCCCTACTGTTTGTGTCTTTCCAAAGGAAAAATTAAAAAGTACATATTTGAAGTGTTAGTAGCTGAATACTAACTTTGGGCATTTTTAGAGCCCAAATGTAGACGGGTTTGGCCATTACTATAAACTTCTCAATGCAATGGTTAGTTAGGACCAGGTGCATCACCAGTAAAGCTCCAGCTGGCAGACAGCAAGGTTTAGAGAGGAGTTAGTTCCTAATGTTTAGTTCCTAATATCTGTTGAAATCAAGCAAAGAATGCTTGGTTTTGCCTTTTTTTTTTTTTTCCCCTTTAAACGGTGTTTTTGGGGTTTTTTTGTTTCCTTCTTTTCTTTCTACAAACCACTTTCTGGGCCCCTTACAGCACTGCAGCAGCTGGTGTTCCTGATGTTACTGGTGGAGCAGCTTTTGGCACAAGCAGCTGCAAGCAGCCCTGTGTTTCAAGAAAAGGGTGCAGCGGGGTTCCTCCAGCCCTGGAACACCAGGGGCTCTTTCCCAGCAGTTGTTCCTGGGGAAGGGGATGGGTTTTTGCTGTGCCACATTGTATGGGGGAGTCACAGTGGGAGGACAGGCTGCTGGAGCTGGGATCAGGCAGGAGCTTTCAGGGACTGGTGCAAGGCCCTAGGGTGCTTTGGTGTTTTGGCCAGGTTAGAGGTGGATATGTGAGCAAAAGCTGTGCCAACCTGTGGCTATTCTTGGGTGCCCTCCCTTGGGCAAAGCAGCCGCATGGGTTAGCTTTGACTGGGACATTGAATGCACAGCTCCCAGGGGTACCAGACATGATGGATCAAGGGTGGTGGAGCTGGCCACATGCAGCATTTTGGGGAATACAGTTCGCCACAGAATGGAGCCAATGAGATGCCCAGCAGCCTGGGGTCCAAAATCAAGGCTCATGCCCTGTCAGCACAGTCCCTGGCTGGGCCCCAACCCACACAGCACATACAGCCCCTGGGTGCTGGGCTTGCTTGTACAAGCTGCTCTTGTACACATTCTGAGCCAGCCCCTCCATTTCAAACCATGACAAGAAATCATGACTACCACAGAGTCATGGGCCAGGGCCACCTCACTGCTGGTAGTGGGATTTGGAACACCTGCCTTTATGGGGCAATCTGTAGCTGAAATAATAACACCCGGGGCTTTCCTGCTCTGCATGTTTGTTCTGCAGTAAGTGCAAGAACAGAGCCTTCAGAGTAGGAAACTTACGTTTCTAAAGCACTATTAGTTTTAGGGTCTCCCTCTCCCCATTCTAAGGCAGCAGGGTTGCTCATGAGGATGCGGTAGGAAGGAGTTGTATTTTTAGGAGTTGGTTGTGGGATTTTTTTCCACCATAGCCTTGGCACATAACATTAGAAGGAAAGCAAACATATCTGTGTTAGGGCTCCAGCATTGCAGTTTGTAGCTCAAGGTGTCTGGCTGGAGGGAAAGAACATGATTTCCCTGGCTTCCCCATTAAACCTGCATCACCCCAACACATCCCCATGGCTGCTCTGCAGTGTCCCATCACCACAGCGCCCAGCAGGTGGCAATCAAATGGATCTTAGAGGTCGTGGTGTTTGGGGCCAGGGGCTAGAGGGTTTTATTTTTTTAACAGAGCTTCGTAGGGAGGCAGCCGAGGCAGAGCAGTTTTCTGGCTTTGCTGTGGCTTTGACAGCAAGTCCAAAAAAAATAGGGTTGGGAAGGGGTTCGGGGGGAGGGTGGGGGGTGTGCCAGATGGGTCTGTACCCTGGGCAGAGCCTTGCTGATGGCAGCCCTGGTCTGCAGGACAGAGGGCTGGGGGCAGAGCCCCTGCTCACAGCTCCAAGCAAAGAGCACAGCAGCTTGGTGAGGATGTTCATACATTAGAACAGCCTTGTTAAAACCAGAGACAAAAAAAATGCACTTTATCATGGCCCCCCCAAACTCTCAGAGCCCTCCCAGCCACTGGCCTCGCTGCTGGTGCATGGGGGCTGCACAGTCCCAGGCACTGCCTCACAGGTTTTCTCAACATACTCCAAAGGACAAAATCCCACCGACCCTTTCTGGGGCTTGCTTGGTCTTTGCACAGTCTGCCTCCAGCCAAGGGCAAGTCTAAATCAGGGCCAGGGGGGTTTTGCCTTATATTGTCACTCTCAAAAAAACAGATGGATAAAAAAATATCTTTGTTCAGGTTGAATTGTATTTGTTTACCTTGGTGTTAGCTATGACCTGTGTTTTTATGACTCATTTCAAATTGGGGGTTGCTGGTGGGTTTGGTTCATAACCCCCCAGCTGCCTACAAGAAAACATAAGTGTGATTTGTTGGTGATAAGCAGAGGGCAGGGATGTAACTGATAGCAGCAGGGCTAGCCTCCAGTATCAGTGTTGACCTATCAGTCATAATGTTCTGAGGTTTTCTAGTACACAAGTACCTATATAACTATATATAGATATACATATTTTTAATATACATTTATATGTATGCAGATGTATATCTATATATAAATAGAGATAAGTCACACAATTCCAGATGTCTGAAAACATAGGCAGCTTTAAATAATAAAGTCTTGCACTTTTAGCATATTTGTACATATAAGCTAATGCCTGGTGGGTATAATCAGGCTGATTTGACAAACACAATGAGAAGTTACTGTATATATTGTATATAGTCCAAGCAAGAAAAAAAATAAAAAGTCTAGAATTGAGTATAAGTCTTGGTTTATTTTATATGATGTTGAATATAAATACATTTATAAATGGTACTGTTCTTAAAATTATTTTGTAATGGGAAAAAGTGTCTTATGAGGATGAACAGTAAAGATTTTATTCTTGTTTTGAATCTATGTCCCTGCACAGCTCCACTAGATGGGAGCCCACGTATTATGACGAGCTTTAAACAGATTGTATATAGTATTTAAAAAAAAATTAAGATGAAATAAAATAATACTTGTAGGACCTCTTTCACACTATTGTACTCACGTTATTCCCTGGGTGGTGTGGATCTGTTGGGGATCAGGATCTCATCTCTACTCTCCAGGACAGGAGCAGCAGCCATTGGGTCCATGTGCATGGGCAGCTGAAGGAACAGGGCTTAGGAAAAGGACTGGGATTTCTGTAACCAGTGCCAGAGGCAATAGGAGCAATGTATAAATTAGAAACAAGAAATACAAGGCCTCAGGGTCAGCACACTGTTTGAATTTGGATGCAAAACACAAGTGCCAGTGCTCACCAGTTCAGCACTGAAGCCAGCTCAGGCTTCAAAATCCAAGTCTCCATTTTTCCTCCACTTCTGGGAGGCTGCTGTCCCAGCAGGGGGTTTGGATTGTTCTTTATTTTGCAAAGCACTGACTAAATGTGGCTTTAGCATGACCAACACTCTTGAAGGAACTTCCACAGGAAATAACAGTGCCCCAAGGGTTTTTTTCTTAAGGGAAACAATAATTAACACCCCATCTATCTTACAGTACCTCTGTGTACAAAACATTGTATAAAAGCCAATCTACCAACACAAACATGTGCTGCTGTCTTGGTAAAGTGACAAAGCTATAGCAAAAAAGACAAAATAGCCTATTTTTCTGGAAACAAATCAGAGTACTTCTTTCTGTTTTAGTCCAGATAACAACAGTAATCAAAATCAAGAACCTTGTATAGTACAATTGGATGAGAAACTTTTGATAAAATCAACATACAGCTATTTCTTAGTCACTATGGTAGGAAACTCTTCTAAAATTACATAATTATTCAGCCATTAGAGTGATGAACAAGTGGTTTGTTTTAGGAATGGATGGAAACAGAAAGTGATTTTTCTGTATCGCATAGCAGCAGCCACTTTCATGTCCTGGAAAATGCTACTGGTTTAATTACCATCAGTTGTCCCCCATGGTGGAAAGAACTGGTATTTTTATTGAGCTATTCCCTCCCCTCACATGCCCAAGCCCTGAGCTGGGCCCCTAGAGGCCAAGCAGCCAGTTCCTTGTGAGGATCACAACTGCCACTGATCACCCAGAGCACAGGGAGCAGCACATTCCATATGGCAAAACCAGGAGCTTCACAGCTTTGTTGGCTGTGTCCCCAGGTTACTAATTACATCTGACAAAAGACATCTTAGTACACAGCAAAAATGGCCCAGCCACGAGAAAGGACTGTGCAGTGTCCCCTATAGCCACTGTCAGTGTTGCGGGGTAACCATGGCACAGCTGCCAAGTTACACTGCAGCAGGCACTGCAATTGTCAAACTGGACAAACATTATCAGTAGTTGTAGCAATCTACAGCCTACCTACTACAGTTGTCTATTTTGTACTGAATGATGCATCTTCATTTATTTCCTATGACTGAACCTGAAAATAAAGGCAGAAAACTTAATGGAAACTTACAGAAAAGTAACACAGGTGAGTGATGTGACAAAATAGAATTCACTTAACAAAGCTGCTTCCTGTTCGTGTGCACACCCAGCACCCTCAGATGGTGATGGGAGGCTGGGACCATCTCTGTATCACCAACTTCATCTGGCCAAGAAGCAGCACAACACAGGGATCTCTGTCCCTGACTCTGCAGGGCTTAGAAATCAAGGCATCACTCTTCAGGAGTGAAGGAAAGGAACGAGCTGCTGTTGCTTCAGCTCTGCCAGTCCCAGCTAAACCTGCACCTATTTGTGAGACAGCCCGTCTGGAATAGGGAGAGAAGGAGCTGGAATAGGAAAGGGAAGGAAAGAAGCTAGACACTAACTCCAGAGTTCCTCTGTCACAATCAGAGCTCAACTTACATTACACTGAGGTAGTAGCTCAGCAAACATACCTCTAAGCTACACTTCTCAGAAATCGCTGGCACTTGCTACATCTACATCTCCCCAAACAATCAGCTTATGATCAAGAGGTTCCAAAGGGAAGAGCCTGCCAGCTGGGCCATTGCCTGAGTGCTGGCAGCCTATTGGAAGTGACCTTGCTCCACCCTCCATCCTGCTGAGACTGGATGCTTGGTCACTGTGACTAGTCTTCCTGGATCAGCCTGCAGGTGTATTACAGGAACAATTTAAAGACAACACCCTTTTTGGGAAAAGATAGAAACAAACTGAACAAAAAATCAATACAGTTAATAAAAGTCAGTGTTCCCCTGCATGTCCTAACCACTTACCTTAAATCTATTTTGATACCTATATGCTCTTTATACATAGATATGACATCTGACAAGAGCTACTACACAGCTGGCAAAGGGTCTACAGTCTCTTGGATGGGCACTTATAGAAAACGGTATCATACAAACTAAGCACCTTTTTTCAACCAGGTAGCAACAGAAGGTTGTTGTACTTTGCAAGTTCCCTCACCTTCTTCTGCACTTAGATCTTCACATCTTGGCTCTCTATCAAAAAAGTCCTTGAGTTTTTAGACTTTTATCTCTCTGTTACCTTGATTAGAAAACAGTTCATAGCTTTGACTACTTGTTAACATAAACAGTATCTCTCATAAACCTACAAAAGGTTTTGGTATGGGCAGCTGTATCTCTTCTCACGAGGCTCCATTAATTTCATCATGGCTATTTGCAGAATTACTCACTGATCAAACCTTATCTGGGTACATCCTGGACATTACCATCTGCTTCATACTTCTAAACAATTTTGTGAAAACATTTTTAAAATGTAATACATTGTGTCCCTATTCATATCCACATAAATGGACAAAATAGTTTTTATGTTTTATACATAAAAATACAAATCAGCACTATATTGTATCAAATGAAATGACTTTGTGTGGGCTTCTGAAAAAAGCTTCCTCATTCTCCACATACATGATATATGAACTTTTGGGCTTCTTCAGTAAAACTTTATTTTATATTAATACCTGGGAGTATTGAGGAGAGTGTAAGACATAATTCATAAATTTACCACCAACTGCAATGATGGCATTTCGCATGTGCCTGTAACACAAGTCAGAAATTCTTTTTATTCCTCATTCACACTAGTATTGCAAGGAAAGCCTCAGAAAGATACCATCTCCATTCTACTTCTTTAAAAAAACATGCACAGTAAAAAAGTAATACTGCTCTGCAGCACTTTGCTATTGTTGTTAAAATACAAGCTCTTATCCTCCTCCTCTAAATGCATTCTAGCACCAGCTACCAAAGATTCAATGTCAACATTTCTCAGCTTTTACAGTGGCAGAGCTTTCCTCCACAGGATCTCTACTGTATCATATTTATATACTAAAAATTTCAAGTCAGATTCAAGGGGATCTTCTTGTTGCCTTGAATCCCAACAGATGGAAAATATTACAGCAGCAATAATCCAGAGTGCTATAGAAAATCAATAGTAATTACTGGGTTGAGATATGGACTCAGGGTAGGCAAAGAAGCAACTGCAATCTGTCTCTAAGCAGCTCAATAGTCAACACTCAGCTGCAGATGGCCTGTGCTTGAGTTTTCTAAACACCAACAAAACCCTACATTTCATCAACATGCTCCTAAGAAGCCAACAATGGCTCCTCTTGCCAGATAAAGTACAACCACCATGTGGTCAGACAGATTTAGTCACTGCCCCTTGATTTTAAACAATCAGTAGTATTAGTTTCTGCATCCTTGTGCTGCCTGGATGACCAAATAAGCTTCCATCCTTTTCACCTTTTCTTTGTAGGAGGATTTGGTATAAAAATGGGAAAGAGAGGCTGGAATCTGTTAGAGTCCAGACCCATGGACAACACCAAAGCAGAGGAATTGTGAGCATAGAACTTCCTTTTCTAACATCATGATCTTCTGCTACCACAACCTCTGTGCTTAGTCTTCACCCTGCTTTGACCCCAGTCCAAAAGCAATTTGGAAATAATTAATTAATGTGGAAGACAACCTCCAAGCTGCTGACACTCCTTTAAAGTGAAAAAGGGAAGGAGTCATTCCTTTTATCACAGTAATAGAAAAGAACCTTGAGAACACCTACTCTAACAACAGTCATTCAGACGGGTTTGTAACAGGTACACATCCAGTATCTCTAAGCAATGCTGCATGTTTTAATAACACAGTAAAGAACTTAATTAATATTCAGTCCCTTTTTTTTGAGTGAAACTTAGAACGCAAAAAAGTGACTGTGCTTCAAACTATTTTTATTTACTTTACATACCAATAATCTGATACTTAAAGCTAATTCTTCAGACTTCATTCCCTATGTCAACACCAGACCTGATTTCCATAGTTACAGGCTTCATTTGTAAGCACTTTACATTATTAATTCAGAGTCAAATGTAAAGAAAATTACACTCTGATTCTTGCTTTAAGTTGCAAATTCTTAGCACTCCCTATTTTAGCTTTTATGTCATGAGGTTTTTCAAAAAATCTCACAAAGGCTGGCTCATTTAATAAGGATGCCAGAATCTGTTCAAAGGCAAAAGACCATTCATGGTTCCCTTCCAAAGTCTGTGCTCTACTGCTTTCAGTCTGCTCAGAGCTCCTTTCCTCCTGCCTCTCTCCAGGCACTTCAGCAGCCATTTCTGTAACATTAACTGGACTTTTGACAGGTGATATGGGACTCTGCAGTCTTCTGCCAACTTCTTCCATTTTCAACAGGAGGCTGGTCACTGCTGCGATAGTCTGATACAACAGTTCCTCCTCAGGATCCCCACGGAACAGATTGTAGAGAGTTTTAGAGAACTGGATGAACTGAGACTGAGGAGAGATATAGAGGACACTGTTCAGAGAAGAGCAATACAACTGTACTGTTTCACTACCTGTTGTATTCTCAGTCCAGTGCCTGCTGCTGCCTGGCACCTGTTGCAGCTGCTTTAATGACAGCATGGACTAGCCCTGAGAAACCTATGTGTGTCTCAAAGTCCCTCTCTTGATACAGTACAGCAGTTTTAAAAAGCTATAGTCTAATGATTGATGTGAAGACTTGAAATTAAAGGGATACTACAAATCCTTCAGATTTAAGTCCTGTAACAGGACTTAAAGGGTAAACTTTCAAGACAAAATAGACTTAAATAAGACTCAGGCAGTTTACCTGATTCATTCTTGGCAAATCCTTGATGCTTTCTTTTTTAAGAAGTTCATCTTGCCATTGTTTCAGATACATCTGAATATCAACCTTCCCCTTCCCTTTTTGAAGGGGAAGAAGTGGGAAAAAAAAAAGTAAAAAAAAAAAGTCAACAAACAAACAAAGAGCTTCCCATGAGGGATGATAAGCAAAAGAACTGCCATCTTCAATGTCATTCCTTCTCAAGAGTGATGGGGCCAAGAACTACACAGGATCAGAGTTTACTTTTGCCCTTTTGCTCCCACAACTACACTTATGTAAAAGGATAGAATGTTAACAGTGTATTGTGGTTGATGTTATTTACTACGTCACCACACACTGTCCCAGCTCTACTCTCCCAAGTTACCAAATGTGCTATCAGGATTCTTTTACCTTTTTCTGGGCTGGTCTTCAAAGAATCACTTTCAAGATTATCCCCAACAGATGAAACTACAATTTAGGGGGGAAAAAAATATTTCAGAAAAAGGAACAATATTTTATTTCCCTTATCAAAAATTTCCCTTCCTTAAGGGGCAAGACACAATGTTCTCAGCACAGATGACATCAAGAAGAAACTACATGGTAAAATCTGCATAGTTTCTATAAAAATAGAAGCCACTGTGAGGCAGAAGATCACAAATGAAACTGCTATCAGTGACATAATTCTTATAATCTTCACGGTTCATTGAAGAGTAGCAGGAACAGTACCTAAATATCATCTACTTTGGGCAGATTTTAAAAACAAAAAAAAGGATCTATCTTCCCTATAAAAATCCCACAGATTTCAAGAGTATTTGAAACAGATTATTTTATCAACTCCATAAATTTACTAAACCTTTTTTAGCTCACTTGGTCTAAAATGAAAGCAAAGAATTTTTAAAAACTTGCTTATGTGCCTCAAAGTAAGTATGGATTTGGTATTTTCATTCTTGAAGCAGGAAATGCCATTCCATTATGCCTAGGATGCAAAAATGAAACAGCCACCACTTCAACACCACAATAGACTGCCTACAATGCTGAAAAATGTCCACCAAATACATTCCCCTATTTCCAGGTAAACACCCACAGGCCTTTGAATTCAACCATCAGATGAGGTCCATAAATTCTCCACAATTTTATTAAATTTTAACTACCTACAGAAGATCTTCACAAGGGATTCTGTTAACAGGGATATGATTTACTGGACTTAATTAGTTTTCAGAAGAGAGCTCCCCATTTTTCACAGGATAATTAATAGATTCTTTCTAGTATTCTACAGGCAAAACCTCACACTCTGCAGCTTACCACTGAGCTGGCTGAAGTAGATCAGTTCTTCTTTTGAAAGCTCATCCCCTTTGGAAGGATTTAGAGATTCTACTTCAGTAAAAGCTGCAATAAATGATTGAATAATGTGAGTTCATGGTTAATGCCCAGGCATTACCAAAGCAGTGATAATGATGACAAAAACCAGAGGCAGCTCTCCCCAAATGCCACTGTTTCTCACTTACCTGGAGGGATGTGCAACTTAAAAAGAAGCTTGAGTTTGTCAGTGAAGCTTCCATTATACATCATATCTGTTAGGGGAAAGGACAGTCTATTCAACTGGACCAAACTTTAAAACACCCTTTTAACCTAAACAAATACAACCTAGGGAGGTTGGAACTGGACATGTGCCCTGCCTTACAGGGAATATAATTAGATACGAAGATTCATGAGCATACTGTCACCTGTGGCTGAGCTTGGGGTTAGCCTACACTGACGAAAGAACACTATTAATGTCTATGACTTACTAAAATAAAACCACAGCACCAAACAAATACAGCACTAATGTCTTAGCATTTCCCTTAAAGTTTTGTTTCCTGAACAATACCACTTTGAAAACAAGATGAAAGAAACAGAGCAGTAAGTCAAGAAAACTTTCAGTTCCCCAGAGGTATAAGGCATTGGTCATCCTGCACAATCTGTGTATAAGATTACTTAGTATGAAAATTTATCATAAACCAAACAGGCTGGACAGTGAGATCAGACCATTCTTAATTTCTGGATATTTTGATGGCCAAGCCATATTTAAACTTAATCTCCAAGAGGGAATTATTCTGTCTAATAAGAATCACACTATTTGACACTGTGTTAAGAGACTAAGTCTCCTCAGCTTTCTGTGTAAGTGTATGGAAGGTGATATACCCTAGGACTAGTGCTCATGTATGTTTTGTTGCCATACCAAGAACACAGGCAAATTGTTTGAAGTTTATAAGGCAGTTGGAGCTCTCATCCATCAGTCGGAATGTCCACAGGGCCAGGGAGTCTCTGTTTGCACAGTGTGACCAGGGGCTCAAGAGATGGCAGAGAAGCCTGAACTGCTCACAATCAATCCGGTACTGGTCAAGGTAGGGAAGACTAGCATCGTGATGTTGTAGGACAGGACTATTTGCACTCCAGTAACAGGAAAGAAAATGCTCCTTCTGCAAAGCAAAGGTAAAACATTAGATTTTAGGAAAAAACAAGTCTCTCTGGGGGAAAGGTATGAGGAGCTAACTATATAAGCAATAGTACAGCTGGCATGTAAAACATATATTGAGTCTAACCTTCATCTCTATTTATTAAAACCATTTCAAAGCTTACCGTTAAGATGGCTGTTTAGTAAGTGCAGAAAATGGCAAATTACCTTGAATAATTCATAAAGCTCTTCAAGATCACTAGGACTGAATTTTACTTCTTGAGACACAACACGTAGCTGAAACAAAATTAAGAAAAAATTAATTTATGTGTCTCCCCTTCTTGGAATAAAGCCTGTAGAATAAAATTATGGAAGACTTAACATTACATTCAGAGACACTGTTTGCATACTCCAGGTTTTGGCATGTTACAAGTAAGAATAGCACTTCTTCTAAAAAATAATCAGAAGATTATAGATTAAAATAAATAATTTCTCAAAAAAGAGAAAAGCTTAAGCCTAGTCATGTTACTAACATACATGGAGCGTACACTATGAAACCCAGGAGATAAAACTCAATTATTTATAACTACATAACACATAGCTTCTTTTAAATGGACAAATGCATGTTGAGCTCTCAACAGTGAAGATGAATCCTCATTTTTTTTAAATTATAAAAAAATTGTTCACAGCTTTTAAAAAGCAAAGTTTGGTATAAGACCAGCTTCCTACTTCACAATATATATGTATTGTAAAATTAATTACAACAATATCACCTTAGCATAGCCACCAGCAATTAGTTTCTGTTGCTATAAGCCACATATACTACAGAAAGAAGCACTGGGTGGTGGACAGACAAGTATTATCATAAAGTATAGGAAATGAGCCACTGTAGAAAATAGGCAAACAAAGGAAGCTACTCATAACCTACACCTTCATTGGTGTAGAGCAGTCTGAACTGAAAGGGAGACAGGCAGATGGAGAAGTGCCACATTACCAGACATTCACACACAACATAAAAAAAAGCAACCCCTGTTGAATGCACTACAATAACCTCTTCAGTGCTGCTTCCCAGAGCAAAAATGCATGTGCTTGATTGTTTTAGTGTATGACGCTCGATGCCTCTAATAGAAAAGTATTAACATCAGCAGACAGAAATACAGGTCAGCCTGTTCCAAGCCACACAAAGTGTCAGAGGTACGCCAGCCTTTACAAGTGGTTTGCAATGGTATTACTTGTAACAAGACCAGGAGATCGTGATGTGATTTACAGACTGAAAATATCACAGGCCAAGCCTCAGTTAACAGACACCCTGCAGACATGGGGGAGTTCTATATAAATTAATATATAAATTTTATATAAAATCATATATTTGGCCCTGGAAACTGCAGGACTTTTCAGAACCTTACAAAAGTGAATGAATTTTATCAAGCTGACACTCTTCCAAGTCACTCACCACATTCTGCTTGGTCATAGTTTCCAAGGTCTGGATCACATAAAGCCTGTTCCTGCAGCGCAAGCTCTCAACATCCTCATAGCGAATATCACCGTATCTCTAAGAAGAAAAGCATCATTCGATGCAATCAACTGTTGGGAGACACATCTAAACAAGTATTTTTGTCTTTCTTGCATCTAAGCACAACACAGGCATGGACACAAAGGAAGATCACAGAAACTCTGAGGAAAAAATAATTTATTAGAGCACTAACACTCTCCTTAACCAGTGTAATTTTTAAAAGTGTTTCAGAGAGCAACGGAGAAAGAAGAAAATGGAGTAGGTCCCTGTGTGGGAGGACAAAGAAAGGGATTTTACTGTGTGTTGGCTCTCTACCCAACTCTGCTATCACATGGTGACTACTACTGCAAGGCAGGAAAGTCTAAGATGTGCATGTTGTCAGGGACTGAAGTTCACTCCAGTGTAATTAAGAAATCAGCTAAGTAATTTCTGAATCATTCCTGGCTTCCTCTGTAATTTCTAAAGGACATGAAAGGTGTCTGCACATTGGAGTGAATAAATGCATTTACCTTTAAGGAAAAGTGGGATAGGGAGGAAAAACTAGAAACAAATTACCAGAGAAATCTAAACAATTAAAATCTAAATAGAAACTAGGAGATCAAAACAGAACAACATTCTTTATCAAGACCACATCAAATTTATTAAATTTCCTTTTATGAAGAAATTCAGTAGATTCAACTTCTCTTCTGTAAGTTTTTTGACACTTTTTAGCAGCCCAGGCAATCAGGAAGACATGGTCTAACCACGACCACCATGCACCACGGGCAAAACTGCTTCTAATAAGAAGCTTTGAGAACAAATGAGTGATAAACAACCAAATCAGGCAGGACTTCCAGAAGCTTTTCTACAGTGTGTTTGTCCCCTTACAAGCAATGTCCTTTAAACAAGATACGAAAAACTGCAACACAGGCAGAAGAGTTTGAGCACATTAACTTTGAAGAAAGGTTAAAGGAACTGGTTTTTTAAATCTAGAAAAAGAATAGATCTGGAAATTCCCTTTTGGGTGAGCAATCTGTTAAGACTCATTCTTCTCACTTAGTCATGATAAGGCTGGACTCCAACTGAGCAGCCTCATCTGGCTGTCCCTGCTCACTGGGACATCATCAAGGGGGTTGGATTAGATGGTCTTTAAAGGCCCCTGCCACTCCAAACTATTCTATAATTGATTCTGTGACCAGACTTGAAAGGGTAAATGATGAACAACCATCTAATAGTAACAAGGAACTATGGAGAAACCACAGCCAACTCTCCTCAGTAGTGCTTTATGAACATCCAAGAGAAATTATACTAGATATTTTCCCATGTGGGCAGAGAAATCCTTTGATTGACTAAAGTTTTTACACATTTTCTTTTGTGGAACTGTTTTAACAACACTAGACTTTTTAAAGGGTGATCTGGGTGGATGCTGGACAGGAAGCTGAACAGGACAACCTGCTGAGTTTTCTTCTACAACTGTATTTCTATGTTCCTGTGGAGACCGCCACTAGTATATTTCTCACTTGAAACACAGTAGAAGCAGAGAGAAAGTGCATCTCTCAATTGTAATTCATTCACTGGTCTGGCTTCTGAGCACTGATATTGGGCAATGGCCTTAGTAAGAATATAAAAGCAATATATAATGAAAATCTGAATTAATTTAATGTCATAAAATGTTATACAGTCTTGCATTTAAAAATGTAGTTCAGTTTCATTCCTTTAACTCAAGCACACATGCAGATTCTCTGGTAGTCTAATCATGCCTGATCTGCATGTGTGCGTGAGTTAAACGAATGAAACATTTTAAAATTCAACTCCATACCTTTTCGCTTAAACTTGTTTCTTGTGAACACCTGTATAAACAATAATATTACAGGGAGTATCTCTGTTCACATCTTTATAATTTGTAACCCATTTGAAGAATGACAACTCTCCATTGAAGCAATCTTCCCATTTCAATTTTTTTTTTTATTTTATTACCACAGTGCTATGAAAATAAAACCCTTCACCAGACCGCAACTGTGGTGAGATTAACTGTCTGGTCAAAATGGAAAGCAGGAAATTGACTCTTACTTCGTATGAGCAGTTCTCAAATATGAAACACTTGCCAGCACTGAAGAAACCCAGTTTCAACTGATGGCAATAATTTCCATGAGAAAAAAGGGGCTGTGAGATAGAAACTGGGATATGGGCCTAGGAACAGGGCTGTGGAAGATTCAAATTCAAAGATCTGCCCAAAACAATGTTCAAAACTCTTATCAGTGACTATTGATTTGGTGCAGTCTCCTGCAGAAGAAAGTGAGTTTTTGTTTTTCAGTCATGATCCCACCTCTATAAAAGCTTCAACTAACACTTTCGAATGCAATATACAGCACTTCATTATTTACCATTTCTGGTCTCTATTCTGCAAGTATTCATCCTCACCTTGAGCTTTCAACTTTTTTTTCAAGAATCTTACAGCATTTTCCAAATATGACTCTTCAGTATAACATTCTTGTAAAACAATACTATAGTAGAACAGACTTTTGTATGATTAACCCAGTGCTACAGAGACAGTTGCAAGCAAAACTGAGTTTCTGTTTCTTGATATTGTTCACCCCATTAAAAGCAGCACCCTCTTCTTAGGAAAAAAATCAAAGAAGACAGTTTTTAAATTTTACAAATTACAGTTAGTTAATCTTTTCTGAGTGTCAAGGTCAGGACACTTTTTCTAAAGAGATGTACTTTTTTTACTAAACACATGACTGGGAATCAGAAAACAAAAGAAGTATCACACAGATAAAAGAAACCAGTTAACAGAAAAAGCAAACTGTGAACTTATCTTTTCTCTCAGCTTGCCTTTCACTTCCAGTGGTCTGAACAGAAACCTATTTACAAATAGATTAATACTCTGATTCACATGATGGGAAGAGAAAAAAATGTCTCATAGAAATCTGGGGACAAAAATGAGAAACTAGATTTCCTCCCCAGTGCAGAGCTCCAAAGCTTAATATTGCAGAAAATAAACTAGCAAATTGAAAGAAAATACTACATGAGCATACCTGGTCGTCTTCATACAACACATCTCTAGATGCCATTTAACTCATACCATAAACTACTCAGATACACAGCTTCCCATATATATTATGTCAAAAGTTACCAGTATCTGCAATGTGCAGTAGTCAATCTCCAATTAGTATAACACAAAGGCTGTCTCTGTATTTTGTCATTTACTTAATATACTAATAATAGGGAAGAGGGATGGTAAAACATGACCTGTGATGAATCTTGGGAACTCTACTCAGGACAGACTAGAAAGCACCTTCCTGGCACTTGAAAACCCAAAACAACAGAAAAGCAAACCTATCTCACAACCTGTAAGATTTTCAGTGAGGGTCAACAAAATACAGAGCCAAATTTCTACTATTACAGACAGCCTTTTCTACCCTAGTTTGTACAATGCAACTACACTGTTTCAAAGTAGCCCATGAAACATTAAAACTGCACACGATGCAAAAACATGCCCACAAGAACACATACTTCATTTGATTCTTGGATCAAATCAGTGATGTCCACTTTTGGATGGTCACTCTTTGTATCACTGAGATTGGAGCCCTGCTGCACAGCTGGAGGTAAAGGACTGTCTTTGTTAGTGACACTGTCAAAAAATCTGCACAAAGCAAACATATAAGAAATTAGCAAGAACCAGTTTATCACAAACATTACAGTATATATAATAACAGTAACATTGGTATCTACTGAAGAAAAAGCCTGCAGACAATGGGAAAGAACAGTATCAGTCAGCAGCATGTGCTGTAATAGTAACAAAGATACACAAACATGGGAACTGCCCACCCAGAGAAGGTTGTAGAGCTTCTAGCTTTGGGAGTTTTTAAGACTGAGCTTATGTCATCTAATGGTAGCAGGAAATTAAACCAGACTCTTTCCAAGGTCCCTTCCACTTGGCATTCCCCTGGTTTTCTAATCCATATAGCAAGGTTGTGCTAACTGGCACAGAGAAAAAAGCTGGTCCTGAACTGTGAACAAGACAATCTTAATTCCCCCAGATGTATAAGCCAAAGACATGCCTGATCTGTACCTGCTTATCACACCTACATAACCAGCCTAAAAAGATCCAGTGGGGATGCCAGATTTTACAATAACACCAGACTGCATGATCTCGTAACAAAAACTACATTTTCTACAATAATTCTGTAGCTCCTACCCCATTCAAACATGCAACATATAAAAGCCTCACTAAACAGAAATTCTTATTATCAGTTATTAACAGTCACAACTCATTAAGTCCTATAGCAAAGTCCATGATACACAACCACAGCATCAACAAAAGAATTTAGTTAATGAAGAAAAAACTGTACAAGTTTTTTTTTGCAGTATGTCATTTTAAAGCACACATCATGTTGCTAACAGAACAAACATCTTGTCATGATTGAGGTCATCACATTTTTTTTGTCTTATTTCTGTTTTAAGCCATTAACAGCAGAGGATTCAGCAGCCTAAACTACAAGAACTATGCTGAAGAACTTGCTGCCTGTAAGTTGATGTCTGGAACAGTCAAAATGTGCTTTAGATCATCTCATGAAGGGAAGCTGCCTTCTAGACATGATATAAATTCAAGGTAAAAAACACATTGCTTTTTCTTTAAAATTCATGAAAAAGTTATGGTTTTAGAAGAACTTGAATATAGGATGGGATTTTCAGAGGATCCAAGCCCACTTTCCAGCCACCTCTTCCAGAATTTCAGCCTGAGATGAACACTAGCCCCTTTGAAGCCTTTGTCAGTCTTGAGATGTCTCCTCAGCTACGTCAGAATGACTTATCTAAATGCAATTATAGCAGCTGCTATGTAGCCTGAAAGAGTAACAGTTACACTAATACCTGTTGAGAATAGTGACTGCTTCTGCATCATCCTTACAAGTGAGCAACTTCCCCATGTTGTATTCCAGCACTGCAAGGCCCAGCTGCAAGATTGCCTTTATTCCATCATAGAAGAAACAGTCCATCACATTGACTGCACTTTCAATTGGCAGCACACTGATAAAAAGGGTAAGGAACCAGGAGAGAGAGACCGAGGAGAAAAAAGTCATGTCCGTCATGTGGTCTGTCAACTGAGGCAGGTGAACCCTGATGAGCTCCTCAAACACTGCCTGATCTACCAAGGCACCTGCAGGGAAAGGATAACAAAACCACCACCCAAATCTTAACATAGAGAAGCACACTTCTCATAGCACCAGCCAGAAGCAAAGTTCCTGTTCTAGTGCAGCTTTGTTGTACAAGCACACACAGGCCCAGTTGCATAGAACCATTGGCTCCTTCCCCCATGCTGGAAGCTGTGCTTTCCATGCATGGGGCCAGAGCCTTGAGCATGCTTGAAGTGTGTTTGCACTTTGGTGACTGCATGGTTGCTTCCACTAACTCTCCTGACAGCCAATACATTCCCTCTGTAACAGGAGAGACTTCACACCCCATTTTCTTCTAACATATACACCTATAAAGACTGCATATGAGATCAAAGTCCAATCTGGACCTGAAGTAACTCCTTTTCTCTTATCTAAACTGGCTAAGTTTCAAATAAATAGTATGAATTGCAGTTATAATTCCATAAGAACAGTATAAAAGTCTAGAAATATTCTATTCTTAGAACACCAACAATATCTGAAAATCACATCCATGTCTATTTAAGGAAGAGTCACAGGACGTTCTCTGTAACCTCCATTTTCTACTCCACAACCAAAACAAATGCAATGGTTTCTCTCCACTTGTCAGTCTTCAGCTCATTCCTTACATTTGTTCTTAATGAAGAATCACTGGCATTCAGTATAGCTAGACATTCAATTCAAGATAGATAAAGAAGCAAATGGATGTTACCAATGATTCGGCGATTGAAATAATCAGGAAGCATCCTTTCACACACAGCAACCAAAAGCCAGAATGCTTCCTCCTCTTTAGCATACAGCAGAAGCACTGATGTCAGAATATTCATTGCCTGCAACATTCAAACAGGAGAGGAAACATTTAAGAGAAAAGACAGTGAAAACACAACTGGTATTATTTCTTAGAATTTGTATTTCTGAAAGAACTTTACAGCACATTTTTAAAGTGCTGGGATAACCTACAGCCATATCCAGGACAAGAGTTTTACTTCTATGTTATTAAATACAGAACAGAGTATGTAAAGTTCATAAAAATATTTTTAAGTGCTATATGTCTGGTTAGAATGCAAATGCACATATTAAGTGGACGACAGCATTTATAAATTAACTCAAGTATAATGTAAAAACTCATTTTACACAATGGCATGAAATAAGCAAAGTAAGTGAACTACTAAGCATGAAACTATTCCACATTTCTGTGACAGATTTTATGAGGTACTACCAGCCTGCCAACATAAGCTAGTATTTCAACAACCAAACTAAGACTCTAAACTGCTATACCTGACAATACCCAATTTGTGGATTCCTGAACGCATAAGCTGTAAGAACTCTCCTGAGAGCAGAAATTCCTGTGTCACTTTGAAAAGCAGGATGTTCAGGTAGGGAGCGACGTAAATCTCGTTCAATTTCGTCAGTAGCCAAAGTGCATGTTCCTAAGGATTTTTCCACCAACTCAGTGTAATAACCAGGGTTGGATGCCATATCATTTACAGCACCTGTAAATAAAAACATTGCATTGCACAGTATTAGAGGAAAACAGTAAAGCAGTAATTTGTTTGCAATTTGTGTAAAAATTTTGGTGATTACTAAGGTACCTCATGAATTTCCAGATATTACTGAAGTAATGTGTCAGAGTAATTCTACTGAAATGAATGGAATCACTCAGCAATGAAAGTTGCTGACTCCCAAATGATGACTCCCAAAATGAAACTTGTTATGAAATACCTGAGAAGAGTAGCCATAGTTCTCCTCTCAATGCCTCTGGGATGCCTCTTACAACTAGGTCTCGAGTCCTCTTTGTTCGAAACATACTGACTCCATGGCCCAGTTCTGCAAACAGGATGTTCCACGACTGTTCCTTCATTTTTTCTTTCAACTACAAAAAGCAGAAGATAACAAGCATTAAGTATACTGGTAGATTCTCCTCAGGATTCAGAGAACAAAAGTAAATTTTGCTCACAGTTATATTCATATAAACTGTAAACTGAGGCTTTGGCATCCATATTGATGTGTGAAATGAGTGCTGAAGCAAATCAGAGCAAAATCCAGCCTATGCAGAGCACAAATTCAGCATAAAATGCCATCTTACACATGACCTACTATTCTTCAAAGTACGTTCATACAAGATGAGACAGAAGGTAGGTCTAATCCAGTATCCCATCTGACAGAAACCAACAACTGCTACAGCACAGGAAGTGTGGGTGTGTCAAACAGACATTTCTCTGAAGCAAAGCAACTGTTGATCAGGTGCTAAAGCCCATGTGAGGCTCCAGGGCAGAGACAGGGTGAATGTCACCACAACAATTTCTGTGCATGCACCACTAAGATTTAACATTGTTAAAGTGATTAAAGGTGCTGAAAGGAAAAGTAGATTTTGTTCACTTTTGTTCAACATACTATAAAAAGCAGGATTTAAAAATCTGGACTCCCTTTTGTCCTGCTCAAAGGTTATTTATTTTCTGGTATTTCTAATATAAATAATTTTAAGTTACTCAGTTCTACTGAAAGACTTATTTTGAAATAAAACCTGTCTTTTTGCACATACTATGGAAAAGCAAAAATTGGATGTTCTGCTGCAAAAACAATCACATAAATATCTCCAGAGCATAACTTTGTTAGACAGTGGTGCAGAAGAAGAAAACAAGTTAAGTCAATTTCTTAGAACACTCTCCTTGCTCCCAGAGAGTTTGTAGTGATTTCGTATCTTGAAAATTCGATGGAAATGCAACATGATCATTATCATAAAACAAACAGCCAACTCTTCCCTGAAGGGTGGAAGAGCAGGAGAAATTAACTCCATGAAGATAAGGCATATCATTATTAGACAAGATGAGCAGAAAATTGAATGGAGCTATGAAGAAGCACCCTGTGGACTCCAAATACAAAAAATGCAGATGCAAGAAGCCTGGCAAAGCCCCCAAGGAAATCAGCAGCCTGGCTGGAATTCATTTTTATATACTTCACTCCTTTCCAATTTGATTCCAAAAACTGTTGGCCATTTCATCCCTTACCATTTTAGAGTCAAGGTTCTCAGCATCCTGAGTATGGTAGACAGTCATTAGTGCTTCTGTACTGACAGTTTTACTGTTATCTTTCTGGCCCATCTTTGACTGTCCTGCACCAAAATCCTTTGGACTGTCAGCCGCAGAACCAGCTGCAACCTTGAAAAAAATTTAACAATGGTACTCATAATTAACAAACAATTCTCCAAGAAGCAGCACTGATACCAGACCATCATTGTTCCTTATATTAAGTTACAAGTGCCAGATACAGACTTCTAAAATAAATTAAAAACAGCAGTCCCTGCTCTGCACAGCTGGGCTTTCAGGAGGCTGCACTTAGGAAAAAAGCCATCTCTCAGGCAAAAAACGAAATTATGAAAGGAAAAATATTCATAAAGAGAAGTGAGAATATGAGACAAAGGCCTGACCATCCATCACCACCAAAAAAAACCCCATTCATACAGTGAACTATATAGAAAACCCAACAGCATTTAAAAAACAGCATTACAGCTGGAGTTGTTTTTCAAAACCTGATGAAAAACACGGTAAAAGAACCCAAACCAGAATGCATTCACAACAGCACCATTGTCCAACTCATTCTCTTTCACATGGGCAGAGTTATTTACTTTTTTAAACCTTAAAACCAGACTGAATGAGTACATGACTCATTCCTGTGAACACATTCTAAGAAATTAGAATTGCCAGAGCAGTTACCTCAGTACTTATGACATGTTGTGGACTCACAGTTGCATTGCATTTCATTCTGAGCTTTGCCACAAGCAGTCCAAAATCTCTCACCTCTGTGAAACGAAAAGCTGTTTTCCCTTTGGTACTAATGCTGACTCCTCTATTGGCTTGATCTGCTTTATTTACCCCTGTGACCTATGGAACCAAGGACACATAGCATAAATTAAGCAAGGAATTTTACCTGCTTATTTATAAGAGAGAAAACCTGTTAAGAACACATATGTAAATGAAACAGCATATGAAACACACAAGGAGACTAGGTAATACAAGTTACAAGTTGAAAGCTCAATTGTCTGTAGCTATTTTAGCAAAATGCACTAAGTATTATGTAACAGATTTTTGACAGAGCACCAGAAATTTTCAAAAAAGGTTTTCCCAGCAGTGAGTGCTCAGCTTATTTGAAAACCTGGGGTCCTACCTGCTGAAGCAGATGCTTTTTTCTTACCATACAAAAGCAGAGAAAACATGATTTTTGTAAGTAATCAAATTAAACAAGTTTTACAAGACTGAACTTCCCCTGAGAATACCCTGTCAAAACATCTGTCATAACACATAACAGCTGATTTTATTGTCATGATGGAACACTTACAGCTTAGAGCAGTTAAAACAGTTTAATCATGGAAGTTCAAGTGACAATCATGAGAATCTAGACTGACTGGCATTGCTGATGTATTCATATTTTTAAAGGTAAAGAACAGAAAACCACTGAGAACATTGTTATAGGTAAAGAAGGAAAGACCACTGAAATGAGGTAACTGCAGACCTGTAGAACAAATAGTGAGGGTTTGACAGTCCATAAGAATAAATTTAGAGCCAGCTCCTTTAACACCGCCTCTTATGATATGGAAGTCTATTATTTGCAGCACTCTTTATAGATAATCAAATAAACTGCTTTATGTAGGTGAGGAACACCAAGTGTATTGCTGAAATTAGTACAGCTCACCCCCTATGTCAGGTGTCTTATGTTAGGCAGTATGTACACACGGCATGTAAAGCAATTAAGGAGCAATTATAGAACATGGTTTATTTGTAGGCTGTTGTAAAATGTGTCTGGTGTTGATGAAAAGCTTTTAACACTGGAAGACTGAAATGTGGCAATGTCCTAGATCACATGAAGCCAAGACAGGAAATGAAGAGGGTTGGCTGTTTTTTCCCCAGAATTTATTCTGCAGTCAACTAGAGCACTCTACAGAAATTCCAAAGCTGTGTCCTTTGCTATATGTCTTTATTCTGTCCTTACAGTCTGTTGAGATTGTCAGATGTAATGGCATTGCTACTTACTCACTTAACAACTGGATTTTCCCCCAGACTTTTGAACAGTCAGCACTGCTCAACTACTGCAAAAAAATTGCACTACTGAGCTGAGAAACCCATCAGTGTGATTACTAACCTTCAAAATCCTCTACCCACTACAATTCTTCTTACCTTGAGAACGTATCATTAACTCACCTACGAGTTTTTTCATTTAATAAAAAAAAGGATTCTGATTTTTTAATAAAAAATTTGGATTCTGTACTAAGCTACAGAAATAAGAGTAAATAGAAAAGAGAAGTAAGATAGAGAAACAAATCTAAAACATGAAAGTGGTTCCAGAAACCTACAAACAGAATTCCTACATGTAGTATCCAGGGTAGGGGGAAATACATGACATCACATAAAACAAGGAAATTCTAATGAAAATCTGCTAAAGTGGCATTAAACTGTACAACTGCAAAACTGGTATAACTGACTCTGATTTGTAGTTTGCATTACCTCTCTCAATGGAATGATCACACTGCACAGGCTGCCATCCTGGCTAGCAAAGCAGATGTAGTTTTCTGAAATGCACATTTTCCCAAGGGTGTTACAATGACTGAAAGGAACCCATAAGAAGCACTCATGAACTTCCTTCAAGGACTCTTCTTTAGGTAACCTGAAAAATGCACTAAACTGCTCACTGTGGGCATGGCTCTCCAGGCCTCTGGATTAAAAACAAAACACATTGGTAGAAAAGGGAAAACAAAAATTAAATCAGTTTTAAATGTCTTTACAAATACGAAAGTCACAAGTATTTGGGAAAAGACAGTAAAACATCATGCTCTCCTCTCCCATAATCTATGAGGTCAGTCTGGAGGGTTCAATGCTTTTCTTGAAGAGGCAACAAAGGGCAGAACTACACCTACCTGTACATCCACTTAACAAAGTATTTAAATATGTCACCACATAAGACCAGATTCAATAATGTTCTTATACAGTAGAGCAATACAGGACCTAAAGGTAGTGCAGAAAAGATACTAAGAGCATAATATGCTCTGTTTCCCCACACATCAGAATAATCATTTAAAACTAGAACAAGTTTTGGCTTGAACAGAGGGTTAATTAGCTAGAAATGGAACACATGTGTCGCCCTGAAAACTCAGCTTCTGAGCTTGCTGACATGGTTTTCTAAGGACTTTCCCAGGACAGTAACTGTAAACATAGATATGTGTGCATTCTTTCTGTTACACGTCTTCTGATGGGCATTTCTTATGGCCAGTGCAGTGAGAAA
>NC_031772.1:12232224-12263935 GCF_001522545.3 Parus major | reverse complement strand
AGAAGCCTATAAATCCTGGGAAGGAAAATAAACTCTGCTCTTTCTGCACCATACCTCAACCTGTGTCCGCGTGATCTATTGATCTTCAGCAGTAACACACATGCTGTAAACATCTACCATGGGCTAATTTTCCACAGATAACTGCCAGAAACAATATTGTAGAGGAGTATCCCTCTTCAGATTTGCTACCAAACTGAGAAATCAAAGGGAAAGGAAGGACCTTAACCATTAAGTTACTAATATTCATGTCTTTCCCACCACCCAAAATAATGTGGTACCTCAGGAAAGCCATGCACCCATCTGCAACTCACTGGTTTTATCACTCACCTCCAGGGGCTTTCAGAAAAGCCATGCAGTTATCATTTACACATGTCCATTAAACTATTGCTTCCCTACCTTATCCTTCTTCATCAGATATCTCTGGAGACACCTTAGCTCTAATCTGAATTTTCTAATCCTAAATGCTGCAAGAGCACCTTTTCAAAATTCAAACTAATATAAATGTTTTAGTTGGAAGACCAGCACTGAAGATTTGATCATCTCCTGCCTTCATACAGATCTTTGGATCCAGCCAAGTAACAACAAATTACAATGCCTCATGTAATGGCTTTGGTCCAACATTTTTATGAGACACTTGGTTAAGAAAATATCAGCAAAGCAGATATTTACTATCTCCTTGAGACAAGGATTCTCTTCCTCTTTGCCTAAACAAATACTTGGTCCAGAACAGATAAACTATAAGCAATGCATTACCTCTTGGTGATTTGCAGAGGATCATGAAGGACTGGATCATTCTCAAATGTCTCCTTGTCAAAAAGTCTTCTAACTGCATAGTTTGCCAGCTGCTCCATGAGAAGGAACGTTTCACTCATGTGCAAAAACATGGAAAAATAATGATCTTCCCCATGGGAGCATACATGAATGCTCTCTGTCAGAATCACATTGGAAGTTTTCTCAAGTTTTGATATTTCATCCCAGGAGATAATAAGTTTTACTGAAAATAAAAATGTGAGATAGCTCTCAATATCTGCCTGTATTAAAAAAGAAATGCACTAGTAGCAGAACTAATAAAATATAATTAAACAACACAGTCAAATGATAACACACTTGGAAAAGACTACAAACTAATAAGCACGAAACGCATTTTCTTCATTTTTCCTGAAAATTAATTCCATTAGAAAGGATTTTATAGAAAAACATTAAAACGCACACCAACTATGACAACAAAAGTTTACATCACCTCTTCCTTCCTCTTATGTGAAACTGCAAACAGCAAACACCATCATACAAGCCAACCCCCCTTCAACAGCTAACCAGTAGGGCTTCTTAAATTAAATCCATCATGTATTTGCATGTAGAGGAACTGTGCCTTTTAGCTATGGCATTTCTCAATACAGATCCAAATAAGCTTTGGAAGGATCCTATTTTCTGTATGTTTTCCATTTTTCACACAAATACAGTTATAGTACACACTATTAGAGGCATTTGTTTGGGCATTTCAAACAAATGTTACACAGAGAAAGAGTTATGTGCAATCATCACCAGTGTGTAGTGCACTGATACAAAATACTATGCCTGTGTGTGAAGAAGAAATGGTAATCCTCATAGACTTAATGCAGTATGAACTAAAGATGATGGACAGCTTTTAGCTACAGTTCACTTCTGGAAGTCTGCCCTCTCTCTGAAGCTTGAATTAAAAAAGCATAATAATAGATATTGTGTAGTATGCTACACAAATATATCCATTTCCATAAATTATGTTGGTGATTTCTGCTCATCTCTGTTGACATCCGCTCACATGGCAAAATAGCTCCCTCAGCAGATAGGAAGAATTCCTCCTAATCCGAAAGATGAGCAGTGAAGCGTGAAGGGATGCAGCTTAACATCAAGGTTTACTTACTTTCTGCTCCAAGCAAAAATGAGTAGAAGCTAAGGAAGTTGGTACTAAGATACAGCCATCCTTGACAGGGCACTCTGCCCTTCCAGTAACTGCACGAGTAGTAGGTAATCAACTTCTCCTTCTCTGGTAATCCAAAACACTTCTCAAACTTCATTAGACCTTCACGAAACTTCTCAGGATCATCTTCTTTTACAAAAGAATCTTTTTCCTCTTCAGCAATCAAACCCTACAACAAAAAATCACATTACTTTATGCATATGTCCATGTAGGTGGTTGTCATATACGCAACTGCATGGACAAAGCACAGCATTCTCCCAACAGGAGAGTAAGTTTTAGAAGGGGAAAAAGAGTCTGAGGATCAAATCATAAGTCACATATAAAATGTGCTATTTCAGACTCATCCACCAAGTCTCCAACACAGCTTAGGCAAGACATACATTCCTTGTGTCTCCTCTTCTGAAACAGACATATTTTCCTCACTTAATCCCAAGAGTTCCTGGGCTATATATTTAGCATATATAGAGTGAACAAAAGTAGACCATATGTTTCCCAGGCACTGTTAAAATTATTGTGACATAATTTTTCAACAGTTTTAGACCACTATATAAAGGCATTTGATGTGTCATTTAGCAAGTAGAGCTTATGTTAAACAACCTTAGTTGTGTGGAAGAGAAACAGGAAAAATGCCACATGTTAAAGTTAACAGTCACAGACTATTCAATCAGAATATGCAGCATTACAATGCTGTCACTGATTATTCTCCAGAGGATGTATTGTTCATATGGAGTTAAAGGAAAAAAAAAATATATACTTAGCCCTTCCCAATTATGCCTGTTACTTACTCTTATCTTTCCCTGGACAAAGCTCGTAATGTCCTCATTTGAATCAAATACTGATAAAGTCTTCATAACATTGTGTTCTAACCACTCCCAATGTTCTGTTATTTCTTCTCTGCTGGATCCTATTGAAAAATATAGTATTACTTTAAATTAGGACAGACTTCAATCATTTCACCAAAACTATTAAGAGAATACTTAGCAAATTCCCGAGTCACAGAGTAATTTAGATATACAAGACAAAATTACAAGTCTTAAATATCTTGTCACCTCTTGTGAACATTGAAAACTTATTCAGTGTACACAAAACATGTGCACTGCTGTGTTTTTATCTTTCAAGTCCTTTATGCAGCTCTATTTCTGGCCTTTAAATCCAAGAGCATCTCAGCTTTGCCAACATTACGTGGCTCAGTGTTGAAGCCTGAGTTGGACTGACAGTTCCTCCCTCTCAGCAGCACCTCCCCAACAGACAGCACAGCAACACTCCCAATTTAATAGGCCAGAATGTGGGAAATGTGAGACCAAACCCATGAGGCTCAGCAGGAAATTAAATCTGTGCCTTTGATATCCTCAGCTTTGATCACTGGCACACAACAGTTTCCAGAGCAGAACTTCAAGACTAGGGCCTGCTGTGCAAAATCTTAACACATGTGAGAATGTAAAGTAAACATTACTGTAAGCAGGGAGGCAGCAATAACTGAAATGCTACAAGTGAAACCACAGGGTTTCAGCAGATTCAATACAGAGCCAGTGCCTTAAAGACAGTGACTCCCCATCAGATGCTAGCGGACAGGAAGAGTGAAAGAACTTACATAGGTTTGAATAAAGGCATTCTAGAATATAAATTAATTGGCAGCATCATCCTCCACAAGAATGCACACCAATTAAAGCAGGAAGTGTGATCACATACTATTGATACCCTCAAGCAAGAACACACCTTGAATAATTGCTTTTTTCTCATCTTACTTTGTAAAGGGTAATTAACCAACTTTCAGTGGACTCAACAAAATTAAAGTAGCCCTGTGAATGAACAGAAATTGCTCTAAAAATAGTTAAATAGTTAGACTGCATTACACTGGCTGGATTTGCAACAATACTTACCAAATTATACAAAGAGTAATTAACACGGCAATTACATCACAAAAATAATTATTTTTCTCAGACTACACACGTAGACCAATTATTTGAGTCACAATGTGAATCAGAGGCACAGAGGTGACCCAGGAATAATGAAACTTTTATGTCATTGTTTAAATGGCTTAGAAACACTGTTTCAGTCCCTAGATATGTTATTGAAGGAACAAAGTGCCATCCCTTCAATTTCTTTACAGAAGAAACAATCTAACACAATTAGGACAATCATATTATGTAGCTTTCTGTTGTAAAGCATATCTATGCAGCACAAAATCTATAAAAATTCAGTGCTAAAATGAAGATTACCCTTTGTATTTTCCCAGGAGCTGACCTGATAGCTGTAGAATTCCCCAGAGTACACTTCCAACATAAATGTTAAAGTATTTTTGATAGCCTGTCACCAGGTCTGACTTCTTCAGAAGTGGCCCTGAAATATTATTTATTGTCAATTCACAAACTGTTCAAATTCTTTAAGGCTGCCCTTTTAAAGTGACATGCAATTACGTTAAATTAATGCTACAAGAACAAATCTGTATTTACTTTTCCATTCCCCATTAATAACACAACATGAGAAAGAGATAGAACTTATACTACAAGAGCAACAGGTATGAGGAAAAATTCAGCTCTGACCATGACTGCGAACCTGCATGTTTTAACACGCAAAGACAAAGTAACCAAAAATATTAAGATAAGCATCTCCTGTTATTCCTACCTACAGCACACTTTGGAATAATAGCATAATTTGGAATAACAGCTAAGACCTACTAAGCCCACTAAGACCCTGAAAATACATCCTGAACTGTGTCAAGTTATCCCTGTATCTTACAAAAGAAAAGATTGTGCCTGTGTCATTGTAACAGTGCCCAAAGGATTTGGTACCTGAAAGACTCCTGTAGAAAGTAGGCAATCAGAACGTGTAATAGGAATAGTCCACAGATCTGTTCTGTAAAACCAGAACCACACTGTGCTGTCAAGCTCAGACTTGCAAATGTTTTTAAACCGTTTTGAGATCACAAGAATGAATAATTATGTGAGAGGATTAAGCCAAAAATGGAACCCATACTTTGCACCCTCCTTTTCCACTTTCTGGACTTTGCTGGCTCCCAGAGTACAGTACATACCGCATGCGATGGACCAGTAGACTTGGGAGTCTGGGGTCTGATGCAGGATGCGAAATGGGGCGACTTTCGACGTTGAGTCCAAGACTGCATCTAATGTTCCCACAAGGAGACCTGTTGTGTCCAAGAAAATGTACACAGCACAGTGAAACTCAAGTTTTGAAATGCACACTCCCCTCTGACTCGTTTCTTGGGGAACAGGAATGCTGCCCAACTAAGGACTAATGAATGCTGAGAAAATAAGAAGCACAATTGAGGAGAACACAAAGTATTCCCAGAGGAACTTCTTTGTGATGTGATATTTTGATCCAGTAAAAGCCATGAGGCACAAATGAGGTGACCCCTGTGGAAGTGACAGCCATGCAGTATGTGAAACCAGAGCACAACTAGAAATGTAACCGGGCAGTCCCAGCCTTCAGTGAGCACAAGCAGTAACTGAACTACCTCTTAATTAGCCATTTACTGTTGTTCTGTTTTTCAGGCAAAGGAAAGAGCCCTTGAAGACCATAATTGGCTGTCACCTCCCTGCAACTAAGTGTTGAATTAGCACCCATTAAACAGAGTTCAGATGAAATATATTAATTTCACTAAAAAGCCAAACTTCATCTCTCCAGAACCAGGACAAAAACATCATCTGGGAAAATAAGGATGCATTTTATAATGACTCAAAATCATTCTCTCTCACTTAACTAATCCTTTAAAATCTAAAAAATCAATACTGAAGAAACAATTGAATATTTTGGTTCTGGTGCACCATAAAACCTTCTCTTTTTACAACAGAAGCAAAAATACAATCAATGGGTTGTATATTTCTTTTCTGTATTTCCTATGTTTGCACCCTTCTAGCATGACCACAGAAACAGAAAATTCAATTAAAGCAAAGTTACCAAAGCAATCACACTGGGCTTTTAGTCTCCTACAGAAGAATGGCAAAGTAAAAGATGAGATTACCCAAAAAGTCATGACACAATTACTCAAAGAGCTGCTGTAAAGTCTGTTCCAGAAACCTGTTGAGATCATAGATGCAAAGCATTCCCAAAAGGAATGAAAGGAGAGAGCTGGAATACAAAATTAATACAGCGTTAACTATGTCTTTAAATACATGTCTTTCCTGTTTAATGGAAAACGATCCTTTGATTTTGGTTTTTAGTATTCTGTAGAAGCACTAGATTTAGAGAACTTCAAATGCATTCCTCAAAAGCTATTTCAGAAATTTTAAGTTGGTTACTTTGGGTTTCACTTTCTATTAATTCTCTCTCAAATTCTGGAAAAATAGAACTTGTGAAAGAATACAAGGAAAAAAAATAATGCAGAATTGATAAGTCTAGACATTCATCTACGGAGCATGGTTTTCCTGAGGATACACTTTCGGCATAGAGCCTGTGGGAGTACCTCACTGTGGCTATTCAAGTTTCAAATGTTTTTGCTTCTCCTGAAAAACATGGAAGCAAATAATTATGAGAAACTACCACAAAAAAACCCAAAACCAACAACCAGGAAAAAAAGGAAAGAAACCAAACAAGCAAACAAGAAAAAACAAAAAACCAGAGCAGTACATTACATCTCTGGTCTTGTCTGAAATTAACAGATTGTAAGTGGTTGTTGGAAAGTAGAATTATTTTGTAGTTCCTGACTGAAGATGAACATTGAATAATCAACAACATTTATGTCTGTTTAAGCAGCTTTTGCTTACTGAACGAGTCATGACACTGAGCTGATATCAAAGATGGCTTTGCTTCAGCAAATGTTGCATTATTTCATTCACAAATCTCCCAATAACATTTTCTGTTATAATATACTGTTCAAGGATATTTTTCACCATTTATAAGGCTAATGCAACTCAGCTTGAGCCAATGGTTACCATAGCGTGCTAGAAAGGAGCACTCCTCGAAAAGCCATCACAGCTCCTGTCTCCTTGGAAGGTCATCAGATTTTAAACACAATAAACTGTACCAGGTGATTATCCATCACCTCAGCATTGCCACATGTCATGAATGGGATCTAGACTATAGGTTTGAGCCTATGGCAATAAACAGCCCCTCAGTACAGTACAAACTAATTTCATGGCTATGGACACTGGCATAACTGTGAGGCAAAAACAGAGGCTCACTTATCTTCTCATCCTAGTCCTGAAAGCTCTCCATGAGCTGCCGATGTTTGGAATACTGTATTATTGGTCAGGGTTGCTATACCCTCAGTTATTGTGTGTTTCTCACCAAGCACTCCCTTGGATTACTATCTCCCAACGGGAACCAAGGGACAACTTACAGAGGGTCCCCTACTTTCACCTCTGCTTAAAACTAGAGTTTCTCCTGGGGGTTCCACTTAATCATCCTCCTGCTTTGCTCAAGGAATGACTTCAGCTGTATCTATGGAAAGCAATGCACATTTATATGGAGAGAAGGCTCTGCTTTTAGAAAACATCTTCAGTTTCATAGCTGCTTGAGTAAAACTACTAGGGAATACTGTAGGGGCTTCAGTAAATAGGGGAAAATACTCTAGAAACCAAAATAAAGGGCAAGGATCCAGAACAGCTTTGAAATACAGATGTGTTATTCCCAAGATGTCTCTAAAAGACTTGGTTAGAAAAATATCAACACTAGTTCAGAGACGTGCCACAAAACATCAGCATTGAATTTTGTTCTCAGTTGTACCAATTTAGGGCATGTATGACAGTACATGTTAATAACTGTCCAGCATTTTGCCACTTGGAGGTCAACACCACTTTGTCCTTCTATATTTATTTCACCAAATACACCAAGATAATACGAAAATTGGAGCTTTATTTTGGTCCTTTTCAAACCACGACCTCAAGGATTTTTATTTTCTTCTCCTGGAATAGCATCAGTTATAGGTTTTTGATTTCCAACAATCTACTTTATTTATAGCAATTTGACTACTTCCTATCCTTTATGGGACAAGTGTAATGCAAACAATATCAGTTTCCTTTTACTGATGAAAAATCGGAAGCAAAGAAAACATGCTTCTGTATTCTTTTTTAAAAAGCGCTGTTCTTCTGAAACAAAGTTAGCACAGGCTTGGTTTCTCCTCTAACGCTTAACAGTGCCTTTGAAGTCAATAATTAATTATATTAAAACTGGATCAGACAGCCTCCTGATTTGCTACATTCAAAGTGTTAAGGAACATAAAATATTTAAGAATATATGGGTTCTTTACAAACAGAAATGTTCCGTTAGCACCATAGTGGGCAGCCCCATAGCAGCAAGGATTTTGAAGAGCAGATACGTTGGTCTATAACTGAGTTCTCACTTTTAGCTTATTTACATCATTATAAAAAAAAAAAAGAGTTTCTGGAAAATACTGTAAAAGCTCTGTGTGAGTGGCAACAACTACAGAAAATGACATTCTACAGCTACATTCAGTTTCATTCCAGCAAAAACTGCTCCCTTCTACAATCTGAAGAATTCACAGCCTAATCAGAGCAGAACCAAAGAGGAAAAAACACTCAAATTTGTGATACAGAGCTGTAGTGGGTTGGCCCTGGCTGGATGTGCCCACCAAGACGCTCTATCATCCCCCTCCCCAGAAGGACAGAGGGTAAAAAATACATCAAAAATCCAGAAATGCAGATCCAATGGAAGCAAAACTACAGCCTAACTTAGCAGATGCTCTGTAACTGCCTCTAAGGCTTTTCCAGTACAGGATGCAGTAACAAGGGAGAAATGTAACAGCAAATATTCCTTTACAGTGACAGGATAAAGCTTCTTTCTATAACAGCAACTACTTTTATAGAGCATGTTGGTTCTGTTTTTAAAATCTAAAAGGACTGAAGCCCCACCTTTCAATAATATTAATAATCATGAAAATACATCATCTCTGCATATTAGATTTAAAATACAGGAATGCTTGTGTATAATACTCCTTTTCCAACATCCTCAAATTAAGCAAAGTACTACTTCCAGGCTTAATTTTATTTTGTAAGTGAACTTGATTTCATAACTAAGAAATTCCAGCTTAAGGAAATATTGAGCATGGACTGAGACAGGAATGTTTAAGATAATTCAGACAAAAAACACATCAGTTTAAGCCTTCAGAGCTAAAAGATTTCATCTCCATTTACAATAACTCAAGTGCATTATGGTCAGTGGTTATGACTCAGGTAAGAAAAGTAACTCATTAAACTCAGGTGTGTCTCCAACCTTGCCTCTGCCTTAGAAATACAGAAAATTACAAGTGCAACTCTGAAAAAAATTAAGTATTGTTCTACTTGGTAAGAACAGAAAAAAAGGACTGCAGATAACAGTTCCTCTTTGTTTTTGATTCTAAAAAGCTGTCTGACAGGAACCGGGGAGCACATGCTGGTAATTTTTTCCACCTGTCATCCCCAAGTGTAAATATGCATCTTAACAGAGGGATGTTGTCTCACCAATACAGGCACTACTACAGCTGCTGAAAAAAATTGTGTAGCTGACATAATTTCATCTCTTCAATAACCAACAAATTTCCCATTTGATTCCTATCAAGGCTAAGGACACACAGCAAGGAAGCCACAACAAAAGCTTTGTGTGCTAAAACACCAGCCAGGATAAATTATTTCTGCCCAGACCAGCAATCTGGAAAAGCATGTGGCTTTGCGCTGCAGACTGGGTCAAGCTAGATCACAAGGTCCCTCATTCTGCAGTTCCTACCAAAATAAACTTAAGTTTGTACAAAGATCACCAAGTCCTTTTTTAACTGGTCCACCATGAAATTTTGTTAGAGACAAGGTTCTTGCCATTGACATCCACAACATCCATCCAACGTTCTTTCTGTCAGATGTCAGAGAGGGAAACTTTCCCCACAGCCCATGTCCCTGCCCAGCTCTGTCACCCCTTCTCCCAACCCCCCCCTCTGCATGCAAGTCAGCCAGCAATGGCCCATGCAATAAGCCACATTTAAACAGTGCAAATACCATCAAGGGCCTTTGACAGATTTGGGATGGCAACAATAGCCACAGGAGATCCAGGACTTGGGGGAGTCATAGGTTTTCCCTACTCTTCTGAGCATGGCATAAAGAAGACTATTTCCAACCACATATTTATTTCACTGGTTTTTCTCCTCCTACAGTTGCATTTTACTTACTTTTCTCAAGCAGAGAGAGGCAAATTGAAACAGTAGAAGCAGGAACTAAACAATTGGTTTGTTCAAATTTCAGTGAAAGGTTGGAATTTTAAGACACCAAATACTTATTTGCATCACTACTCTTAGCGTACCCATCTCCTAATCAAGGTCCTGCCTAAATCAAGGTCTGTCCTAGAACTAAAGTTAGAGTTCTGTGACCAACATGCTTAATCACACTAGACCTTATTTACAGCACATGTATTCACAACTATATTCTTATCCATCCACTCTGGAAAACCTGACCAGCTCTCCCAGAGTAGCTCTACGGAGACAGAACAACCAGAGGACATGGTCACATGGTTGCATAGTCAGACAACACACTTTGAGACAGCCAAAAGTGTGATGAATTACCCAATGGAGCACCACTCAGACAGTTTACAGTATCTGTATCCTCAGGAAAGCTCTAAAACAAAGAGAATGAAGTGCAAAGCTAAGCAGGTACATATCTGCAGGGAGGGAGGCAAGGCTGAGCACAACCAGCACAAGGTATTTCTGTACCTGTTTCAAAGTTATCTACACAACTAAACTCAGAAGTGTGCTATGTGAGCACACAAGCCGTAACAGTCCCCTGTGTCATCTACAGATTACAAACTGGTCCTGCCCCTGTCAGTCCAGAGCGGTAATACAAACAAATCCAACTGCAAACTTCATTCTATTCCTAAAACAGAACCAGAATTCACAGCCTTCCTTCAGGCTGTGTTGACATTATCTTTTGCTGCTTTGTCTCCTTCATACCTTTTGTACTTTTCTCCAGGTAATGGCTGCTTCCTCAAAACTTTCCTCCTTAAAGCCTGTCTTACCAACTGTACTCCTGTATTTTTGGGAATACTTTGTCACATTCCCGTTAGTGCTATTCAAACCCTGCAGCACCGCCCATCCTTCTTTCCACTCCTGTCTTGAGGCATTGTCCCCCTCTTCCCTCCTGACCCAGACTTACACTGCTGCCTCCCTCTTTCAGTCCCTCAGTGCTGCCAGTCACCTCCAGCCTTGTCTCACCAGCTGTAAAACGCTCTTCAGGAGAATAGGATTGTACTGGGACATTTGGGATGATTTCATAACACAACAACTGTGCTTTGCTTTTTCCTACAGGAAGTGCTAATTTTCTCCCGTGACAGGCAGCAGTATCAAATTAAGCCCAGGCACAGCAAGTCATGCTGGCTTATACCTAGGAGGTTTGAATATTTCCAAACCTGCGAACACAAATGTAATTGCATTTTTATGCAACTGTCTTGTTAATCTTTCTTAATCACAACTTTAATTCAAGAACATCTCACTCCTTTTGTGTCTGCCCAGGGAAAAATGTAACTTGCACAGAAGAATCAGTAAGAGTTTACAAGAAAAGCTTCAGAAATAAAATGTGAAATGCCACATCAAAAAAGCATACTACAGCAGCTATCCCATCCAAGTGTTTTTCCCGCACTGTCAACACCTACCAAGAACAGCAGAGCAGTGACAGAAGCTTCATCTTTACCAGAATCCAAAGGGCACTTGGAAGGCTCAGCTGTCTATCTAGCTGTAAGCCTATGAGGAGGTTTTCAGACAAACAATTTATTCCAATTCTCATCGTTCCACTTTAATCACAATCCTCAAATTAATTTTATCATGCAGAAAGTCAACCTTCATAGTGACTTGGTTTCCTTGACTTCCAAATATATCAAGGTAGAGAACAAGGAGTCAAGCCTGATCCTTACAAGACTTCCAAGCTTACAATGTATCACCCTTGGTTCTAAGCCAAAGCCTAACATTACCTACCTGCTTATAATACTATGATATGCATAGTAACCTGGGATTTTGGGATGCTTTCTTTTACACTTTCCATGTCCCCTGCCAGTGGTTCATTCAGAGGCCAATGAAGAATGCCTGAGCTGCAAGGGGCATTTCTACATCTGATATTCACCAGCCAAAAGTGTGAAGCTTGTGGTTTTGTTCAGTAAAATTAATAAATGTTTCCACAAGACAATTATACCTCATGTTTAACATAGCTTGCTTTAGGATGACACAAATTAGAGAGAGCCTAGAAAACCTGCAGAAATTCAAAACACTCGAGAACCACATCTCACTGAGGAATGACTTTATGCTGATTCCCTGTAGCATTTTTCCTTGACAGGGTCAGTGACAGACACCATCAGACTATAAAGGAGGCAGTTCTAGTCAGAATACCTGCCACCATCACAGAGGTCTTAGCAGTAGCTGGGGCCTCTGCAGTGTCTAATGATACAAACAGGCAAGAATTATACATAGAAGCAAAGCTCCATACCTTTAAGTTCTCATGGAATAAAGTTTATTATATGATGGTCAATTTCCTGCCCCACCCCTCTGTCACTTTCCTGACCCACCACTGCTGACAGTGCATAACATATGCCTGCTTTTAAAATAAACAAACAGAAATGCCTGAGCAGGAGTTCATCTCAAACAGCCTCAGATGCACGCAGAAAATGACATTTGGAAATAAGCATCTTGCCAAAGCAAGACAGATTAGTCCTTCCGCAGACGTGTCCACTTCCACCAAGCTGCCCATGGAGCTGTGCCGGACTCCGCTGGAGCAGAGGCTTTTCAGCCCGTGACGAGGCTGGGTTGTGCTGTCTACAGTTCCCCAGTGACCCGGGAATCCAGAGCACCAGGCGCCCTCAACCCCGCCGAGTGCCCGTCACCGCCGTATTCTGCTGCCCCTAGGGCCGCTCTACCCAGGGAAAGGAAGGCGAGAAGAGCCCCATGAGAAATCCAGGAAGGTCCGGGGCTCCAGAACTCAAGCGGGTCCCCTTCCTGCCCCTTTGGCTGCGGGTCTCAGGGCCGACAGACCACCGTCCTCCCGCTCCAGCCCTGGTCCGGCCCCACAGGGGCAGTACCTGCCAGCCCGCCTCCGCCCTCTTCGCCATAGCCCCGCCGCCGCTGCAACACGAAGTACTGGTTGGAGCGCTCCTGCACCCACAGCTTGAGGGCATTTTTCAGCAGCACCTCCTCGGGCTTCAGCCACATCCCACGGCCCCTCTCGACGCAGTGCTTCCACCACCGCGCCCGCTCCGCGCTCGCAGCTACGGTATCACGCAGGGGAGGGCGGTGCTCCCAAGGCATGCTGGGATCTGTAGTCCTTGCTGCCAAGGGGCCGCGCTGCGCTGCTGCAATAGGACTACAAGCCCCGTTGGCTGTGCGCTCCCCTGCCTCGAGACTACAGCTCCCGTGGGGGCCTGTGCTGCCCTCGCAGCGGCCTGTCCCGGGCGCTGAGTCCCGGATTTGCTGTGCCGCGGAGCGGGGGCTGGGGGTTCCGAGTCCCGGCTTTGTGTTCCCCAGGGAGCGGCTCTAAGGCCGCTCCCGCGCACAGCACTGTATCTCCCCTGCCCCAGAGGGCGCAGAAGCTGCTTTGACTATTCTGCGCATAGCACAAGTCTCGTTTTCAGTTCCGCCCAAACCTGACTTCATTTTCAGCCCGCAGGACAGAAGAACGTCACTAGAGACGGTCCCAGATGTGTTTTCCAGTCAGCGCTCGGCCCGGAATTGCAGGCGGGGTTTGATACGCAGAGGGGCTGACAGGAAGCACAAAAAAGCTTCAGAGGGCCCACTGCTCCTCTGCTACAGTATCTGGTGCCGAGAACTTCCCAGAGTTACCATCTTTTCCCACCTCCATGCAAGATTCACTCTTGTTCCTAACACAACCTGTACAAATGGAGTAGGTCTTCCTGTTTCCCAGGTATTCCTGCACACTTTCCTTAGCACTCTTATTTCCAGCATAACTGCCCTTCCCTTGATTTTCAAGGATAATGCCTTATTGATTGTATGTCATACAAAAAAATGCAGCAGACAATTGTTTAAACTCAGCCTCTACTTCAAGCTCTTTCTGAAAAAAAAATGCACATTATGCACTTACTGTACACTGCAACCTTGGCACTTTTGCTTTATCCTGGCTTCCCTCATGCTCTTCAATAGTACTTCACTACCGAAAATGCTGCTGCTAGCACTGGTCTATTTGTGAGCACAGACATAGTGTGTTTTTGCCAAGCAGTCACAGGAATTATTTGGCAATGCCCATCCACTTCCAGTTGCATAAGCAACCACCTACCCAAAGGACCTGTGTGAAAGCAGACCCAAGCGTGCAATCACATTTAACTCACAGGAAGCTTCAAACCTGGGTGAATTGCATTGGCATAAGGCTTTCTTTTCTTTCAATCACCCATTGCACCACAGCAATAGAAACTGTAGAATTGAAGAGCTGTACTGTGGGGACTGAATATAGATCTAACTAATACAATTATTTTGCTTGTTTTTGAAAAAGAAGAGGAAGCAACAGTTTTCTGGTGGTGTACTTTTACTAGAAAGTAAAAATAAAATACAAGCCATTAGCCAGCACATGGTAACACAGATCAAACATTAATGAGAGCCCCTGATATCCTGGCACACAGCTCATCATGAGGTGGAGTCTTCAATCCCCCATCTGAAGGCAGGCACAACAGACATTGCTGGGGATTTACCAGCTGAACTGATTGAGTGGTTGCTTCACAGATCATGGTCCTCTAAGAGTACTCCCAGAAAGAGTGTTTACCATTTAATGATCCTCAATTAGACAAGCCCCTGGATACAGGAAATTAAGGACCTAACACACATCTTCTAATTCTGATGCTAATTTTAAGGAGAGATGCCCTTGGCATTTCCTACCCAGAATTTTCCTTTTGGTGACACAGACACACTGGACATGTGTTACTTGCTCATGTACAATTCAAAGTTTGTTAACTGGATAAATATTTTAACAGTAAAATGCTACTGCTTGGAAAATGTCTGTTTTATATTTCTTTACATGTTTCACAGTCTTGAATGTCTCTTTTCCAGTTCCCTAAAGCATGGGATTCTTAATCAAATACTGTTCAGCTGCAAAGAGTGCTTCTCTATGGGCATGGAGGAATTTATTTATAGCCACTTGAAAACCTTAACTGGTGCACAATTATGCTGCAGTGTAATCAATTCATTCTACAGCAACACAGATCCATTTAGTGCTGCAGAATTTTTCTTTCACTTATTCAAGACTTAGCATAGAAATGATAAATTACTTCCCTCAACCATGTCAAGACTATATAAATAAATAGATAGAAAAATAAAAGTTGGCTTCACTCTGTATAACCAACAGTTGAACAACCAGTGCAGAGTTACTCTAGGACTATTACATAATTTTTAGTTCACACAGCACAAATGCTGCAATTGGATTTCAATTTTTCTCTTGAAACCAAAATTAATCGATGAAGCCAATAGATTTTCTTTCATTTCTTCCAAACTCCAGACATTACACCCCTGCAGGAGAGGAGCCCCATTCACATCTACACAGGAAAGGTACCAGTCTTTTCACTTGAGTGAAAAGGCAGGGCTACCTTCGGTGCTGGTGTGTCAAACATGGAAAGAAATTACAATAAATCACACACAGGCAAGGTAAATGTCTTTATTTATTATATCCAACTGTTAGGTCACTTGAGAAATGCAGAATTTTCCCTCTGAAGACTGAGATGGACTGTACCTCTCCGTTTTATGGCAACAGTCCAATGGCCCTTATGACTCAAACTGCTTTTATATGTTTGCAGCCCTCATCACAAGTCCTGCTTTTCCCTTTAAACAAAATTCTCATCCGAAACTGTATTTCTGTTGGGACACCCGAAATTTTCCTCAAGATGAGAAAACGGTATTATTTTGATTTGAAATTTAAAAAATTAAGCCCTACTGTTGTAAATCCTAATTCACAAGAGAGCACAGTAATCCAGCACCAGGAAACAAGCCTTTCTTTCCTGCAGGGATAAAAAAGCTTTCACAGCCCTCTTTGAGAGCACATAAGTGTTTGACTGAAGTCTCAGATCAGAGCTCCCTCCCTTTCCCTGAGGGAGTGAGTAAACACTTGGACATGATGCCAGAGCCTGTTAAGTTTGCTCTTTGGGGACAGAAGAATTGACATGTCTGTGTGACTCAGTGGGAGAGTCACAGTGGGAATATTAATACAGTCAACAGATAAACAGACAAACTGTACCATTTCTGAGCTCATTATTTCCATTATCTTACACATGAGCATTAGCGTATCTATAGAAAACCCCAAAACTATTGCACAATAATGGCAGGTTTTTATTGCTTTTCAGGAACAACCCTAGCCCCGGGCACATTTCTGTTGGCATCTTGCTTAGAGGAAAGTCTACCATGCCACAGTGTGCACACACACACATAAACATACATACACATAACCCAGAGACATTCTAGCCCGTGGCATCATCAAAAACAAGTGAACATTTCGCTGCACAGTACCCTAAGCAAGGTTGGCAAAGGACAGCTGCTACCCATGGAAACTTGGAAATACAAAAAAGTGAGAGTGGATCATTGAAATTTCTTTAAGACAGTCTGACAGGTACAGACCCAAGTTTAGTATCAAGATGGTGTTGACGAAATTTACACTTTCATTTTTAAGCCAAATCCCTTGCATAGCTACTAGTTACAAACAAACCTGCACAGATAAGAACATGGTAGACTTGCAAGATAAGCTGCAAAACCGGAGAACCCATTAAGTTCTGCCTAGCAGTAGCTCAAATACTGCTCAAGTACTTACCCTGCATGTGTTCCTTTAGCAGTGGGTCACATTTGATATAAGAATCCCTCTGAAATATCTCTCTGAAAATTAGCTTAAGTATCTTGACCCTTCCTCAAGAGATCTAATCCTACAGCAGTACAGGTTCGTCAATGCAAGCTTCTGCACCACCCCCTCTCCCCGGTTCTCCACTAGTGCATTCCTTGAGTGTTGTAGTTTAGGGCATAGCAGGCGGAAGATTCCGGGATGTAATGGGTAGCTATTAGACCCCCCTCTGTTAGGACAGCTAGGCCTTTTGTAATTAGCCAATAGCACCCAGGTGTGACGTATGCAGATGGGAGTAACACAGTGAACCCAGGCTATAAAATGTTAAGTTTCCCTGCAATAAATTGCCATTTTCGCCATCCACCACATTGATGCAGTGGGATATGGACCGCGCGGCTGGGATGGCCGCCCGTGCTGGCTCCAGCCAGGGTACCAGCCTTGCTTTGAACCCCAACACTTGAGAAAGGGCTGTACATTCATATTACAATTAGAATTACAATTAGAATTAGAAATACAAGTGTCAGTGCTTGGCACACTGGATTGTGGATGCAAACTGACTGGCACTGTCAGTTTATTATCCTACATTATTCTACAGTAAAACCTTCATACCTTCTCTCCGTGAGTTCCCACAGGCAGCTCCTCACAGCACTGACTTCTCTCTTCCATGTCAACCACCTAACCCCTCCTCCTCATAGCATGGCCAGCAAATTCCAACTAACTCTAGACTAGCTAACCCACTCTTTTATAACACCCATCCTTATTGGACATAGCTGTGATCTATTAAGGGCAAGGCTGGTTCCACTCTTTGGCCATTAATACAGCTGCGAGATTGCTTGTAGCACTATCTGTTCTCTTACTATCCATTCTCCCACATACAAGTACTGGGGAAAAGGCAGTAAATGTAAAGCTTGAATTCTACAAACAAAGCAGCCCAAATAGTGCCTTTCAATGTATTGAATTGATCTGAATCCCTTCCCTTTTTTAAAAAACATCAAATTTTGTTCCTATTGAACACAAAACTGGCAAATGGTTTCATGAGGCTGTATCTTCATAATACTCTACTATATTGCAGCTTACACACCACAAAAAATTATACCAGCTTTGTGAAATGGAAATGGAATGAAGTAATATGGGGCTGCATATTTACTGCTTGGCTGTTCCTTTCACTGCTTTGCACTTCAGAGGTAGAATAAAAACGCAATCACAGCAAATGACAGCTTCAGAGTAGAGTCTGATTATAATCAACTTCACAACTGGAGATCAGAACCAACTGGTATTTTCTAGACTAGACTTGGAACTGAAATACAAGACTTAACTGCTTCCAAACCAGCCAGGAGAGCAGCAAGCTTTTACTGTATTTCATAGTAGAGTACAGAACAAAGGACAAGTAATAATTTTTAAAATGCTTTTTCCTCAAAGCAAACAAACTTTGGAGTAAGGAAGGGGTGCTGAGCAACCTGACAAAGGAAAAGTGAGATGCAGCCAGTCTGAAGTGCACATGGCAGATTGCCTTGTGCTGAACCTGACTACAAGTACAATTCAACAGCTCACTGAACACATCCTAAAATGCTTGGATTTTCTTTAACATTGAGTACAGCTACTAGGTTTCAGCATCTCAACACAATTTTAATCCATGTAACAGTAGCACCCTGCACATAACTAGCACTCCTTATTCCAATTACTTTGAGCAAACACTGCTTCTTTTTGGACTCCTAAAAGGATGTGTTTCAAGGCTCCTGGACAGGGCAAATTCAGCATCTGCTTCCATGAGAGCTGGTAATATTTTATGTTAGTCAGGATAATCAAAAATAGTTTTATTTACATTTACATTTCCATATTAAAATTCAATACAAATTATTAAATATTAACAAACATTTAATTTGTACTATAGCTAAGATAATGCATTGCTTTTCCCCCCAGATTCTTAAGTTATTTATTGGAAGCTCTAAGACAAAATCCTACTAAACAACAGAAACTAGTCAAAAGTGCAGAGGTAAAAAAATAAAGTGCATTTATAAGATGCCCTTAGTTACCTTCACTGGACAAGGCCAAGTCACTGTTGAGGCACCTAGTGTTCCTACTTGACCCCATCTCAACTCCACACAGAGGACAGCTTCTCCAATCCTCTGTTACACTCACAGGACATCGGCTCTCCCTGCAGCTTGTGCATTTGAGCAAGGCAATGTACAGCAGCAGTCCAGCATTTTTCAGAGGATCATTTCTGAACAAAACACAACAGATCCTTTCTGTAATAGAAGAGGAAGCTATATTTTCATCTTCGGCTGAGTCTTTCCTGAAGTCATCCCAGACTCCCACATAGCCAGGACTCTGGCATATTACTGGTGCTAGAGATGGTTATAGCTCCTCAAATCACTTGAGGATCTTTCAGACTAACAGATTAATGTTAACAAGGCTTGAAAAATTCCTGCAGTTGTTCCCTTTACAGTAAGTCAGATCTGGCCTGTCAGTTTTCAGCTCTCTTTTCTTCCCCTTTAGGAATGTGTGGTTGGCAGTTTGGAGTTGAGAGGTAGAGAATCAGTTGGTTACTAGACAACCAAAGACTTTGCAGACAAAATCCAGTTTGACAAGCATTAGTTTGCACTTTCTCCTATCAAATTAGTGCACTGAAACATTAACTACCATGTTTCTTTAAACAAAACTGTCTTATAAGTAAGTATTAGAACAGATCAAAACTAATTTCTTTACAATGAAAATCCACTTGAATGAAAATAATAAACAACAAAAATATCCAACTCAAAATGATTCCCAGTGGAGAAACTATGACATAAAAAATCTCCTCACTTAAACAACTCAAACACAGTAGAGAATCTTTGCTAAAGATGAAATTTTTGTTTTAGTTAAAATCTGCTGGCTTTCTATATATTTAAGACAGCTTTATCTGGAGAGTGTTAAGACTCCTGTGGAAAATATAGTTTTAAGAAAGGCAAACCATACAGTTATGATTGGGACAAGTCTATTTATCTAAACATTGCCAGTGCAGTATTTTTTGCAACAGTCTTGCAACTTTTGGTTCATATGGAATGGCAGTAGGCAGCTCCTTGCAGAAGGTTTGCACCATGTGGCTGGGCATGTTCTTAGAATGTGACTTCACAAACAATCCTGCCTTCACAAACTTGTGTATCATCTCCTTCAAAACCTGGGTTGTCACCGTGTGAAAGGACAGTCACAGTGGAGGGCTGGGATTCATCACTTATAGGATGCGTGTTGTGATCTGTCCAGAAGAAAAGCAAGTCAAGACAAGTTAAAAAGTGGCACAGCCAAGCATTTACCACCTTAAAGCAAGCGACACAAACTTGATTTGCACAAGCTCAGCAGCTCAACTGCACTTTTCCTGCAGAGATGGAAATACAAGGCCATATTCCAACTACTTTTCTCCTGATGCCCCTTGTTAGCTTGGGATCCCATTCTTGTCACTGCCTGTCCTTTCCAGACATGCCTGCTCAGCTCAGTAGCACTAAGAAAGCTGAAGTTGTGTGCTTAAGCCACAGAAGGCTACAAAATCCAACAAGGAGGATATTAGCAGGTCTTGTATCTCTAGGCTGCTGAAGGCAGGCATCAAGAGCAACTCCTAGAGACCAGGCTCAGGATAAACTGGGGCGGGGGGGCGGGCATGCTGATTTGGAGAAGAAGGCCTTCTTCCTACAGACTAATCTTGTCTGGCTGATGTCCCTTCCCACTCCAAGTGAGAATACACGAGAATGACCCATGTAACTAACCCAGCATGCCTTGAGTTGCTTAGAGGGATGCAATTTCAAATTCTGATGTTTAACTCATAGGAAGTGTCCTCTTCTCTACTGGGGTGCTTCAACAGGGCACTCCCAAACACACACCACTTGCTGTAGCAACATGTCCTGCAGGAGACAGGCAGCAAATCCCAAGTTTTCCCATCAGCTAGGGAAATAAAGTATCCCCTTTATAAGGTCATACGACAATTCAGGGGATAGCTACTTTCATTTTTCCTTACCTGCAACATTTTCATTTTTAACAGCAACATTGAGAGTGTTGGTAAAGCTGAGCACTAAAAAGACATTTTCAATTTGTTTGGTCTTTTTCAAAAAGATAAAGTATTTGGGAAATCAGATTTTCTTTCCAAATTAACATACTCTAAAAGTGTTTAAGGATGACTCAGCCTTGGCAAATCTGAAATTCAATTGAAGTATATGTCTTCTCTATCTTGCATCTAAGAGCAAGACTGACTCCCCAAAAGTTTTCAGAAAGTAACTACTTAAAGCAGATAGATCTAGTAGCAAAGCAACACTCACTCATCCAAATGAAATCTCCAAAGAGACAAAGGGATAAGGGCCATCTCTGGAAAAATCTCTTTGCTCTTGAAGTAGTAAGCCTCTGACTTTGAACTATTCTTTCATAGACTTTGGCTTTTAATTCACCTTAAGGATGTGTTTAATTTTAAAACAAAGACCAAGTGTCAGAGTTAAGGGCTAAAACAAAAGATAACCCTGAAAAACGAAGTATTCAAGCCCTATGAAATGCTATGAAGGCAACTCCCTCTAATTCATAGCCTAAACAGCCAAACACAAATGATCTAGGCAAGGCAGATTAAACAGTAGACATACTTTCTAATGGTGTGTGTGCCTCCTGAGCAGATTCATCTGGTCCCTGCACAGAATCATATCCAGATGATGCTGTTTCACTAAGATTGTCCTCTTCATTAACTATAGTGACAGTGGATAGAGGTCTTTGACCACTGGATCCTGGGGCTTGCACAGGCTCAGACCGTGGTTCTACATTCATCTTTGTAAAAAAAAAAAAAAAAAAAAAAAAGAGAGAAAATTATTAAATTACAGCCTGGCAGGAGGGTGCATCTTTCTTGGAGAACAATGCCTGCAATGACTGAGTCTGGAGCACTTTTACACAGAGGGAAAAACATGAAATGGAATAAAAGCCCTGCTGTTAACCTCCAGCATCAGAGGAAAAAAACAGTTACTGCCTAATTGAGTGGGAAGTTCAGACACAGGTTCTGAAAAGACTCTTCCTTCCACTCAGTGTAGATCTGCCTCCCACAGGCAAACTCCAGCTTACGTTTTAACTGATCCAGGCAGCTTCAGAGACTGGCAACATCATCTTCTTCTGGCACTTGCAACAACGAGAAATTACAGAACACATCAGAAACTCCTGATGTGTCCTAGGAAATCATGCAGTTCCAGGAATCTTGTACATGCTAAAACATTCACTTTTCAAGGGCTTCAGGTACTGAGCAACTGAAGAGAAGCTGGTTTCAGGGACATTATGAGTTGTCCTAGTCTGCCTGAAGATTTGAGAAACACCCTTAGCTCTAAGCACAAGAGTTAAGAGAGATTCTTCCATCCATGGGTCAGCTTTGGCTGACATTCTGCCCAAGCCTTTAGGTGATACCAACTCACATCAGATCAGCTGCAGGCTTCCCTAAGGGGACACTGCAATTATTCCGATAGCATCTGGCCACAGACATGGCAACACCTGTGCTTACCACCTGCACTCTAGAGGCAGCATGAAAAAGCTCAAGATGTGGTCACAACACCAGTGTAACAGTGTGACTGGCAGGCTGCTGGCTTACCTCAACACCCAACACTTTGAGGATGTCACATTTGCACAGAGGACACGTCCCATGTTCCAGAAGCCAGGGGTCAATACAAGTCTTGTGGAAGACATGGCTGGTGGAATAAGGCAGCCAACAGGTTAGGTTTCATATCAGGAAGATTGCTCATGTGCCAGCTTATGAAGGACCCTTTTGTAACACCAAGAATTTTTTCCTTCTAGACTGGATGACCTTATTTTGCCACAAGTTTAGGCTGAAAGTTACAGATGGTTAATCTTTCAACCTGTAGCTGGTTTTTGCTTATTAGTATCCCAATACAACTTGCTAGAATTCAGCATTATCATTTTTGCTACACCTAAACAGTCTAAAGCTGTTTTTCCAAAACTGTGTACAATACATTCCCAGCTGATAATTTAAATTATATTGACATCTCAGCCTTCGCTTTAAGGTTAACTTCTGTCATGTAGATGCAGGTGACTAAATGGCATTTGTTTCTGTTGTAATTACATAGGCAAATCATCTGACATAGTTATGTCCTCAAGATAAACTGTACTCCCACCCATTTATTGTGTCTGTGCAATCTCTGTGTATCCCAAGTGGGTATTGGGCAGGCTGTACACTCAAGAAAGTAAATACAGTTCAGCTATCATAGATGCAAATGTGTGCTTCTTTTAAGACACTCAATTCCACAATGGGTTTAAATTAGGCCACAGATTTAGGAGGATGACTTGAAATCCTGTAAACTGCCTGTTCCCTCAGCCTGAATAGGCAAACAAGCACTGCTCAGTATTAATCAACCCTATTATGAGATAAGTGCAGAGATGGCCACATCCAGTGCTAAGCAGCCTACACTCCAGCAGGAACCAAGGATTCTCCAATTCATCTCCAATTCAGCTCACTGAATCAGCACTTCCTTCCAGCTGCACCAATGTCATGTTTAGAATAAAACCTGAAACTTTCTTGACGCCTGACTATTTTAAGTCCTTGAACTTAATACTGGACTTGTGAACCTCTGCAACTAAAAATGCCTTTAGTGTGACTCTCTGAACAATAATGCCCTCGGCAAATACACCCCAGGGACTCAGATACCACCAATGTGATTCATGGGAGTATTCCTTTGATTTGGTCTTTCATAGACACAATTAAATGCTTTCAACAAGTAGGGTCTTAGTGTTGAGGTCAACCACCAAAAGCAAGCACGTTCTGGCAGTAAATATCAGTTTATAACTCACAAGAGGGAGAATTTAGTATGGTTGATACTAGCAGATATCACAAGTCATGAAGATTAACAAGTCCATGTAGTCATTTCAAGCTAGCTTGCCTCTGAGAGCTACAGAGCCATAGAGGAAGGAAACATCACAAATGTACATAAAAGCAGTCTCAGAGCAAATGCAGCAAATTTGTGTTTAAAGAACACAATCAAAAGATGTTACTCCACTCTTACCCCAATAAGTCATGCTTTGTTTTCAGGTTCATACCAATATTAGTAGGGTTTATAGGGAAATAATAAGAAGTCAGGTCTGCTATCAGGCAAAGTATCTGGAGCCTGTCTACAAGTTTCTGTACTCACAGCACTTAGTCCATTACTAAACAAAACTACCCACAAGCATAAAGATGACATACAATGGATATATAATGGATAATGGATAATCATTAACATACATTCCTGAAAGGTTATTCACTTCTGGGGTTTTTTAAACTATTAAGCATTAGATCAAGGGAGTTGGTTGATAATGCCTTAGCAGACCAACTTTGTATTACCAAAACAGCTTAGAGGTCCTACTGCTTGGGAGCAGAGAAAGCCTTTGCAAAACTGTAACCTGGTGCATAGGTAATTCCATCTGAGATTTTCCAGTGTTAGACAGCACTGCTCAGCACACAACAGCAACTACCCATTTTTCTATTCTTCCGAACTTCATTTTCCTACATCAAAATGTTTTCAAGTGCTTTCTGTAAATCCTCCCTAAGAGTTATAACACCTCTTCCTTTGCACAATTTGGGCAGTTCATGTGACAGCCCTCTGATTTAGAAGCTTGGCCAGAGCAGTCCCAGACAGCAGGCACAGGGGGAAACCCCACAAAAGTTTCCTTAAGCCCTGAGGCAGCTTCACTGTTCACCTTAGGAGCAATCACATTAATGCCTTAGTGTTTCACTACTGGGCTTCCACAGCAGCACAGCAGTGAGATACAACAGGAGAGAATTCTACAAAAATAAACTCTTCTTTGGTGTCTGTTTCAGAGGATGCATACAAGAATAGAAATGCTTTCTTCTAAACTACAGAAGTCAGCATCATTTAAGAAATTTAGCAGAAACACAACCCTCTTAGTAAATAGTAATTTAAAGGACAAGAAATGGGCAACGTTTTGCCCATTACCTGCAAGTTAGTGATAACATTCTTATACAGCAGCAAAGGAAAAAATCTAAAAAGTCCTAGTATCTCATTGAGGGACACTGTGGTCTGCCAAGTTATGTGTGTGGATCCACATACAGGGAAAGTGATAAACATAGGCCACTGGGGCACACTACAAATGTGTAATCACACTTTCTGGTGTTCAAAATACTGCTTTGATAGGATTCTCACTGTACAATAACTTGATGGAAGTTTGTTAACAAACATGGCAGAAGGATAAAGGAGGAGTCTGGAAGACAACTTACTTGCAAGTCAGAACACGCATTACATCATTTGGCTTGTACTGCTCAAAGCACACAACACAGGAATCTCCATCTGGACCAGTTTCCTGAAACAGTGAAATGAATTTACAGCTTTAACAGACTTTGAAAGCTTCCTCTGAACTCCAGTCAGATTTACTGCAAATAAAGGGGCCTAGCTAGAGTGATTCATGATGCTCCCAAATATAATCTTATATAAACACGCTTCAAGGATTAGGCACAGTCAAGCTGACACCTCAAAAGAAGCATTGAAACTTTAAACCCATGGTTCAAAATTGCAGTTGAAGCTGTTATTGGACTACTGGAGGCACTAGTGTAGAGGTTTAAAAACTGCTACCTCCAGTTTTAGTTACAAGAAGAGCCAGGGAAGCTGATAAGAACTAGTTTATGTTTAAGCACCCATGCCAGCAAATTAGCTCCTTTCATATCAGCAAGACTACGAGCAAGCAGCTAACAAAATAAACTGATGTATATGAATAAAAAGTCTTGAGGCCTGGAAGAGGACCTGGTCTGAAAGAGGAACTGTCTCTGCTACCAAGAGTTACAGGCTCAGAGAGACTTCTGCATCCTGCTCCATTGTTAGGGAATTCCCTGGGTTCCATGCAAAGGCTGTGCTGTAATGCAGGAGAGATCACAGGGTCAGTCCTACCTTGTCCCCTTCCTTCAGGGTGCGCAATTTCATCTGTTCAATGGCCTTCTTAGCCTTGGCCCTCAGCTGCCGCTGTGACACAAAGCAGTCCTGGTCAGACACAGCCATTTTTCTATTCACTTAATAATACTTACCCAGGTGCCTACTTGTAGCACACTACAAGCAGACAACAGTTTTAAAACCCAGATGCTATCAAAACAAGCCAAGTAAGCCCACTTAGCACCAACACACCCTGAACTACTCCTCTGTTTCCACTGCTTTACAGCTTGCCTGGCAACTGTTGCTGTCCAGCTGTTACTACAGTACCTGGAATTAGCCCAGGAGCCAACCTCTGTTTAAAGGTCACAGGTTGGGGCTGCTCTACTGACTAAAAGAACAGGACTGTCCTCTCCCTACCCTGAGCACTTCAGGCAGCTCTGGCAATGCCATCCCCAGTAGAACGCTTAGCTCAGGGACAGACTAGACTCAAGTTTTGCAGCTAACCAAAACACCTCTTTCCAATTCCACTGCTCTGTGCAGGAGTCCCACACTGTTGGCTTTCCAGCATTCCATCTCCTTAGCCATTTTAGCTCAGTTACATGAAACTTTTCCAAGTGCAGTACTGATGGCACAAGTACAGAAGAACAAGTGGGAGGAGGGTTATTGCTGACACCTAACAATCTTGTAAGGACTGGCCACTCAAGTCTGTGTAAGATCTCTTGTGCTGAAGCAGTTAATAGCAAACAAGTTGATTTATACATCTCACTGGGACCCTGTCAAATAGTCCTGGCACAAACTGAGCTATTTTTGTATTAGCATTGTTTCTGTGACCTAAGATAAGAGTATCCATGTCCATGCTTTAAGAATTTAATAGCTGACAGATGCTGTGAAGAAAGAGACAGGTACAATCCAAAGGTGAGGGATGCAGACATGCAGATTTGTTTAGAAACAAGAGCTACTGAAGTTTTCTTGGAAGTTTGTTAAGTTGTGGTAAGACATCTGTGGACATGATTTTCTGAACCTGAGAGAATTTTCAAACTCTAGATGCTGACTGTTCCCAAGGGAAAGGCTTAGGAACCTGATGTGGTTAGATAGGGAAATCCGATCTGAAGATCTCGCGGTGTATGGGAAGATAGGGCCCCTGTTTCTCCAAAGTTCTATAACCCATAATGTCACGGTGATGACGTAATCATAACTCGGTCATATAAAACCTTGCACACTGGAAATAAATGCTCTTCATCGTCCACCACATTGGTGTTCGCGTGTGATTAGCCCGACAGGCCTGTAAGTTCGCTGTCGTGTCACTCACAAACCGGGTCGCTACGCCTCATCTGAGGCAACATAGTGGTTCCGAAACCTGGGACCGCTCGCCGACACATGGGTACAAGCGGCCAGATTTCGGGAGTCTCGCCGGACGCTGAGGGACAGCAGGACCGACTTCAGCAGGGAGGATGCTCCCGTACCACCATGATGCAGTCGCTCGGCAAGGTAGTTTCACAGCTGCATAAGCAGTGGGGAATTGACTGCAAACCAAGGGACTTCGAATGCATGGTTGCTAGATTAATAGAATTATGTGTTATTGATGATCCCGTAGATATATTACACCCAGATTGCTGGGTTAGGTGTACTAAGGCGCTCACGGATGACGTGTTGTGCTTTAAGTCCAGCAAGTGTCTTAAAAGCTGGGCGAGAGTTATGCAAGCACTGCGAAAAGCGCTTCAAGAGCAGGAGATTTGGAAGGCAGCTCAAAGCTGTTTAAAGGTTACACCACGGGTGGGGGTTGGAGCTGCTACTCAGACCATGTTTATTGATTGCCCCACCAATTCTAACTGGCCATCCAATGATGACAGGCGACCTGAGTTGCCGTCCTGCCTGCCCGGCTCTAACGCAGGTTTGGCCGTGGAAGATAATTTGCCACAGGGGGGTACCGATGCCACGGAGCTGCGGGGTGCGCTCGACACTGTGGGCCCTGAAGATGTCGGGGAAAGGCCTCCGCCATACGTGCTGCAAAATGGCGCCGGGGTGAGGAGCAAGGGGCGGAGCGAAGGGTGCCTAACGCGCATGGACATACGTGATTAGGTGTCTAAGGGGAAGCGGGAGGATAGGATAGCACCAATGGTAAAGGGGAGGAGAGCTCACAGTCCAATCAGGGATCGTGCCCTAGAGTGTCTCCTTGTAAGGAGAAGAACCCACTGGAAGGAAGGCGGAGAACGGGAGGGGAGAAACCCGTCCCTGGGAAAGGGAGAGGGTGGAGTCCCACCAAAAAGCATCGCAGCCCGGAAGCCCACTACCACTCGGCTTCCTCCACCGATTCGGACGGGGACTGGGGCCACTGACGGCACGCGTGGGAGACAGAGTGGCACACATTTAAACATGCATCTAGCTCAAGCTCTGACTCAGACTTAAACTTTGAAAACATGCAAATAAATTTCATTAAGCCTAAAAGATCTGTGACATTATTCCCACGAGAATCCATGCCACTCACAGACTGGAAGGAGATCCAAATGGCATGTGCTGAATGGGCTTCTCCCACAGTGCTAGCATTTCCAGTGAGAGAAGTGAATGGTCAAAAGACCTATTCCCCAGTTAACCCCAAGGATGTGCAAGCAATTATTAAAGCCATTTCTGAGAGAGGAATAAATTCTGCTATGGTTTCTACTTTAATTGATCTTCGGTAACGACGACATGTTGCCTTTTGATATCAAACAAACGTGCAGGATGATTTTTGATGGCGCTGCAATGATAGTATTTAGGCAAGAGTGGGAAGACAATTGCGCAAAAGAGCTAGCAAAAATAGCAGGGGACAACCATCCGCTACTGGGGTCCAGCTTACAATGACTGACAGGCAGGGATCCAACAATGGTCACACCTCAAGCTCAAGCCCAAAACTTGAGAGCCCCACAGGTCGCAGTCACAACTCATGCAGCCCTAGAAGCCATTCATACGGTCTGCAGGGTAGTTGCCAAACCTGCTCCATGGTCTACAATAAGGCAGAAAGAGAGCGAAAGTTTTACTCAGTTTGTAGACCGGCTCCAAGCTGCCATAGATGCTTCCAACCTGCCAACAGAGGCCAAAGGCCCAGTCGTCGCCAACTGCCCGCGCCAGCAATGCAATCTAGCCACCAAAGAAATTTTGCGCTCACTGCCGCCCAACTCGAGTATTGCAGAGATGATTAAACACGTGGCAAGAGAGGAACACCTAGGTTCAGTCCACGCCGCTGTAGCAGAGGTCACGGCTGTTCAGAGCCAAAAATCAATAATGCCAAAAATCAATATGTGTTGCATAACTTAACTAATGAAACCTCAGAGTTTCTTTTGCCAGGTCTACCACTGTAATCCTCCACATCGACCTCGCTTCTCGTCCTCGACATGGACATCAGCAGTTTCACAACAGCGTCTGCGCTTTGGTGTTTTCCTGTTTCTAAGCCTGCCTCGTGTTGGACAGGGAGAACTGGATGTGTCATCCCAGTGTCATTAGGCAGCTGAAATAGCTCAGTTGGGAGAGTGTTAGACTGAAGATCTAAAGGTCCCTGGTTTGATCCCGAGTTTCGGCAGAGCTTCAGCAGAGACTTGAACAGCCAACAATGCTCTCAGCAGAACTGGTTTAATTCAATGTTCAGCCAATTCCCCTGGATTATTACCCTCATTTCCACATTAGCAGGACCAGTTATCAAGTTATCGTTGTTGTGTTTGTACTTATTTTTGGTCCTTGTCTCCTTAATAAGTTAGCCCAGTTTATAAAAACCGGTTTGGATAAGATTGACATTTTATATTTAGAACAGAGACAGTTAACCTGAGTTTGCATGATAGTTCGTACTAACACACCGCAGTTACCTTTAATGTTCATTACTAACCAGTTCACAGTTTGTTGTTAATTACATAAGTCATTCAGTTACAAAGTTCTGTTCATGGGGGGGGGGGATGATGATGTGGTTAGATAGGGAAAGCTGATCTGAAGATCTCGCGGTGTATGGGAAGATAGGGCCCCTGTTTCTCCAAAGTTCTATAACCCATAATGTCACGGTGATGACGTAATCATAACTCGGTCATATAAAAACCTTGCACACCAGAAATAAATGCTCTTCATCGTCCACCACATTGGTGTTCGCGTGTGATTAGCCCAACAGGCCTGTAAGTTTAGCCGTCATGTCACTCACAAACCGGGGCACTACGCCTCATCTGAGGCAACAGGAACCTTTTCTCGCTCAAGGATTAATTGTGTAAATAAGGAATTACTTTCTCAAAACAAGACACAGATGTTCTGAGCATATTGTCTCTTTTATCCCACCAATGGGATGAGAGAGGTGTTGTTCCTTCTACCAGTCAGGGTGACTTGGTCGGAGAAGCTTATAAAAGGGTTGACAAGACTCCAAATTAAAGGCTTTTTGCCTCATGAAAGTGGCTGCAGTGTGGATGATTATCTGGGGAACCCTCAATACATCGCATCCCCCAGTGACAGACATCAGTATATGTTTCTGTATGTCACTTACAGGTTAACTTTGAAATGATGTTTCCCTTTTCAAGGTTTGAGACTGAAGCCACAGAGCAGCAGCCACATACTGCTGTTTACTGAGGCCCCCCAAAAGTCTGAGCAGCAAATACGGTAACATCAACAGAGCAGAAATGCCGTACTAGAAGTTCTTCTCATACATGGCCAGAACTGTTACCACTACTTGTTGTTAACTGAAAACTAAACTTTCTAGGAATGTACTCCCTCATACTATATCTCATCTACACATCTAATGTCAGTCCAAGCATATTAGACAGGACCCAACTGGCAGCACTGTTAATAATTTACTTGAAATAATATTTTAAGTTTTGCATGGGCATCAGTTTAATTGCTTCTCATTAAAAGCATCAATGACAAAGTCACCTTTAACACTGATTGTGGCAAGTACAGCAGAACACTCCTCCAGGGGATGGAGAAAGGTTGCAGAAGTAGCTTTATGTTGAATAGACTGCCAGGATACTCAAGCTTGGAATGTCAAAGCATTTTGTGAAGCCAAATTTTTCAAGTGAATGTGAAATGTGAATTATGTTAGAACTATAAAAGCCCCAACACAGAAAAAGCTAGAAAAAATAGCTAAGTTGAAGGAATAAAATCAAGATATTACAAAACAGGTCAGATCCCAGCTCCTATCCAGGCTCTGGCAGAATGTTGAAGTAGTGAGGTACCTAAATGGGAAAATTAGGTTTGGAGTCACTCAGTCCTAAGTCTTCCTTGTTCAAAGCTGCCAATTTTATCTCCAGCCCTTTCTGCATAAGGGTGCCTTCCTGGCACCCTGTGAGCACAGTCACAGCAATACAGACCAGACAGCTCTGAGGAGGTTTGGAACTCCTGCTTTTCTCCTGTAAGCTAAGGAAGTTCTTCCCCACAGGTAGCTACTGCCATTGAAGCAGTTTTGAATTGTTGAAAGTTGAGCAATTGTTAAATGTTGACTCCAAAACCATTAATTAGGTCATTTCTTAGCTGGAACATCTAATCTTTATGAAATCAAAGGAAGCAAAGACTTGAGATGAAATTAGAAACCAGGTCACAGATAACATCATGGGTCATGTTGCTCTATTAAGAAAGGTTACTATATTGAGAATTGAATTTGTCATTACTCCACTGACTAGAAAGGTAGAAAGCCACCTACCACACTTGTCTCAATTTTCTACCTTCTTGCTCACTAACCTTCTAATGCAGGAAGAGACTGCAGAGGTGGAGATTTGAATTTCAAGCCCAGAAGAAAAGATGGATTAACGAAGGAACTAGCAGGTTGCACAGTGTAGCTTCCTCATGAGGAAAGAACTACTCTGGTTTAAGTGTTAGGTAAGGACAGTTGTGCTACTAAACTTCTCTTTTCACTTGGACCAGAAGCTGACATGACTAGCTTTTCTCAATAGTCACTGAAGTCCAGGCAATTTGGGTTTTCAAATGGCTGAACCGTGACAGAAAAACCACCAAGATGTACCATTGTTGAGGGTTAGGTGTCCTTTTTTTTTTTTTGTTTTGTCCTTCTGGCCTGCCCAGGGAATTTTTTACCCATTATGTGCTGGGACAACCTAACTACCGGTACTTAGGGGTGCTCACAACGGACAAAGAGTGGCCGGGCCCAGGGAGGGAGGGAAAGGGGGCAGAAAAAGAGGGTGGGGACAGTTTTTTAGCTGGCTTTCTTC
>NC_031772.1:12187713-12231854 GCF_001522545.3 Parus major | reverse complement strand
GGAGGCTCCTGCTCTCCCTAGCAGACACCTGTCTTCTAGAACCGAGACAACCATACAAGCCAAGAAGTTTTTTGACTAATATTCAGTACTCCATGGAGACAAAGTACTTAAAACTCTCAAATTTTGGATCTACACTGAAAATCCAATCAGCAGCTAAGAGGTCACATAGTAGGATCACCTTTTATTAGTTCACCTGAACTTATAAGCATTTTCTTTGTTATTCTTTACTATAATCACTGTGAGGTCAGTCTGAGATGCCAGGGTATAAAAACAATTGAAAACAATTCTGGATTGTCTTTGAGGTTCACTTTGACAGAATAGTATATTTTTACACCCTGGCAGCAGAAAAGCTTTCTTCTATTCTCTACAAAGCACTTATTTGGGGCTCCTTGACTTCAGTTCTGCTGAAATCATGTGGAATTGGCATGTCATTTATCAATGTTATTTTTTCAATCTGTAGTAAGCTCCTTGTGCACATGGAACCCAAGACTGCTAGCCAGGCAGACTGGATTTTCCCAGTACCAGCTATCACTGAGGCATTAATAACAGCTGCAGTTTCTTGAAAGCCTGATAGCTTACAACTGCACTGTTAAGTACCTTCAAAGTAGAAAGCATTTCAATTTGATTTAATGAACAGAGCATAAGGCATCCATGTTTTCCTGACCAGACTTAGTTAGCATTGTTAAACAGAGCTGTGAGACTAAGGTATATGGCAGGGTATTGAAAGAGGGGATTTATCAGCAGGAGACTGCATCACTGCCCACAAATGTCAGCAAGAGAACAGCATCAGGTTACAGAGACAACTGCACATTTTATCCAGCAGTGCAATGCTACATCTCGCAGGCAGATGACAGCTTCCAATACTTCCAACCCTAACTGAGTCTGTCACTGTAATTCTCAGAAAGCTGTCAGTCAGAAGGCAGCTTTCAACAGGCAGCAGCCTCCCAACCTGCAACTAAAGTCATGCCTCATTCTGCAGACACGCTTCCAGCCGTGTCTCCTGTTACAGCAAGCACATAGGCAGTGCTGTGTGGGAAAGACGAGAGCTAAAAGCAGTTTAACCCTCTCACAGCCCTCACTACCTCACCACTACAGCTACGCTGCAGTTCAGGGAGTATTTGTTGGAAACACAGTTAGCTGAGCATGATCAACTTTTCCCCACAGAGTTTATTTTTGGCTGTTCTTTAGGAAAGTTTTAAGCTGTGCAACGATGTATTCCTTAGTGTTTTAAAGATTAAATAAACAAATACAGTCATTTTGGTACTTAACCAAAACTTACAAACATCAAAATCCACACCATGGGGGCATAAAAAACCAACAGCACAAACTCACCTGCTCCCTGGACTGGGCCCTTGCAATAATGAGTCTCCGAGCAGAATAAGAGACATAGCAACCCACAGTTGCTGCTGCCACAATGAAAAATGACACAGAGATGAAGAGGATGGTGAAGATATTCACGGAAAGACTGCGCTTTTTTCCCACTTCAATGACCATGGTGACTTTCATGCCGCTCTGAATGCGGTGCAGGATTTCCATGCCTTTCAGGTTGCCAATCATAATTGCAACGATCTTTTCAGCACCTGCAAAGAAGGGGAATCCATGCTCAGTTCTCAGGTGTTGTATCAGAGGCATTGTCTTGGATGTCCTGCTTCAAGTGTTAAAGAAATGGCTATGGGAAGTTTCTAAATAGTATTTATAGATTCAGTATGAACTGATAGAACAAGAGTCGTCACTATGTGTGTCCAACTGAAAGTATGTCCCATTACCTATGAGCAGCATAAGTGAACCATGTTTAGAATTCATTCATCTCCACAGCATTCCTCACTCCAATACAGGACACAGACTATCCTATTTTAGACACAACACTTTCACGATTTATATCTTAACATGCCTTTGAACTACATGAAGTTAAAAATAAATCCTCTACAGAGTAAGGTCACTAGGGATTGTGATATTTGTATAGGGATTGCTTCTTGTAATCAATCCAACTCCCTCCCTGCTCCACTGCTACTTCTTAAAACCTCTTTTCTAAATTTGACAGTACTTTTGTGTACTTCTCCAGACACTGAGCAAAGACAATCATTTCTGTATTTTCAATAGCAGCAAATGACTGAGGGAAACTGCATTGTGAATTCTAAGTGTTTTTGCAAGTTTCTACTGCAGATTCAGAGGGAAGCAAATATGAAGGAAGGTGTGCTCCACTTTTAAACAGTTAGGGGCAAGATGCCAAATGCCATCCTGATTTTAACAATGGGTTTTATTGGCTTAGCTGAACACCACACCAAGTCAAAGGAACCAAGGTGTTTATGGTAGGAAAAAATTTCAAGCAACTCCAGTCACCAAGCACAGACTGCAGCAAACTGGTTTCCCCTCAGTGACATGCAAGGGCATGAGGACACTTGATACTGTCTGTAGAAACATTAGAAAGTCCCAATATAACAGAGAGGCTCTTAAGAGGGGAAAAAAAGAGAGAAAGAGTGATGAGTAAATTATCACTGCTTTCTCTCTAAATACAAGAAAAGCAGATTTGAGACCAGCTAATCAGAAGTCTCACTGCATTAAACCATCACCTGTACAACATTCATAATAGACACTGCATGGGGGAAGAATAAAGACTGTTACAAAGTGCTATTTTTAGCTAACCCCTGGCCAAACACTCTTCAATGGGAAGACCAATTGTTTTTCCCTCTGCTGAGTTACTCAAGTTATTTCCCTCTGCTGAAAGTTATTCAATTTTCAGCTACCAAAAACCCCAAGAATTGGTGTTAAACCACAAAGGCTGTGTTTTTAGTTTTATTAGTTTTTCAGCTTGTTCACATAATGCCTGTTACCCAAGACAGCAAGCCACTTTCCTCAGTGGGACAAAACTCATCTTTTATTCAGAAAGCTCCTTGTAAAGACAAGGACATCACACAGAAAAGAGAAAAAAAAAAAAGTCTCCTGCAACTACTCTTTAGGATGAACCACAGCTTATATATCATATACAAAATGAGCTGGAGTCAGGTGTTAGCAGCAAGCAAAGAAGTCAGAAGCTGACACTTTCATAAGCATGGAAGAAAGTGTGGAAGAACAGCCTGCAACAATGAGAAAGTAAAAAGCCTGGCAAAATAAAGAGCAAAAAAGGTTGCTCTACCCTATTCCCCTGTATTTGTGCATGTCTCACAGTAAATCTAGCTTGTGCTTATGCACAAGACACAGCATAGCAATTCCTATTAATGAAATGTCACCATCAGCCTGCAAAACCATTCCAGCTACTAAGCCATCCATTGTGAACAAGTTTTACCCTTGAACAAAAAAACGTATTCCATTTAAGTTTCAGACTGCATAGTTCACAAGGATGTCATCAGACAACAGCTTTAATCCTCACTGACACTCCTGAACCCCAGAAATTTCTGTTGCAATTTCATCTCTGCTTTAGATGAACACATGTGAGTAGCCAGTTGGTGGCTTTGACACTGGCACAACAAGAGCAGAAGTGAGTGGCCATTTCTATCAGCACATTTGCAATAACTTCCATGCTTCTATAACAAAAGCAAGAAGATCACCCCGACCCAATACTTCCTGAGCTGCTACTTGGGTACCCATTATGACAGGTACTGAAACACGTTATGGTGGCCTTGGAACCACCAGCCTAAACAGAGGCTCCTAACAGGGTTTGGCCATCATGTGGGAAACAAGGTATTTGAGGGGACATCTGCAGAGGCATCTCAAGCACACCAGCTGCTCTCAGCTGTCAGCTTTTTCCCCTCCCAGTCTCCAGTAAAGCAGAGGGAAGTCAGTTAGTTGTGCACAGTAAAAACCTCAGAGAAACCAAAGTTCTTTGCCCAGGTGTCAGCTTCTGTGGTTCAACTAAAGCTTCTGAAACAGTTTTTAAGGGACACTTAAAGGTGAAATTAATCTGCTGCCTGTTTAGCTGATAATGGGCTCATTGCTAAACAAAGGCAAGACCTGTTCAGTTAAACATTTCCCAGCCTCTTTCCTTCCCCATCTCCTGTGAAACGGGAGGGGGAAAATTATTCAACTCTTTAGGACACCACAACCTGCCTCTCTGGGCACCTCCCAAATTTTAAGGCAGCAGCTGTTCAAAATCTAAAGGAAATGGGTTGATGAAGCACATGAACCCCAGTGGTTTGTTGGAGCAGGGAAGAGCTAGGGCACAGTATATTGGTCCATGACTAGGATCAAAATTTCACCTTCCTGGATCAGTTTGACTAAATGTAGAGTTGAGTTGCACTATTTATAGCAGCATCAATACCAATATAAAAATCTGTCCTGCAAAGACTTCACTCATTCTGCCAGTACACTTCTACTCTTAAACATGAAGTTACAGCTTTGACAATTTGGTAGAGAAATGAGATGTGCAAGGGGGCATAGAGCAGGGAGCATTAACTTTTGCCTTTTCACATTCATTTAAGGTGATTACTGTAATCCAGTGCTACATTTTTGTGTACTACTGATAAATCTATCCTGAACCAAGCAAGCTGTAGGGCCTGGAGAACACTTGCCCCACAATATTTAGATTGCAATGATGCCTAATTTGTGCCTTAAAAAAGCTGACTTTTAGCAATAAAATCACAATCTATTAATGCATTAAAACACATCAAGGCAAGGTACAGATCTCAAAGCCAAACAAATCCACCGACCAAAGCCAACTCAAGAAGTCCAAGTCACTTCCTCTACCCTCACTCAAAACTAATTTCTCAGCTCATTCAGACATTGCAACCATTTTGCATTGTTTAAATCAAACAAATTCAGCTTCAATTAAGTCATGAAAGACCCCTTTATTTTGATTTAAAGGCCTCACTGTAACTTTAGCCAAATTCCATAGATCTTTCTTTTCTTAGACAGCAAGAGCCAAACCTCTCTAATGTCTCTACCACCATTTACCAAGAGCAGGATATAAAACTGATGGACCCTTTTTCTCTTTGGGAACAGACTAAGCTACAACATGCAGTTTAGTGAAAATATGTGAGGAAGGCAATAGTTTTGAGGGCATTTTTAAGAAAGAAGGTATAAAACATACTAAGTAGGCTAGTTGTTTCAGAGCAAGGAAAAAGCTAGCACACAGCCTCCAACATTTTGAATGCCATAACATTTTTCCCCCCAGCTTTCTCAAAGTCTGAAGTCTTGCCTCATCTTTAATAAGACTGAAATTAAGTGCCGATAGTTTTACCAGTATTCCTTCACTCTGTCCAGAGAGCACCATGTTCAGCCAGTGCCTCTGCTATGGCACAGCCACACTGCTTATCCCTGGGATCAGCACAGCTCACCCCAGCATGCCCAGCACTCCACTTGGGAATACCCCCACCCCATCCTTGCTCCTGGTGGGATCACCAATCCATTTCAACAACCCCAGCTGGCCACCACATAAGCAACCAGCTCAGAAAAAGCAGAATGGAAAAACTTACTTTTGATTTTCAATGCTTCATATATTAAAAAATAAATAAATAAATAAAACAAAAAAAGGAACATGCAGACTTCGGTGTTTGAATTCTCAAAGAATGGACAGGTTCTCCTTAACCACAGCACCACAGCAGAAATGCTATTGGTAAGCTCTTTCAGGAGATGAAATACAACTCTAGTTGTATCTAGTTGTTTCTTGGTGCCTGGATCATTGTTTTTATCTGTAAGACTTGGAGCCCAGATCAGTAGTGCCTTATACTTAGTCAAAGGACCTAGAGGTATTCCCCTGGAACCTAGCCTTATAGTTGTGCCTTATACCTAGTCAAAGGACCTAGAGGTATTCCCCTGGAACCCCTCTAACCCCACCATCAGCAAAAAAGGCATTAGGAAATCAAGCAGTCTCCTGTTCTTTAACACAAAAGACACTGTCAGTTCACACTCCAACCATTTTGTATCAGTTTAGCACACCTGGCTCCTCAGGCATGTAAAAGGAGTATCTGATAGCCTGTCTTTCATGTTTAGAGAAAAACTACAATGCCTTGAACATTGCTTATCTCACTGTAATTTAATAGTAAGAAATGGGATTTCTGGTGGTTATCAAACAGGCTGGTACAAGCTTACTCTCATCTGTTACTCTAGGAAGAAAAGTAAACTAACAGTGGACACAGACCGAGCTGATATTACCTACCTTACATAATTCACCTCAGATGACAGGCCAGCACTGCACATAAAAGCCACCAAGTCTTAGCAATACACCCCACTCTAGGGACACGATGGCTCTCCCTGGCCTCAGACACTATGAAACCAGACCCTGCAGGCCTGCTCTGCTCTTATCCATAGTACAGTGTGGATAAAGAAATAAAGTGCTGATTACTGTCATCCATATGCACAAGGCAAAATCTCATCAGGAATGTGCCCATCCCCACAATCATCTTCCATCCCAGACACTGTCAGAGAAAACACCTTTATTGCCCTGTGATAAGCTCTCCCAATTGCAAGAGGGAAGGGTGAGTGAGCTCATAGTTCAGGAGCAATAGAAGCCTGGGTAAATTGTAGGCTTGTTCCTTCTTCCCCTGCTTTGTATGTTCTCCACCCCAAACATTACCTGGCACCAAGATAAAGGAATAAAACACATTCAGGTTATTTTGCAGTAACTTAAAGATACAGCTCCGTATGATCTAAACTGTTTGACTGAACTGCCTTTTCCCTCACACTATTACCTACGCTTAATTAAATCTACTTTCATCTTGTTTTACTTGACATATGGCACTATGTCTGATCTCCTCATTCTAAACACACATTCAGCATACAGAGGCAAGCAGTCATACAAAATCGTCGAACAGCTGTGGTGGCAAAGTACTTCTAGAGATCATCTAGTTCAACCTCCCTGCTAAAGCAGGTTCACCCAGAGCAGGTTGCACAGGATCACATCCAAACAGGTTTTGAGTATCTCCAGTGAGGGAGACTCCTCAACCTCTCTGAGCAGTCTGTTTGAGTGTTCAATCACACTCACACTGAAGAAATTTTTCCTCCTATTCAGATGGAACTTTCTCTGCTTCAGTTTGTGCCCACTGTCCCTGGTCCTGCTCTGGACACCACTGAAAAGAGTCTGGCCCCATCCTCCTGACACCCACCCTTAACATATTTGCACACCCTGATGAGGTCCCCTCTGGTTTTCACCTCCAGCCTAAATAGGCCCAGCTCTCAACCTTTGGTTGTATGACAGATGCTCCAGTCCCTCATCATCTTCACAGGCTTTCTCTGGACTCACTTCAGGTGTTCCATGTCTGTCTTGAATCAAGGAGTCCAGAACTGCACAAAGGACTCCAGATGAGGCCAGGGCAAAATAATAACAGCAGGACCACCTCCCTTACCTCTTCCTAATGCACAACAGGATCCCACTGGCCTTCTTGGCCACAAGAACACACTGCTTGTCAAGGACAGAAGTCCACCAGGATGTGTGGGGTCTTCTCCACAGAGCTACTTTTCAATAATCAGGCCCGGCCTGTATGGCTGGCCAGGGCTATTCTTCCTCAGGTGCAGACACTTGCTGAACTTCATAAGGTTCCTCTCTGCCCAGCTTTCCAGACTGTCCCAGCATGCCTGAATGGCACCACAGCCTTCATGTGCATCAACCACTCCTTCCCAGTCTGCATAACTGGCTCAGAACACATGCTATCCCTTCATACACACCAGGGAAGGTATGGCAAACAAGTCAGCAAGACACAAAGAAGGAAGATTTCCACACTAGGAAGTGTGGGGAAAATTTCTTACCAAACAAGCTAGGTGTATAAAGGGGCAAATCAAGACCAAATGTAGTTTTACATTCCAAAAGTTTCCATCAGTCCCCAGGGAATACTGGGCGTGGAAGCCAACCTGCACTCTATTTAGTTAAGTAGTGTTATTATTTGTCAAGTGAATCCAACAGTTACCAGTCCTTTTTCCCCTCCCCTCCTCCCTTCTGAGCTTTAAAGTTTCACCTAAATGCTCCCATCCCCTAAACCTCAGAACATTTGTAACATGAAATCATCCTCTAAAACAGCCAGGATAGTAACATTTTTCAAGGGCGCAGAAATGAATGAGAACTATCTTCAGCTATCTTCACATGGTGTTTGGTCAGTGGCACCTGCAAGATAAAATTACCACCTTTCAATCTAGCAAACAGCATCTAAAACCTCCTGAAGAAATAGCAAGCAAAATTCCTAAAGAAAATTCTTCATTGAGTTTACTCAACAGTTTTCAGCAGTTTTGATTTAGTAAATACACTGCTCACCCTCTCTGAATGAGCTCACCACTAATATCCCTTGCTCACCACATGCTGGCGGCAGCTAAGTGTTCACTGGGAACAAGTGAGTTTGAGAAAGCTAATGGTAAAATGATATAAGTGGAGCAATCTCAACCAAAAAGCATCTGTCTGTGAAAAGATGACAGGTCACATTGGACACAGTGGAGAACTGTGCTGAGCTGACTGCTGTGTGCTCACCAGCACACTCAAGCCTGGAGGCAAACAAGCACTGTCATTGTTTTAAGTGACATGATGTCCCTCACAATGAAGCCTCTGCTACCAAAGCTGTCACTTAGGATTTTAATCCATCCTTTCACATTTCAGCAGCCCAGTAAACCCAAAGTGCAAGGGCACTTCACAGACCTGTTCCAGGCTATTTAAGGGATGATGCCTACCCTACAGTTTACCATAGCACAGAGATACCTAAGATATATCATAAAGAGCAAAGGCAGGGATCAGAAGCTGTCAACAGCATCAATTAGTCTCACCCAGTTCCTCAATGCCACTCCTGCTTGCTCATAGACTGTGTACTTCGGAGAGTCCCAGTTAATGTCACACCCCACCATCCCCCTGAGGGTGGGAGATCAGCATCATCAACCGGACCCACCTGCTACAGTTGCTTATCTGAATGCCACTATAGCTGTTGCATTCATTTACTCCAAACCAGGAGCCAGGAAAACCAAAATGAGTTTGAGCACATAAAGACATAAAGTTGCAGCACATACACATCAAAAAAATTATTCTCAGATGCAAAGAGCTACAAACTCCAGACACTACAGGCTGCAAATACCATTCAGGCACGGTAGATGCATGCAAGGTCCTTCTCAAAAAGGAACTGTAGGAATGACTTCATGATCTGCAGAGGCTCATCTGGACAGGGCCAAGGAACATGAGAGAGGAAGTGTCATTAATTACATCCTCCAGCCTCATTCCTCTCCTCAGATGTCCTCAGCACAAGTCTTCATTCACTGCAAAGAGAGGTGCACTATTAGTTTACGTAAGGTTTACAAAGTCTCAGCACAGCCTGCCTTGGGATTACAATTTTGACTCAATCTTTATCAGTTTTACAGCTCACACCAGCCTTTTAATACCTTGGCAAAGTTTTAGCCTGTTTCTGAAGATCATACCTCACAAAAAGCAGTGGAGCAAATCTAGACACTCCTGCCATACATTGTTTCCTCCAAGCATATGGAGGTAAGGCTTCACCTCAGTGAAACTCTAGCAGAATAAGTAGCAGTGCTACATATTTAACCTTCCCTTCCCCTTTCACCCACTGATTCAAGTTTACACTTGAACCAGATCTTGTTAGCCTGAGACATGCTGTTAGTGCTTGAGCCAGAATCATTTAGCTGTGTTCCCCCAGAACAAGCCCTCTGCAGATCAGGTGATGTGCTTCTCAAGTCTAGAGTTATACCACAAGAGAGAAACCAAAGAAAATTATCACAGTTGATTTCTGATCTGAAAAGAATCCTTTTTCACCAGCTGCAAGGAAATACTGAACACCAAAGAATGCTTCCCATGGGCACCACCATGCCGTCAAACCAAAGTCACCCCATAGCCTGGTTCTACCTTAAGGCAAGGTCCACCTTTAATACACACCAATTCTTGCCCTGCACTTCTTCCCCACATACTGCTGGTTTTCTCCAATCAAATGTCTTTTTCAGAAAGTCAATAGAGATTACAGAGAGGTGCAATTATGAGCACACAGAACTGTACTTTGAAACCTTGCTGAGCCTGACACAGAGCAGTACCATCTTAAAATAGGCATAGTTAAAACTCAAGTTGGCTAATTGATATGGGTTAGTGCTTATAAACCACTAAGCAAATTTTACGTTAGACTCCATTAAATTCTTGACATTCTAAATGTTAGATGATTAGGCAGAATTTGATCATATCTGATTTGGTTATTCACTGCATTTTGTTATTTTAATTGCCAAAGTGGTTTGCTTTAGTTGGGTTATTTTTGTTGTTTCATTTTTTTTTAAAGTTGGCACACCAAAAGGTTATATGGAACACTGACACAATAAAGAATTCATTAGACTAAACCTGATGATTATGAGAAAAAGTCTCTGGAAGTAGGATGACTAGGACAAACTACTAGAAATACAGACCCATTTAAGTTTCTAAAAAAAAAGTTGCTTAAAAAGCCAAGTTTGAACTCCCCACTAAAAGACATACTACACTTTTAGATAAGCTTCTGTTAATAACTGTGTTTTGTTGCTACCAAAGTTCTTTGAAGAAAAGTGTATTGTGCCATACACTTTATCAAAACCCACCCACAGAGATCTTCCCTCTCTGCTAGGCTCCATGCCCCACAGGTGAGAGAAGAGTATTCAGTACTACTGGCTTAATTCCCCCTCACCCCATCAAAACCATCTCCTGCTACTTCCCACTGCCTCAGCCTGGAGGAAGTGTTTGGCCTTGTCTGGTTTCACTTGATGGCATCTGGTCCCAGTCAGAGCAGAAATGAAGCCAAATAGGAAAACCAGACTGCAAGGTCACCATTATCACAGCTACAGCCATTACAGACATGGTGGGAGTTGTAGTTGCACAAAGCCCATTCTTCAGTGAGCACAGCCACCTTCCCCACTGGCTCCAGGAAGAGTTAGAGCACCCAGTGCTACCAATGAGGCCAGGAGAGAGAAACCATCGCAAAGCACAGTTCAGCAAAGGGCAGTATGACCAGCTCTTACCTCCTAAGTTTGAGGGGTAGTGCTGTAGGCTGAACTTATCAGCATTACAGAGGGAATATACTGCACCTGGCAAACAGAATGAGGCTGACGACTTGTCGCTTGCTCCATCTTGGCCGTGTAGCGTTCAAAGCCTGCAACGTTTGTCGAGTTTGACCAGAAAGCACTGGCCCCCAGCAGGGGCAGAAGGCAGGGTTGGCCCAAGCAGTGTGTCACCAAAGCCCCATAATCAGAAGGAGGAGCATCGCCGTGGGAAGAGCTAAGAACAGGGACTTGCAGACAGACACAATGACAGAAGAAGAACTCAAGTCCAGAGAAGAAAAAAAGGGAGGGTGGAACAGGAAAGAAAGTGAGAGACTAAAATAAGGACAAGCAATAAAAACAACAGCAACAAGTGTAGCCCAAGCTTAGTTTAGTAATTGTGCTATGACATGGCAAGGAGGAGTCAGGCAGATTAAATAAGTGGTTTGACAGAAGCTGTATTCTCCAAGGAGTCCCTGTCCTATTTGTCCACAGTTCAGCTGGGAAATTTCAACATGCCCTTGAGCATCCACTCCGTCATGCAGGATAATCAGGACAGCTAGAGCCATTTTAAAGTAAATGCCTCAACAGAAAGCTTAAGGACAGCATAGGAAAGGAGGGAGCTCCTCTTGGAGTAAATCCTGCCCATGGCTCATTTTGAGAGGCAGCTCCCAGCAAGGTTAAGATGCTTTAAGTCTCCCAGCAGCCAGGATGGAGGAGGGGCAGGAGCACTTGGTCCTTCCCCTCAAGAACAGGTTCAGCAGTGACTGACCCAGGCCAGCAGTACCAAGGGAACTCCTCCAAGAGCTGCAGAATCAGGCAAACACACAGGAAACAGGGCTCAGGGCAGGGACACTCTGTCAGTTCAGCAGAAGGAACTTGTCCAGCAATAGCCAGATCTCAATAGCATTTGTCAGCTGATGATTTGATTACATAAGAAAGCCTTGCCTCAGAAAGGCCAGAGCCTATCCAGATTGTCTGTTCTGAATCCTTAAAACAGTCCTACAGCTCTTTAAGATTGCAAGCTCACTAAGATATCAAACCTCCAGAGGCAGCTACTGTTCTCGTCTCACCAGAACTGCCTCCACTAACAGAAATCCTCTCCACCCCTTCAAAGAGAGTTGCTGCAGGGATATGATTATTTTTCAAACCACTCAGAGCTATAAGATGCAGTATTCATTTTCATTGTTCAGTTTCTCTCCAGAAGATAGGGCTTACCAGAGCAGTGCCACTTCACAGAATTCCAACACATCCAGGAGGGTGCATGTCTGTCCAACAGCTGAAGAGAGTCATCAAAGCCATTCACCCTGTCACACACACAGGGCACCTGCTTGGCACCAGAAGGCATTTACACAGCTTTCAGCCTAGGTCTGATTCTCAGGTAACATTAGCCTAAAACACAGCCAAATCTCATTCTTCATTTGAAAGATGGGCAGGTCAGGAAAAACCTTCCACTAAGTAGGAGACTTTCTATAACAAGAGAAGAGGTGCTCTTCATCAGCCTGTGCAAACTGGAAAACAACCTTTAAAGACCTCCAGCTACTTGCATTAGAAGCAGCATTTTGATACTGAAAAGTTACCTACAGAATAGTCTCGTACCTTGCTTATGTCTGAGCTGGTTAGTGTGCAAGGCATAGAGGGAGAAACAGCGACTGAGCATGAAAACTCAGCCTACTTTACATCCCAAACCAACTCCACCGTTTCAATAGGCATTATAAACCGCAGCAACCAGCACCTCTGGCGACTACAGGCTCAGACCAGAAACCCAAACCAAGTGGAGACCATCAGCCCCGCACACCTACCACAGCGCTCGGCAAGCGCCCACTCGTCCTCAGCGCCAGCAGCAGCCGCAGATTTCGGACACGGTTACTTATTAATCAGAGAAAAAACATCATCAGCACCCGAAACAGCACTGGTCAGTCCGGGCAGAAACCCCTGTGGTGCGGGAGAGGTAGTGACATTCTCGGCTGTTACCGAAAAGCCGCGCCGCAGATGTGCGGCTGGGGCTGCGGCTGAGCCGTGTCCTGTTCCCGCACCCCCGACGGAAAGGAGGGAGGGAAGGGGCCGCTCCCAGCGCGGGGACCCCTCTCTTTGCGAGCCTCGCCCCGTTCCCCGGCGCTCACCGTGGTGGGACATGGGCAGCACCTCGTTGCCGGTGCCGCGGTAGTTGTAGATGACGGCGGCGGCGGCGCCGCGCTCGGCAGCCAGGCGGATCTTGTCGGCGAAAGAGCAGCCGCCGCCGCGCTGGATGAGGGCGAGCCAGCCCAGGGAGCCGCCAGCCGGCGGGGCCCTGCTGAAGTTGGTGTGTGCGCTGCAGGCATTGAAGGCGTCGGGGCTGTCGGGCAGTACCAGAAGCCCCTCGGCCGACTGCAGGGGCGAGTCCAACCCGTACAGGCCGCTCTCGCCCGCCTCCCAGCCGCGGTCCACGCCGTTCTCCCATGACACGTTCAGCCATGCGGTCCACGCCGCTGCTGCCGCTGCCACCGCCGCCCCGGGGAGACCGGGCGGTGGGACGGCGCAAAGTAATGCAGCCACCGCCAGCAGCGCAGCCCCAGACAGCATCTCTACACGGCCCAGCCCAGCTGCCCCACTGCCTAGTGCCGCCGCGGCTGTCGGGGGAGGAGCGGGGCCGCCTACGCCGCGGCACGCCCCCAGCGCCGCGCGGGACCGCGCACCGCAGCACCGCCCGCCCGCGCGCCGCGGGAACCCCGCCGGGAGTGGACTCCCCGCCGCTGCCCGGGGAGTGTACGCCGGGCGCTGCAGCCCGCCAGTGCTGTGAGGGGTGCGCAACCGGCCGTCTCCCTCGCTATATTCTCTCCGGGCGCAGTGCGCCACCAAGCCACGTTTCTCCGGTGAATATGCGGAGGCCACCCGCCCGTGCCACCTGTCAAAAACGATGACTCCTCCAGACATCACCTCTCGGGGTGATGGGTGATCCCCCACGGGCGACCCAGGAAGGGTGGCTCACCTCCTCCATCACTCCCCCAGCCCGCCCCAGTACACACAGTGGATAGAGCACGGGGGATGGGCAGAGGGACTCCTGGAAGATGCCGATCTCCTGACACTCCACAGCAGCCCAGAGACACGGTGGCACCTGCACAAGGTGCTCAGGCGAGAGCCAGCCTGCTTCCAATGGCTGAATTCATGTTTGCTGCATGCAGCATTTGCAGCACGGCGTCAGTCCTGACTGAAGTTGTCTGTTGGGGGTTGGGTTTCTTTCTTTAGGAATTTTTTCCCATGAGTTGCTAGGAAACTATTGGGTACTTACGTAAAACAAAAGAAGTGGCCAAACTCAGGGGAGAGAGGATACCTGGAGATTTGAGCAGGCAAAAGATGGGCACGGGGAGCGGCTAGGGCTCTTGCTCTCGCTTTCGGAGGACGGTCAAGCTGTTGCTTACTTCGAGGAGAATTCACTGTCACCGCCAGAGTCCTGTCCTGTACTCCCTTGTTCTTTCTGTGGGTGAGCTCGTAATACAAGCCATTGGACTGGGACCTTATTAACACCTACCACACTAAAAAAGGGGCCTACGCCCATCTGCTCTGCCCTGCTGGGAGCCAGCCTGCCACTGCCCCACTCCCGCTGCCTCTTCAGCACTGCTCCGAGCTTTCGCTGCGCTGTAGCCCCGCACCTCCTGCCTGCCGAGACGTCCCATGGTTTCAGCCACAGCCCCGGAGCTTCTGATACGTCTCGTCTACCACCCCGGGATTTTTGCTCATTCCTGCTGGCCCAGCTTGTTGCTTCCGTAAGCCCTGCTGAGGCACTGTGATCGACTCTCCCAGGGGGTTGGTAAAATAAAGCCTCTCCCCCACCCCTTCCCGTCTTGGACAAAGTGGCCATTACCACATGGTACCCGAACCCGCGCCACAGCGCCCCCTGCAGCCACGGCGGAACCACCGCCTCGCCCCGTCCGCCGGGAGTAGCAGCGCCCCTGCCGGCCGTGCCCGGAACTGCAGCGAGGGGAGAGCACCTGCGGCCGGAAGGGTAACTGGCTCCTGGTTCTGTTTGCTGTTAATGTCAGAGGTGTTTGTCTGCACTGTTATACATACTAGTAAAGAACTGTTATTCCTGTTCCCATATCTTTGCCTGAGACCCCTTTAATTTCAAAATTATAATAATTCAGAGGGAGGGCATTTACATTTTCCATTCCAAGGGAAGGTCCTGCCTTCCCTAGCAGACACCTGTCTTTCAAACCAAGACATTGTCTTACAAAATACTGGGTTAGCACTGTTCCCTCACTGGACTGGCCATTGCTGCCCTGATCATTTGACAGATGCTACAAACCTCCCATTTACCAGCAACCCCTTTTTCTATATATTAGTTGTGCTTGCATCATTAATTATTATTTGATATTATTGATCCAAAGATCAAAAAGTCCTGTTTCTCCAGGGCCCCCGCAGTTATTTTTTGAGGCAGCCAGTTTGTATGCACCAGCCCCTTGCTCCAGCACTTACACACTTTTGCCAAGTTGTCTTACATCAGGCAGTGCAATCAGAGTGCTGGCAGAGTCATTGCAAACATGAGTGTGACATGCTGTAGAGCCCTGCCAGGGAATTTGCGGAAACAAAGGAAAATAACATGAGAAAGAACATTTCAAGCTCCTCTTCCCCAGAGTGCCACTCTTTTGACTTTTTTGATTGAGGAGAAGCTCAACCAGCCTTGCTTGGTTTGGCAGGGAAGCCAGTTGCAAGGGGCCAGCAGTCCCTGTGCATCCTGGCCTGGTCAGTGACTCTGGGCCAGTGAGGAGTGGGTCAGGTGGCTGGGAATCCCCAGGAGAGCTGATAAGTTTTAAAGCCCACCTGCCAGATGTACCACTATTTGAAGCCACATATCTCACACTGAGAACTTTCTGGCTCTCAGAATAAGGAAAATTCAGGGGAAAAAAAAAATCTATCTTTCAATTTGCAAGGCACATACCTATGCTGCAGACACCTGTAGGTTCATTTGTGTCCTCTCACCTCGAAAAATACACAGATGCCTTCAAAACAAACACTAAGGGTTGCTCTGCATCACTATCTAAATTAATTTGCAACTTGTACAGCTAAAAAACAGGACTAATTTCAGACACTCAGTCCTTTGCCTGTACTGACTGTACCAAGCACAGAACATAATAGAAAGGTCTTGCTAACAAAGCACTGAAGTCAAGACTCAAATTGCATAACACATTATTTTTCTAATTGAATCTCTTTATCAGAACAACAATCACTCACAAACACCCCTGATTCCTCAGAGCCTGGCTTTGCTGCCCCATACCAAACTTCAGGAAAAAAAATGATCGGGTGCCTGCACCCTTTCACTCACCTCAATGTGCCATCAGGAGAGTGCTGTTGTGTTGCCTTTGCCTTGTGAATTGTAGATCACGGCTGCTGTTGCACCTCTTCTGGCTGCCACCTGAATTTTTTCAACAAAACTGCAATTGTCTCTTTCAATCAGGGCTATCCACGGTGCTTTCATGACAGTGAAGTCAGTATTTCTGTCACAGGCATAAAGATCAGCAGATACTGGAATGCCCACCATCCCCTGAGCACTAAGGCAAGGAGAATTAAAGCCATACAGGCTACATTCACAGCACTCAAACACAGTCCTGTTGCTGGTGCTGTTGAAGTAGAATGAACTGACAGAGGCCTTCACAGAAATTGCCTTTGTAGTGTGGAATGAAATTAAAAAATCCATCAGGAGGAAGAGAAACCAGAACTTATCAACTCGCTTCATTGTTTCTTTCCAGCAGCAGGAAACTGAGATTTCCATAGGTATTTTCCACTGCCAGTGACCACAGTGACAGGACAGAATGCTGCCAAGTCCCAGCGGGAATCTGACACCAGCCAGGTGAGCTCTCGCAGTGTCAGGAGCTCAGCAGACATGGTGCCAGGTCCAGAGCCCTGGAGACACCCACTGATTGTAGGGCAGCAATGCAGGCGGAATGTCCTGCAGTCAAAACTTCCTGCTGCTGGCACACAACACCTATCCTTCTCCCCCTCCTCCAGCACAAATTCCACCTTGCGTGATGCTTCCCTAGAGAATGCTCAGGCACCCTGCTCCTGTTTCCACCTGAGTGTAACTGCAGAGGAACAGGTCATCTTTCATGCAGTTACATAAGCCCACGGTTCTCACTTCATGATGAATCTGTGACGTAAATGGCCATGTTAAGGAGGTCAAAAGCAAAGGGAATGTATTAGTAATTATTAGAAAAAAATTCCCTTCTTCAGGCAAGGTTAACCAAGTCATTTCTTGCATTTCTCCTTTTCAAATTCTTTAAACTGCCTACTTGGAGAAGTCCAGCTTCTTCTGGTACTTTGAATGAAGTGGTTATACTCTTGATTGATGCACCAATGCATGAGATGTGGATGTAATCTACACTGAACTCAGAAACAAACTGCTTCTGTCAGAACATTTTCACGTTCCACATTACTTGCAAGATGTCCACCAAGAGATTTGAATAATTATCACACAACTCTCCACTTCTGTCTGCAGGCACTGGAGATTGTATTTCCCAAAAATTCCTGGTTTCCCTTCATGTTTTCTTAGCATAGAACAGGAACAATGAAAACCTTATCCATGGCACAACTCTATAGTCCACCAGGAAAATAAAGGACAAGCTGTCGAATTCTCAAAACCTTTGTCCTAGTTTGCTGCAAGAGTCATGCTGCACACACAGTATGAAAACCAAAAGAAGCTGCAGTTGGGGGCACATCTTGTGACAGAAACTTGACCTAGTTCTCCAGGAAATGGTCGTGAAAAAAGAAAACATCACTGTGGAAAATTTTGGAAAAGCCAAACAGCTTTCCAGACATGAAATGAAAATAGAAAGAAACAATCGAAGATGTTCACATCTACTGTTAATTCCTTTCCATATATGCTCCACTTTTTTTGTGTTATGCATCACAGTAATTTCAAATTGATCTTTCCTCAAAGACCTAAGACTTAGCAAGTTTTATACACTCTACAGTATCATTAGCTACACACAGTTTACCTTCTTCCTATTTTGCTTTGAAAGCAATGCTAGAGACACCAAAAAGCTGCAAATTAAAGATTTGAGAGCACAGTGCTTTGGTCAGCTATGGGTTCTAGAGACAGGGCATGTGTTCCCATAGTATTTCCCCCTCAGCAGTGACAATGCACAGAAGCAACAAAAGGAATTCCTAGGACATTGTACAGTGGTCAAGACTCCGTGTCTTGGCTTAATATGGCAAAGTTCACCTGTTTTGACAGACTCAGGATCCAAACTAGTTGGCTTTTCTACCTGTGTCAATGAAAAGCAGGAGAAATAAAGCAGCTAGCAGTTTCTTTGCAGAGAGGGCCTTTGCCTGTCTGCCTTCTCCCTGCCAATCCAGCACTTTCAGCCTGGAGCAGAGTGGTGGGACCACAAATTAACAATGCAGCAGTTCACAAACTGAAGCATAACTTAGGATGGTGGTGCCTCCATAGATTGATCAGAGTAGCACAATTCCAAGTTTATTACAAGCACTGGGTATTGTCCATCAACACACTGCAGGAGTAATTATCTCTCCTTCCCAGCTTTTACCATGAATATTTCAAATAACTTTTGAGCAAAATAAAACTAAATCCTTTAATGTCTTAAGCAGATTATCTATATTCTGCACCATTCTGATATTTCTTTCAGAGTTAGGATGTTCTAAGGTGTAGGATGGATGCTCAGTGCTACATATTTTAAATGAACTAAGCAGTGCAATGTGATAACAGCCTTTGCTGCATTTGTGTGAGATCTGCCCAGGGAGAGGCCCACTCACAAATCAACTTATTTTCTTTAAGTACCTGCTGTCCTGCTCCTACCTGTGCACCAGTCTGGGAAGGTCCAGCACTTGGCTCTGCTTTCCTGCCATGCCACGAGCACAAAAGGCATCTTGCATACCAGCACGGACTAAAGCTTGGGCATTTTCAAAGAAGTGAAAAAAAAGTACTTTTTAATGTAATTTATTGTCTGTGCTCTCTGTTTATTTCACTGGGCACAACTGAAAGAAGTCTGTTTCCATCATATTTACCCTCCCTGGCCACCTATGAGATTTGTATGCGTGGATGAGAACCCCTCAAGCCCTCTCCAGCTGGTCCCCATCCCCCAGTCCTCCCAAGCTCTCCAGGCAGTGATGCTCCAGCTGGTGCTGGGCTGTGTGCTCCACCCTTCCAGCTCTTGCACTCCCTGCAACCACACCTTTCACTGCATCAAAGACGTGAAGAGACATGGGTGATTCTCTTGGGAAATAAATGGAAGCATTTAAATTACACAATGAGAACACTGACTTCATGGAGGCATCTGGATGTCTGTTAGCCAGGCCACTGACTTCACAAGAAATAAAGAAAAAGGGAAGTACATGGCACCTGCTTTTACATGCATGTTCTTGGAAATTAATTTGTTTTCACATGCAGGTCACACAGACTCTTCAGAGCTTGAACAAACAGTCCAGATCTTTCTATAGGAAATTGAGGAGTTGATGCAAGATGCTAAAACATAAATTACTCTGAAGATCACATAAACAGTATTTTAGAGAGGTAAGATCGGGAACCTGACCAAAATTTTATATCAGCTTTCAAACCAAAAGATGAATTCAAACTCCTGCATCAGGCATTCAGCCCAAAAGTTTAAAATAAGTATTACATCAACAGTTAATAAAAGCCTACCTCAAAATGCATCTGAGATAAAAGTTAGACTTGGAGGATACAGAATATCCTGGAAACAAGTTGGAAGGAAAGGCAGATCCACAACCATTTCTTTCAGGTATTGTTAGGCTTGCAAATTATTCCTGTTTTACAGGCAAACTGAGGTATCAGCCTTTCCCTGCTGGACGAGCCCTGCCGGAGCACTGCTCTTCCCGAGCCATGGTGGCTGTAACCAGGAGAGCGTTCCCTTCCACCGCCGCTGAGCCAATCCCGGGGAGAAAATCCTGCAGAACACACCTGGCATTTCAGCTGAGCTGCTGTGTTGAACTGGCACCCAAAGGGCAGCAAGAACAGAGGATTAATTCCATTGTTTTAATACATTCGTAGCTTCCAATTCCCCGCTGCCGGGAGGGAGCGGCGGCGCTGCCGCGGGCACAGCGCCCCCTGGCGAGCCCGGGCGCTGCAAGGCGCCCGGAACCTATCATCTTTGCTCCCAAAACTGCTCCGTGCCTGCGGCTCCACCTCAGCTTTAAGGAACGGGGCTGGGAAACTGTTAGTACAGGCGCATATTCCATTTCTTCTCCAGAGAAAATCAAGTACTGCAATTACGGAAAAGAGATGTTTTTCCCCTAGCACGAGCTCAGTCTCTGCACCATTGGAGCAATCTAACTCCACACAAGCAAGACACAAAACACCTGGAGAAAAATCTTCCCGATGACAGCAGTGATAGGACAAAGGGGGTGGCTTCACACTGAGAGAAGACAGGGGTAGATTATATATTGGGAAGAAATTCCTCCCTGTAAGGGTGGTGAGCCACTGGAACAGGTAACCCCAAGAAGCTGTGTCTGCCCTATCCCTGGAAGTGTTCCAGGCCAGGTTGGATGGGGCTCTGAGTAATCTGCAGAAGTGGAAGGTGCTGCTGCCCATGGCAGGAGGGTTGGATCGAGATGATCTCTAAGATCTCTTCCAACCCAAACCATTCTATGACAATTCAATGATGACTATGATATTGGCAATGACAATGATGACAATGTTTTCCACCAGTGATTTGTTAATCACAGAGGAATGAGAAAGTTGTTACTAGTATCTTGACCTCTAAAATTTTCCATAGTAAAAGCTATTAATAGATCATTTTTATCTTATGGGTGTGTGTGTAACAACAAAGGTAAAACTGATAGCAGGTAAAAGGACTTGTGATAGAGGATGAGGAAAGAGTCATCATTAGGGGAGTTTTTTCTCTTTATTCCCTCTCAGCAACTTTAAATTACCTGATTTCCTGCACACCTGGTCATTGCCCAGAACAAATTACTTCATTGTTTTAATGTTAAGAAGGTGTGTTATGATGTGAAAACACACATAGTATTGTCCTGTTGTATCAGAAAAATAAGGTGGGCTGGAAAGTTCTGTTGATTTTATGGTAAATAGGAAGGGAAGAGGATGGAGGCAAACTGTGATCAAGGCCTGAAGACCTAATACACAGCCAAGGTGCTACAATCTCTGTAGCCCTCACAGTAACAGAGAATACAGATAATGACCCAAGAGGCCAGGTATGGCCCCAACCAAGAGTCATCTGATAACCCTGGAGGCTGCGGCTCCTGCTTTCATCAGGAGCCCTTGGACTGCTGTCAGCTGCAGCACAGATTTCTCTCTTACTGCTCTGCAAACAAGGCATCTCATATGCAGAGATCTACACAAATGGCAGAGAGGATTAACCACCAAGTCTCCTAAGACCTCTCTGGGAGATGCCACCATATCAGATTCCAGCCAAACAGGTGACTTCCTTCTTCAGCCCTGTGAACAACTCGGCTGTTTCTACATTCCCAAGTACTCTTTGGCTCTTAACACTATGCTGCAATGATCACCCCTCTCCCAGGTTTTCCAGTTTTACCTAAAGAACAAAACAGCCCCACACTTTGCCCTGAAGAATAGAGACAGGATGTTTCTGCTATGCTGATTAGATGAAAATCTCATTTTGTTCTCACTGTGTATAACACAGGTGACTACTGCCCTGATGAATAAACCTTCTTTGCCACCAAATAAATCATACTACCCACTAAGGTCTTACAACACAACTATGGGAAATAGTTCTATAAAAATCACAATTCGTTTTTGAGAAAACTAAATTAATTAAGAAAATGGGATTTCATATCTCACAAAATACACTCTCTCAGGAGATACATCTATTGCTTTCAAGATTTAAAATATCCTTCTATTTCTGGAAAAAAAACCCAAAAGTGGAAAGTCAGTGTCTGTTATCTTCTCTCTGGAATTTAGTCTAACTGCATTATTAAAAACTGATATGATCACAGACACTCTAACTAATTAATGTTAGAAAGTGGTATGTTTATTCACCAGTGGGTGGCATGGGGACCTTCCCCAAAAGGTGCAGCCGCCTCAAAAAAGGAGGTCCCTCTATTTATTTTCCAAAAATTACATACAACACATATGCATAACCTCAACACCTCCCATCCCCATTCAGTACTAAAATGAGGCTATTAGTCCTTCATGCATGCGCAATTCTTCTCTTGATTTGGGTCGATGGTCTTGAATTAGGTCAGTGGTCCTCAAAAGATGAAGCCAAGAAGATCTTCATCAGATCTCTGTGACCCTCTGGCACGATCCAAGGCCCCCTGCATTCATTGGTATAGAATCCAGGTGTTGGCCATTGTTCTCACTGGTTCTTGTGATGTTCTTCATCTGTTCTTGTAATGGTTCACTGTTGCTGTATTTTATATATTGGTAAAGGTCTGTCTGCACAAACCAGCCTTTGAGATAAGTCGTGATATTAAGGGCTAAAATCCTTGAAACTTGCCTGCAGAAGAGAGAGTAAAGCAAAACAATATCGTTGTGTTTGGGGTGAAATATGTAAACTTGTGTGTCTTAGCCAATAGTAGCTTGCTCTGCCCGCAGACCCTGTAGAACCCTATAAAAGGTGTGCTAAAGGTAGAAATAAACAGCGTTCACAATTCTGTGAAGACTGGTGAATAGCTCGGGGGTCCTTCAACACCCAGTCTCCCAGACTGAGGTCATGCACTCTCACGTCTAGCGGGAAAGTTTGAGGGAGGTACCCTCTCTCACGTAAGTTCTCTAGAGTTCTTCCTATAGTCTTTAGGTACTTTTGAGTAGCTGTTTCTCCATCTGAATAGCTTCCAATCCCAAAGGAAGTAGTGAGAAAGGGGAGCCCAAATAACATCTTGTATGGGAAGGCTGCTATATCTACTTGCGGTCTGGTCCTGACTTGCAGAAGGTCTAGAGGTAAGCACATCAACTATTGCTGTGTAAAAGCGCTCGCTCACGGTGAGAGACTTCTCCAGGGTCAAGCTGTTCAAGTATAAGCAATTTATTATAAGGGTAAAATGAGGGGAGACCCATGTCCACCACCAGCCTCAGCGTCCACGTGGTCAGGGGGAGGAGGGAGAGAGCGGGCAGAGCTGGGGAGGAGAGGTTGGAAAAGGGCTGGGAGGGAGTAAGAGAGCGAGGCTCTTGTTACAATCCATTATATGCTTTCCTATAGTGAATATTCTAATTATTAGTAACCAATCACCATGAGACACACCCACTAAAGAATTTACATACAGCCTATGAGCTTCCCTATATTAACATACAGTGTTGCATTTTGGACTCTACAAATCTTTACAAGTTCTTTCCTTGCTTCTTTACCTTTGGACTTTTCTATCAGCAGAAGGACATTGTTTTGTCAGCAGGGATTCTCCTTCAACTGGCTAGGCTATTGTTCTTTGGTCATATAGTAAACAGTACTCTGTATCTTATGACTCAAAGCAGGCTTTCATTTCTATCTCAATTCTAGGCCTCGTACCTTCAGAATCTTTTGTTAAACATATTCACAAGGCTTCCCTGTTTCATCCTCCCCAACAGTCAACCAATTCATTTTTGTCTCTCCAATTAGTTTAGTGAGCACATTTTTCAAGGTTTTATTCATTCATTCCACTCTACCAGAACTTTGAGGGTGCCATGGAGTATGTAATTCCCACTTTATTTCTAATGCCTCCATGACCTGCTGCAACACTTTTGCTGTGAAATGTGGACCCCGGTCTGAGTCTATATAATTTACTAGTCCGTATCATGGGATGATGTCATCTAGTATGATCTTGACTACTACTTGGGCCGTTTCTTTCCTTGTACGAAAGGCTTCCACCCAGTGGGTTAGGTGGTCAACTATGACTAAAAGGTGTTTATAACCTTACAACAGGGGCATCTTGGTGAAATCCACCTGCATGCTTTGGAATGGTCTTAGAGCTAATTCTTTCCCCCCTGGTTCTGCCTTCCTCATAACTTTCTGATTAACTTTCTGACAAATTACACACCCCTTAGTGATAGCCTTGGTTAACCCATACACTCCTGCACATAGATTTTCCCTTAGGAAGGGAAAATAACCCCTGCACACCCCAATGAGTATGTCCATGTAATCTGGTGAGTACCTTTCTGGCTAAAGGTTGGTTTGAAAACTGCCGCCTATCTGAAGTCAGCCACCTCCCCCATCTTCTTGATGCAGTCTCAATTCTTTAATTGCTTTTACCTCTTTTTCACTGTATATAGGTTCCACGTCTCCTTCCCTCTCTTCTTGTGTCTCTTTTAAGTGGAGGGTCTTAACTGGGTTCCCCAGTCTCAATGCAGCTTCTCTTGCCAACTGGTGAGCTATTGTATTCCCTCTTGCTTCCAGAGTATCACCTTTTTGATGTCCTTTTGTATGAACTATAGTTATCTCTGCCAGTTTTCGTAGGGCCTCCAAGATTATTTTAACCAACTTTTCATGGATTATATTCTTCCTTTTTGAATTAATGTAACCTCTCTCCTCCCAGATTTTCCCAAATGTGTGTACCACTCCAAATGCACATTTTGAGTCAGTGTAAATGGTTCCTGAGTTCTCTTCTAGTCGTTCTAGTCCTCCTTTAAGAGCGTAAAGCTCACAACTTTGAGCTGACCAATTTGGTGGCAATTTCCCTTTTCCTATTATGCTCATGGTTTTCCCATCTACTACTGCATAGCCTGAGGCCCTCTCCCCACTTATCATCTTTGAAGATCCATCTGTGAATATAACTGCACTATGAGATAAGGGTCTATCTTTTAGATCTTTTCTCACTTTTGTTTGTAATGCTATGACCTCGATAAAATCATGCTCCAGGTTTTCCAGGGGTTCCGCAGAGAGGAACCGCGCTGGGTTTAAAGACTTAGAGGTGACAATTTCTAAATTGTCAGTATTCATCAGAACAATCTCATATTTTAAAATTCTGGCATCAGTCAGCCACTGCTGTGCTTGTTGACTGAGCACAGGTCTCAAATCGTGTGGGGTATGCATATTTATTTTCCCATGCAGTGTTAGTCTTTGGGCCTCCTCCAGTGTCTTGGTCTTGGAAGACAGGTGTCTTCTAAGGAGGGCAGGAGCCTCCCCTGGAATGAAAATATAGACCCCCTTCTCTCTGAATTATTATAATTCTGAAATCAAGGGCTCTCAGGCAGAGATCTGGGGATAGGAATAACAGTTCTTTACTAGTATGTATAACAAGGCAAACAAACAATAACAACAGCGTTAACAACAAAACAGAATCAGGGACCCTGTGACAGCCTTCTTGGCCAAGATGGGAAGGGATGGAGGAGAGGCTTTGCTTCACAAACCCCCTCAGGCAGGCAGTCCCGGTGCTCCTGCAGGGCTCTGAGGAACACTTAACTGGAACAGCAGGAATGAGCAGAAATCCTGGGCCGGTGGCTGAGGTGGATCAGCAGCTTCGCAGTGGTGATTGGCACTGTCACACATCCCAGCAGGACAGGGAGTGAGAGGCCCACCAACGAAGAGGGAAGAAGGAGAAGCAGCAGCTCCGTCTGGGTGATGACAAAATTCCCTTCTCTCCACCGCAACAGCTTTGCGCCCCAAAATATCCTTCTCTTCCGCTGAAGAAGCTCGCCAAGCTGTCCCTGCCCTCCCCTTTTCCTGCCCCTTTCCCACCCTGGGCCCAGACGAACTCTTTGTGTTTTCTCAAGCACCGATCAAGCAGACAGGTTTTCCCCGCAACCAATGGGTAAAAATTCCACAGCTGAGCCAGAACTTAAAGGAAGACACCTAACCCCCAACATCCAGTAAGATAGCCGTGGCAGCTATCCCTTGTAGACACACTGGCCACACCCTTGCTACTGGGTCCAGTAATTTAGATAAGTATGCTACAGGTTTCTTGCAATTCCCACACTCCTGGGTTAGTACCATGTATGCTGTCCCTCCTTCTGTAATTTACAAACAATTCAAAACCCATGCTTAGGTTAGGTAAACTCAAGACTGGGGCTGTAGACAATTTACTTTTCAAATTTTGCAACTGAACTTCATCTTTCACTGTCCAGTGTATGGGGTCTGGCTTTTTATATAGGTACCTTACACACTCTGAATATTGTTCTATCCACCATCTGCAGTATCCTACTAATCCCAGCAGTTTCCTTCTATCTCTCTTAGTCTTTGGAGACTCAATGGACAGGATCCCCGAAATCCTCTCCAGGCTTAATTTTTTATATCCTTTCCCAGTCAAATGTGCTAAGAATTTTACTTCTACAATTTACGTCAAATTGTAATTTACTTTTTGATGCTTTCAAGTCCTTGTTCACCTAGGAAATTCAGGAGTTGTATACTGATATCCCTTACTGGACTTTGGCTCTCTCCTGAAGTTAATAAATCATCCACGTACTGGAGAATATGGATTTCTTTTTCTGAGTCAAATTTTTCTAGCAACATTTCTAATGACTGCCCAAAGTGGTTTAGGGGATTCTGAAAATCTCTGGCAGAGACATGTCCACCTGAGTTGTTGTTTTCTCCCGGTGGCTGGATCATCCAACTCAAAAGTGAACCAGTCCCTACTCTCCTCTGCAGGGGGATACGTCCAAAAGGCATCTTTCAAATCTATGGTTGTAAACCATTGATACTCTCTTGGCACCTTACTGAGGAGTGTGTAAGGATCTGGCACAACTGGGTGCCTAGAGACACCTGTTGACTTCCCGTAAGTCCTGCGCTTAGTCGATAGCTTCCATCGGCCTTCCTCATGACTAAGATGGGTGTGTTGTGTGGGGACATACAGGTCTCTAGAATTCCTTCCTCCAGTAACTGTCTGATTATCAGGGCCAACCTTTCTCTTCCTTCCAGTGAGATAGGGTACTGTTTAACCCTCACTGGTGGAGTATTCTTTATCATTTCCACTGTTATTAGGGGTACCCTTAAGAGTCCTCTTTTCCTTCCTCAGCCCATACTTCTGTATTAATTTCTTTCATCTTATTTTGGGTGAGTGCCATAATTTTTACTACCATCTTCCCATCCTCGGGAATTACTCCAACTCCTAAATGAACTTGAAGGTCCCTCCCCAATAAATTACTTTCCAGCTTTAGTAGGTAAATAAAGTTCACTTGGCACCGTTTAGAATTTCCCCTTATCTCTACATCTTCAATCATGGGAGCTCCAAATGGTTTCCCTTCCGCTCCTATTACCTCACAAGTCTTTTTACTTAAGGTGACCCCTGATGGCAATTTGTTTATACTAGACCTTTCAGCCCCAGTGTCTAATAAAAATTCCATGTCCTCCCTCAATGGACCCACTTCAAAGTTTGCCAAGGTCTCTGTCAGATGTTTCATGGGGTCCTCCATTACATAAAGCCCTCAACACCCCTAATCATCACCTTTCAAAACTTTCTGCAGAAGGTCCTGTTCTTTTGCAATGACTTCATCAAACCCCAGCTTTTTACAGGTCTTCTTAAAATGCCCAACTTCACCACAGTAAAAGCAATGTTCTGCTCTTGGCCTTTCTGGTCTTTCTGGATACTTTCCCCAAGGTTTTACTGGCCCTGGCTTCTCCTGACTGGCTGATGTCAATTTCTCTCTTTCTGATCCTACACTTTCTTTGGCGACTGCTACCATTATTCTAGCTTTTGTTTCAGCTTTTTCTTCTTAGTAAATACATAAATACTTCCCTTAGAAGTCCATTAATACCTTTCTCTTGCCAGTCTTCCATATTCTCTAATTTTCTCCTAATATCTAGCCAAGCTCTTGATACAAACTGGACCTTAAAAAGCATTTGGCCTTCTGGCCATCAATGTCAATGTTTGAATGCAACTGGAAATTCTGTTTTAATTGGTTCAGCCATGCTGCTGGAGTTTCATCTTTTTCTTGTGTGCCATCAAACGCCAACTTAGTGTTGTTCCCCCTGGGGACTGACTCCTTTATGCCTTTCACCATCAGGGACATATATTCCTTCATGTTTCTCCTCCCTTCTTCCTCATTGGGCTCCCAGTTGGGGTCTGTTAGGGGCATTTTTTTATCTCCTGGAGGCCCTGGAGGTCTATTCTCTTGTTCCCAAATCTTTATTCCCACTGTCCTTATTAGTCAAACCTCTTCTGGGGAGAATAGTATGTTAAAAATAGAATTAAGTTCTCACTATGTATATGTGTCGGGTCCTATGAATTGATCAACATGATTAGCTATTCTCACCAGGTCCTCTACCAAATTCCCTATTTCCCTTTTGAAACTTCTGACTTCTGAGGCGGTCAAGGGAACATTTACAAACCCAATGCCACCAGCTGCCCCCCCATAGGGACCTCCCTAAGAGGGAACAATTTGGAAGCCTTGGACGGAGTGTTACAATAAGGTCCGTCCTCTGCATCATCTGCCTTGGAATCATTCATTTGATCGGTAAGACTTTGTTGAGGGTTAGTAGTAGCATTAGACCGTAGAGTGACAGAATGTGAATCACAAGAGGCTTGTGAAGGTGGTGAGGGTCTGCTAGAATCCTAGTTAAGAGGGGGAAAAGGAATAGCAGTTGGGGAAGGATAACAGGCTGCGGTTGAAGGAGGGACCGGGGGTACAGTCGGGTTGAGACAAAAAAGGGTGGTCATTGGAAAAGGCGGGGGCGGTAACAGAAGGATGGCTGGGGGAGGAGTCGAGCCTGACATAAGGAGGACTTGAAAAGATGCTGGAGGATAGTAGAAGAGATTGGAGGAGGAAAGTAATTGAGGGGGTTTTTCTACTTCTTCCCTTTTACTTTGTAGCTTGCAGATCCTTGTCTCCTTATCCCTTGCCACATTTTCTAACCAGCATGCAGCGTACCATAACTCCTCCAAGTCCAACCCTTCCTGGATCTTCAGGTATTTATTTAATTGCCTGCACATCCACAGGTCTTGAGTTCCGACCCACGGCCATCGTCCTTGTAGGTCTAAGTTGGGCCATACTTCCACACAGAGAAGTGGATCATCTTTGTCCTATCAATTCTCCCATCGGTCCAATAATTTCCCTAAGGGACTATTAGGAGGGATGTTCTTGGCTTTCTTTTCCTTATTTTTTTGAGTACTTGCTCTCCTGCTCACACACCCTCCCACATTTTTAGGCCTCAAACTAAATGGATAAAGTGCTCCTACCCAAACTGAAAATTAACGATGAGCAGCACAAATCTGAACTGTAACCAAGCTCTTCTGGCCTTCAACATACAAAGCAATATCTCCCAAAAAAAATTCAACTGTGCCTTTACCCGAACTGGAAGTTAACGACAGGCAACACAAATCTAAACTGCAACTCATGCACCCTACTACCTCTGATGCCTTGCCTAACACGAGACCCTCCAATTTCCTTCTGAAGCAAGGGGCTTGCAGCTCTGCTTGCCCCTCCCTGTACTTCCTTCTGTCTTACTAGGGTCCACTTGACCCTCTTCCTGAGACAAGGTCCTAGCAGGGCTTGCAACTGCACTTGTCCCTCCCTATGCCTCTCCCTAGTCTTTGGGGCTAGGTCCCTAACAGGGCTTGCCACTCCACTTACTCCTCCCTACAACCCTGTCCAGTTTTGGGAGGCCTACCCTTGTGTGCCACTCACTCACTAAGATTTCTCTGCACACCCAGAGGCGTGGTCCCCTCTCCCAGAGGCGCCTCAATCTTTCGTCCTCCACTCGCTTCCTCTTTTTGCTGTCCGGCCCCCTCGCGGGAGTCCGGAACTGCAGTACTGACGGGTTCACATTCGTTTTGGGGGTCCAGGCCGCTGGCCCCCATCTCATTCACGCTCCACTTGCATGCCTCTTTTCCCACCACTGGACGTTCTCACCACTCTGCTGCTCCTTCATGTCGTTAATCCCTCGCTGATTCCCAGGGTCTAGGGGTCAACAGCAATTCCCAAGAGTCCCTCGAAGCAGGCGGCCATCCTGTCAGGGGTCTTCTGTAGGCGTGATGATCCCGGATGAGTCTCCAGCTGATAAAAACAGGGCAGGAGACACTACTCCTTTTCAAAGCCTTTATTGGAATCAGCTTAGGGTAGGGGCCCGATGGGTCACGTGCACACCATCACTGCTTCCCAAAAAGCGACTTGGAGGAGGAGGAATACAGCTCCTTCCCACTGGAGTACAATGTAGGCAGAGTCAGGATCTCTGTCCCAGCAGGTATACCCAGAGTCCCCATTGGCTCAAAGGTCTAGGGGATGTCACCCATGGTGAGTCTCATATTTGTTACAGGGAGGAGGGCAAAGCTGGTGAGTGATTCCCCTTGCTTCTGACTGTAATGTTAGTTTTGGTTGTCTTATTTCATGTGCTGATCCGTTATTCGTCGAGTTTTTCCCCCAGGATGGTGTTCTCTGGTGACTGATTTGTATCATATACTCCGGTTGCCATGTTGGGGAGCAGCCAGCACCAGCAGTGACCCGACAGAAGGGGAAATAGAACAGGGGTTACAAGAAACACCTATAACATAGAATTCTGAACTGGGAATGAAGAACATGGATTTCTGGTCATCTCTTCAATCCACCCTTGGTAAGACTCATTCTTATCACCTTCTGACAGCAGCCCAGCAGGTGCTGTGTGAGCTCACAGAGCAGTGGGGCTGGCGAGCGTATGGCTAGCAGCAGCCGCAGCAAGGGGATGATGGCACTGCCTCTGCCAGTGGTGAGTGGGGAGCTGAGGCTGGCGTTCTCAGAGTGATGAGGGGTGGCTGCCTTTGCCCCGCTGCTCTCCCCGCCACATGTGGCCAATTCTGGTGAAATCGAGCTCCCGCTGCAACGGTGCGGGCAGCAGTGAGTGGCAATCACGCTCGGTGCCATGCTGGCTGCTCCTGCCCAACGCCACTCTCCCCCGAGGTGTTTTCCCACCTGTGCTGGGAAAGAAATGTAAGGGACACTGGAGTTTAGCTGTCGGCAGGAGCAACTTCGCTCCACTGGAGATCTCTTTTTTCCCCCCCAGTTCAGGAACTGAAGTGGCATGGCAGCACTGACGCTGGCATAGGTGCTACAAGAGCTTCAACGCAGGGAACTTTCAGTGGCACATGTGGGTGTAGGAGAGTATAGCATGCGTAGCTGAAGGCAAAAAGGTCAGAACATTGTCATGGAGTTACTTTACCTTTAAGAAAGTTGAAGTTTCTGAGAACAGCCTAGAGTCTTTTCTCTTGACCAATTATCGGTCATTGCTGAGAATTGACAGCAGTTTAGGCCATTGAAAAGTGGGATCAACTTGTGAACCCTACCTTAAAGTGTAAAACCAGAGCTCTCTGAGTTCTCTTTGTTTCCTGGCGGTGAAAGGTAGCAGAGCTCCGGCCTCTCGCTCTCTGCCCGGCCATGCGGCCGGGCGGGGGCCGGGCTGGGCCTGCCGCATCTCCCGGTTGGGAGATGGGGCCTGCGGGGGGCTTGCCCTGAACCCTGTCCGGGCCGGGCCGGTTCCTGGCTTGGCTGCAGGTTTTGCCGTGATAGAATTCACCAGAAACTGCCGAGTGAAGAAGGAGAGGGGCTCTGGGCCTGCAGCAAGCAGAGATGGTGACCACACTCTCCAGAGCAGCCATGAGGAACTTTCCATCACAGACTCCTGCATCGGCCGAAGCCACAGAACTACCTACAACAGCCTGGGCAAGATTTTAACTCTTTCATTACCCAGATGAGACTTGCGGATTAACTTTTTATCCAGAGAGAGAAAAGGAGAATGATCAACATGAAAAGAGACTTTATAAACTACCAGTGACAAGAAAGAAAAGAAACTTCAAGAAAGGTAGAGAATTAAGAAGATGCTTTAATTTAGCTGAAATGTCTTTCTGTTAGACTATGGAGATGGACAATGAAGTCCTGGAAAAAACTCCTTTAATTCATGATAAGTATGTAGGGAGGAATAAAGTGTTCAAAGTGTAAACTTGAGTAATTATTGTATAGTGAAGTGCTGGGAGATTTGAAGCCTTGAGAGGCAATGAGCAAACTGTTGTCTAGTGAAGCTCACAGAAGCAGATGAAGAAGACTTTTTTACTTTTGAATACTCATCCTTAAAAATGCTATCCCTCAACTCATGACCCGTACACATCTCAGAGTGATGTGGAAAATGGGAGGGGTGGGCCCTGATAACAGCAGCTCTGGGCAGCTGATATCAGGGCAATGGAAAACTATAACAAAAATAGTTTTCGTGTGAGAAACTCCATAAATTAACAGGAAGAAACTTCTGTTTCTCTACAAAGACAGGTGAAAGGACTGTAGCAAGAATTGGGACTGTTTTAACCACCAAAGTTCCAAAGTTTTTGTCTCTGTTGTCATGTGAACGAGAGAATAGTAAATAGATAAGGGATGAAAAGGTTTTTCTGGAAGTTTATTCTGGTGTTCTTATTCTTGTTTGTCAATAAACTTTCATTATTCCTTTTAAGTTTTATGCCTGTTTTGCCCTTATTCTAATCCATATCTCACAGCAAGAAATAAGTAATTTTCTTAGTTATTGGTTTTAAACCACAACAAACATGTAATCAGACACAGTAACGCTAAATTGTTCATCTGGAAACTGCTTTGCCCAGTTGTTCCTGTCTGTTTGTATCAGTCGGAACTGCATGTGGTCATTATTTGCAGATAATGTTACTTGGTGGTGAAGTAGGTGTATCAGTTTATATTGCATTCTGCAAATCTGTGACAGGTCTTTCTGTGTTCCTCAGTTCTGTGAAGTTAACAAAACCCTAAAAATAGGTTTTGAAAAAGGAAGATTTTTTCCTACTAGTACTAGAGACGAGCATAGTCACTTTGTCTTCAAGAAAGTAAAGGTTACTTATTTTCTCCAAGACCATCAAGTGCTTTTGATCAGCGCTTGTGTGCATTCATTAGCTTTGTTCTTTTCTTCATTGGAGAACTTCCATAATACTCAGATAATCTGTGTAGGCTGTAGACTGCAGTGGAGGAGTTCAAGGCTTCCAGCAAAAGGGTGGTGCTGTCCATATTCTGCATTTTGCTTTGTCTGAACCTTCTAGGTCCAAGGCTTCAATTTTCAAGCAATTTGAAGAGCTCCAAATTAAGAAATGAACATGTACTTGTTTTTTCATCACCTCAATCACCACTGATGGTTTAGGCATGTTATCCTGTGCATTGGATTTAACTGACTAGTATTCAGCATGTGCTAAAAATATGTACAGTATCTCTGTCATTACCTTCCCAGAAGGGTTTGAATGGAGAACAAGGAGTTCTCAAGACAAATATTTGGCATATGAGAAGTAGGATTTAGGAGTTGATTGCAGAGCACTGAGTGTGCAAATTGTTAAAGAAGATCCATCTTTTTATGTCCCCTCTCTGCTTGTTCTCATTTGAAATACTGAACATAATGTAGGTTGGTTTTGTTAGGGTTGTGGGGTTTTTTCGGGAGGAAGGAGAGGCGGTGGGGGGGGATGTGGGTGTTGTTCTTTTCTTTATTTCCAGAATAATGTCCAAAGAACTAATGCCCAAAACCAACACTATGAAACAATGCAGGTGTAAAAGAGGATCACAGAAATGTAGGATAATATGAATCTGAAAATGGTGTTTCACTTCTACAAGGTGATTGAATCCTACAAGACCTCCGTCTCACTAATTTCAAGCCCTCTTCTTACTTTCTCAGTAATTGTCTTTACAAACCTTAGTTTCTGTTGACTTAATTTTATTTTCCTGAGTCTTTTTTGATTTTGCAGTTACTAGCAGTGGCATAATTTTCTGTCCTTTTGTAACCATTAGTGGATCAGTAGGCAAGGCTGCTACCTGGATCCCCTTGATCATCTGCTGAATGAGCTGCATTCATCAAGGTGTTGTGCATTGTGGCAGCGGCCTCAGGGGAGACAAAGAGTTACATTGTCCCACCCCAAACCCCTTGTGAAGGGCGGCCCAGGTGTTCTGATTGGGTTTGAGTCCCTGGGGGGTTCTCCCTTGCTGTGTTTCTAATGGTTCCTGACCCTAAACTCCACCCTCAAAGGTGGGGACCCTCAAGAGTTCTGTCCCTCAAAAACCCCTGCTGTGCCTCTGTCCGGGGCTCTCTGTTCTTCTGGACCTGACTTTGTTCCCATGCTGAATAAATGGTTTCATGAACAGGAGCCCGTCTCGTTGGTGTTTAATGCTGGTCCCCAGAATCCTGCTGCTTCCCTGGACAAGATCCTGAGGTTGATAGCCGCAACAAATATGCATGGTAAAAAGATTAGAGTTTCTATAGAACATAAGAGGGGAAATAGTATTTTTTTAAGCCATAGTCTACCAGTAACCACAAAAACATTTCTCATTCCCATTCCTTTCACATTTGGACCAGTACGCAAGCTAACTTTCTTATTTCCTTTAATGTTTTTTCAACCACTTTTCCATTGCCATCTATTTGCAAACAGCAGTGTGAGTCATTTCATTTTCCACAAACTCTGCTAATGGATAATATCATGCCATGTTGAAATATCGCATTCCTCATCTGAGCAGATTGGTTGGCAAGAAGGTCAAGCCTGTAGGTGGCTGGTTAGTTATTATTTCAAGGACAGCTTTAAACCAAATTACGCCATTCAAATTATAAATTGGTTCTCTGGCACCTGATATTAATTCATTAGGATTCCAAATAGCTGGTCCACAGTGCTGTATAATTATTTCTGGTGACCATTCATCTTTTTCCTCATTTTGGGGTGCTCCCTTTAGCCAGGACTGCATCAACTGACTGCTTTTCTCTAATTGAATCACCAACAGGTTTTGATTCCGAACTGATTTCCCTGAAGTTGTGGCTGCAACAAAGAACAATGGTCTAATATACCCTACAAAACATATCCCTGACCACTTTGGGGGTAACTTCTGATAAGCATGTCAAACAAATGCAATAATGTCCTTTCAAAGCCCAGGTTCCATTGGCAAAGGGTCCTTCCCAATTTTCATCTTCAGTTGATTGGTCAAAATACAGCTTGTTTCTTGGGCATAATGGTACTCCAACAATAGTTGCCCCACCATAAGAGCCACAGTATTTCCATTTCCAAACTTCTGTGCAGAGTTCTCATTTACATTTACATCTGCAAGCTGTTTGGTTGGATTTGGATCAGAATGCACTAAAAAGTGTTCATGTTTCAAGTCCAGTGTTTCCACTCTACTTGTGGAATTATCTCTGGGGAAGCTTAAAAATAAGTGATAAAAATACTGTCCGTCCCCATTGCTTTACAACCTTCAAAATCCCTTCAGGACTTATGGTAGGAACACCTTACCCACCTACCATTAGTAAGCTGAACATGGGTGTGATTCCTTCCACCTGGATAGTTGGAACAACCATGAGGAGGGCGGTTGAGGGTCCAGCAGTCTAAACCCAGTTAAAGTCTAGTCACAAATGTTTTTTCCTACATATACACCCCCGTCCTATTTAGGCAACAGGTGCTTATTTGAGGAGAATAAAGTCGCTATGGCCTTCCTTCTTTGTCCCAAAATCTTATGCCCATGTAGACTTCACTGAGGGTGCTGAGCTACCATTTAGGTTTGACTGGGCTAGCCACCCATGGCCACTCTTGAGATACTCCCAGACCTCTGCAGAAGCAACAATTGCTAAGGTTAATGGTTTTTGCTCTTCTCCTAGGACTAAAAAACATTTCTCTCACTCCTGGCCTGAACTTAACCTAATATAAAGGTAAGATTTTCAAGAGAAACATTTGTAGAGGCAGGTCAAGTCTGCCAAGGCTTTCCCGTGGAGGAATGTGCCCTGAGGGAGCTGGGATAAGCTTATCTCAGCCCTCTTCTGAGAAATACCCTTTTGATGGGACCATGTCTTGTCATGGTGAGCTATCCCACCATGCTTTGGTGATTATGCTGATCCTTTGTAACCCATTGGTGTCCACCCCCCCACCCCCCCCTACCCCAGTACCAGCCTGGATTTGCCCCATAAAAACCCCAGCTTCTGCCCAGTTCAGCAGGGAGTCGCTATCACTGGCTACCCTTTGCAGAACTGCTGGACAATAAAGGCTATCTCTGTGGAATTGCCGCATGGCACTCCTGTCTCTAGGCCTGGGATAACCTAGCAAGCAGAGCTGAAATCACTGAGCTGAAATCACTTTGAGCCACAGGCTGCCTTTGCTGTGGTTACCAGGTGGCCAGGGATTGCCAGAGAACCCCTGAAGTCTGTCTCTTGTGGGGCCCTTCTCTCTGGGAAAGTCGTGGCATCCTGGATCAGACCAATGGACCAGGCCTGGCTACCACAAGTGGTGCAACAAGAGTTCCTGGACCCTTCAGCTGAAGCCTGGAGGAAAGAGGGTTGTCCTACAGAAGCTTTGGGTCTGAATTGCCATTGGATTCCTCACTCCTCTAAGGTAGCCCCCTGCATTCTAGCAGAGGCTATCCGAGGAGACAGTTCCAAGACCCTTGAATTCACCACTTGGGAGAAGAAATCCTGAGGATTGGAACAGAAGCCTGATCACAGTATTGTCACAGTACAGCTGGCCGCCTGGACTGGACAAAGTAAATCTGACCATAACACAAATTCAATTCAGCTAGCCTAGTTCATGTCTGAACATGTCCCTGGATAAGTTTCAGGGGACCATCAGCTAGCTCCATTCAAACTGAGAAGAAAGCACATGACTAGCCAGGAAGCTGGGCAGAGAGAGAGATATCAGCCAATATCTGCCTAGCCCAGCAAATTTGAATTGAGTATTTAAGTGAGTTCTGAATAATAAAAGAGGCTGTTTGTCTCATGAGCACCTGGAGCACAAGCTGTGGATCTTTGTCTCTCCAGCGACAACCAGCATGTTACAGACCACCAGCCCAGAAGTCTTTTTTTTAACCCGATCAGCTGAGAATTTTAATTTAACAGCCTCTTTTTGTGAGCTTTTATATTTGGGCATTTTTTTGCTTTTTTTTCTTATTTTTTTTCTTCTCGATTGTATTAAAAACGAGATTCACTTAATAAATTATTAAAAGTTTAATATAAACAAAAAGACAATTAGGAGACAAAGGAAATAAAGCAAAGGGTTAAAACGGCCAGGTGCCCTGGCGGGTTGCCAGGTACACCCTTGGTACTTTGGGAACACTCTTTTTATCCCCTCCTGCTGTGAGGGTTTGATGCATATCCAAACTTTTTCAAGAAGTTCTTAGCATGTCCTCACCCTGGTTCCGCCTTCTTAGAACATGCTCTTGTACAGTTTTATTTTCTGCTGGTCAGCATTTTTTTTTTGCTGGTCATCATTATTCTAGCTTGTCAGCATTATTTATATTTTGGTTTCCTTTCTTCTGCAAATGGTCAATGTTGATAACAGTCCGGGCCTCTCATCCTTCCTTTGAGAGCAGCTAGGCTTCGTATCTTTCCCCTGTTGCCAGCGGCCTGATCTTGGCTTCTTGATAACGGCTTGGGCTCTATTGTTCTTCTATTGATAACAGCTGGGGCCCCACCGTCTTTGCCCTCTGGGGTTTCCTTGCTTTGTACCTAGGAGATTCCTTTAAGCTTAAAACTTGTTAGCCAGAAAAAAGTACATACGTAGCCAAAAAGTATTTAACATATAATATTCATCTTAATACTTGTGAAAGCCAATATCACACTACAGATTTATAACAATTGGGATCAGGATCACCAAGATGGGAATAAGGCTGGGGAAATCCCATCTATCCCAAACTGAGAGCCTTTTATTACCAAGTTCTAAATACCCTTTCTGCTAGTAACTTCAAATTATTTAAAGGAAATCTTTCTAAAAGAAATCTGAAATAGTTTATCCACTGGATTTCTAAGCATTTTTCTGACTTCAATGGTGACTCTATCTGTGTCGACTCTTTCTGGGATAGAGTAGGGAACAAAATTTTTGCCTTTCAAGCTATTGGAGATTTTTCAGTAATTTGTTTTATTCTTTACTATTGCAAAGTTAGTAGAAAAAAATTATCCTTCTCAGCTTAAAATCTCCTGCTCTAACTCCCCGTGCTTCTCAGAAGTTCTTCCTTGCTATACAAATGCTAATCAGGCTATCTCGAAGTCAGAACTAGGAAAACCGGTCCTACCACTGCCCCCCTGCAATGGCAAATGACCCTGACTTTGCCTCAGAGCTAAAACCTGCAAAACCAGTTTTTCTACCTGAATCTCCTCCACCCATTGTCTCCCTCCTTCCCCCGGGGCCAACCCTTGCCTCCCCCCACCTCCTCCAGGCAGGGTCTTTAGGGCCTGACCCGCTGTCCCTTCCGCCTGCTTCCCTTCCGCGGGACCGCAGGGTTTATCACCACCCCGCCCCACTTGCCAAGGCATGGAGTATGGGATCCACCCGACTCCTGCCCAGCACTGTCGCGACCGCTGCTACCGCCCTCACAGCGGGCATGGGGCCTGCCCTGCCCCTACCCTCCCCTCCCGCTCCAGCCCCAGCCACCCCGCTCCCTCCTCCCGGGGTGTTTTCCCCGCCTCTCCCCCAGCCCCGCTTCTCCCCTTCAGGATAGGATGCACAGAGCCTCTTCCCCAACACCCCACCAGGTTCAGCCCCTATCCCTACCCCACGCTGCTTCATGGAGTAACCTTGTCAGTTCCTCCCCTACTCCCGGAGCTTACCCCTCTGGTGGCCGCCGTGCCAGTCCTGGCTGCCGCACAACAGTGGTCGTGGGGTGGGACACCACCCCTGCGCATGCTGCCCGCGTTGCCTTAGGCTCCTACAGCACTTGCGGCTCCACTGCTGGCCCCGGCCCCATCCCCCAACCCCCACCCCGCACCTTTCTCCCCAGGATGACTTTTCCCCCACGGCGGCGCACGCTGCTGCAGCACACACGCTCCTCTCTTGCATGCCCCCGGCAGCTCCTGCCGCTGCAGCCCCAGGCCCTGTCACCGCAGCCCCAGTTGCCACCGCAGACCTGGCACCCTGCACTGCCGAGACTGGCGCCTGCCACACAGCCAGCAGTGCTGGGACCACTGCACCGCTGCCACCTTCCTGAGCCCGGGCTGCTGGCCCCCGGTCCCCTGCCACTCTGCTCCAGGCATTGTCGGTGCACTCGAGGAAGCACTGCACAGCAGATGCACACCCTCCATTATCTTATGAGGAACACCGTGGCAGCACCTCAGATTCTGACACTGAGCCCAAAGATCGGTGGGCTCTTACACAGAAAGAAGGCACCCCAGGAAGGTTGGCTGGGAGTTGGCTCAGAAGATCTCAGACTTCCAGGTTGTGTTTGGGAAAGGGAGGAGGGGGGCTTTCAAATACAAGGGCATGGGAACCAATTCGATACAGGGAAATCAAAGGACCTTGTAAGGTAGCAAAGAACATGGGTGAGGATAACACTTCTTTAAAAACTTATTAGAAGTCACCTTCCCTGTGCACACATTAGTCCCACATGACATTAAAAATATACTTACTTGCCTCCTCTCTCCTGATGACTATATGTTATGGAAAAAACATTTAAAAACATTATCTGACACCTATTCTAAAGATGCCCATCAGCCATATTTGACTGTCGAGCAGCTAGCTGGAGAAGGTGGGGTTAAAAAACCCTCCGATCAAGCCAAAACTTTACCAAAACCTGCACTTCAGGACATAGCTAATGCAGCAAAAACATCACTGCTCCTTACCCCCGATGACTGTCCCTACACAACATTTCTCTAACAGCAAACAAGGGGTAGATGAGAGTTTCATTAAATTTGTAGACAGATTAAAAGTGCCCTAGAAAAACAAAGAGAGTACAGAGGGAAAGGAATTTGTGAGTAAACTTTCTAAGGCAAATGATAACGAACAATATAAGACCATCCTAAGAGCCTTACCCCTGGATACAGAGCCCACAACAGAACATATGGTGGAAAGAGGTACACTCCATTTGTCTACTGAATACACAGTTTCCAAACAAAGTTGCTAAAGGCATCACTGAAGGGGTCTTTGGTGCATTTGCAGTGGTGGCCTCCAAAGACAATGCCCGCTGTTTCAACTGTGGGAAATTTGGACACTTTATAAAGGACTGCTCAAGAGAAGTCATTCACCCAAGACCCCTGCACTGACTACCAAAGGCCCCAGAGACAGCAGCAATGCCAGCAGCTTCCAGGAAACTCCCAGCGTAGTGCAGTAAGGCCCTGTGTGCAGACAACAAATCAAAAGCCATACTGCTCCATCCTGCCCACAAATGGAGAACATCACAGTGCACCATCGCAGGAGATCCCAAGCCACATGAAGGGGATCCAACACACAGAACAATACTGATGGGAACCCGGCACCAGCTGGTAACCACACTGTCCAGTGACTTGACAGATGAGTGTTTTTACCACGTTCCCACGGGAAAGCACGGGCCTCAAAATGGTCCTTGGGACATTCTAATCATAGGGGAAACTTTCCATGGTCCAGTAAAAATTTTTGTTTTTCTGGAAGTACAGACAATCAACCCTGGACAAGAAATCTTTGTCCAGCCGTGCTGTATGGATACAACATTTTACCTTTCACAGGGAGTACCGATTGCACAAGCCTTTTTGCTCCCACCAAACAACTTGGAATGGCTTCCCGTCAACCCCACAATAATGTGGGCAGAGTCTGTGGGCTCAAATAAGACTCCCATCAAATGTGGCTTATTCTGTAAGGGGGAGAACATCTACTGAGCAGGAATGCTGGACACTGGCGCAGATGTGACCGTCACTGCCTGCTCAGAGTGGCCAGTGAACTGGGAACTGCAGCCAGTGTCAGGCATGATTTCAGGGACTAGTGGAATCACAGTGTCTCTGTGGAGTAAGTGGAACATCGTTGTCAAAGGGCTTGAAAGCAAGCTGGCAACCATTGGGCCATTTGTGGTAAGGGCCGCCATCACCCTCTGGGGTAGGGACCTTCTATCCCATTGGAGGGCTTCCTATGCATTCCCAGCCAGAATTTCTGATTGGGGCCACTGAGGAATGCGTGCTACCATCTACCCCTTAGCTCACCTGGAAACCTGAGGACACAGTTTAGATCGAGCAGTGTCCCCTCTCAAAAGTAAAGTTGCATGCACTGGAAGACCTAGCAGAAGAGCAGCTTGCCAAGGGCTGCATCATCGAGACTACCAGTCCTGAAATTCCCCTGTCTTTGTGCTGAAAAAGCCTGGAAAGGACAGATGGAAACTTCTCCATGATCTTGTCAAGATAACAAGGTCATTTTGGACATGGTCCCCCTCCAGCCTGGCCTGCCCTCACCATCGAGACTGGACTTTTGCCATCATAGATATCAAAGATATTTGTTTCTTCAACACTCCACCCCCAGGAATGCCTCTGGATTTGCTTTCTTCGTCCTCTCCCTTAACAGAAAGGCCCCATGTCAAACATAGATATGTATACATTCTTTCTGATACACATCTTTTGATGGACATCTCTCATGGCCAGTGCAGTTGGAAAGGTGTTAACCTGACTATCCAATCCCTGGCCGTGGTGAGAAATTTATAAATACTGAGAGAAAAAATAAAGTGCTTGCTTTTCCTTCGCCACATCTCGAAGTGGGTCTGTGTGACTCATTTCGTGTCCAAGAGTGACACCTGGTGACCTCAACATGTGTTGCAGGTGACGATTGAAGGGTATTGTCTAGCCCCGGGGCCATGGCTACCTTTGAGTTTTCTCCTGTGGAAGCCCTAGTTGTCGGGGTGTGACCTGCTGTCTTTGATCTGAAACAGATTGATGTTCTGGATGTTGACATTCAGCAACTGTATGCTTATGGGAGAGCTGAAGGGTTTTTCCTGTGGTTGAGGCGGTTTTTTGAAGCTGGCTTGGGACGCGTTAGGCCATTCCCTGATCTGGGTGATGTTTGTGGCTTATGATCGCCCCTGGGGGAGGCATCGGGGAAAGTCCCATGTTGCCGTTGGGGCTGGGCTGTGCCGTCCCCACAGTGGTGGTTTTGTGCCCCTAGGAAACGCTGTTAAGGGCAATTCCGAGCCCTGCTCCTCCTGTGCTAGATTTGTGGGGCGTGGGGGATGGGTGCTGTGAGTGGTGCGAATGCTGGGCCAGCTTCTGCTGGCTCCATGGTGTGGGTTTCCCTTCCTGTGAGCCCGGGATGCCCCCTGGCAGAGGAGCAGGACAGTGCCTCAGCTCCAGGGGCCATGCCCCTACCTGCGCCTTGGTCCCTCACCACGCTGGAGGCGGGCCGTGCGAACCTGGCCCCACCTTGCCCCCCTCGTGTTCCTGGGCGTAGCCTGAGCCTGCGGCTGGAGAGATGTCCTTGCCACCTCCTGCAGCTGCGGCAAATCAGGGGCCTGCGTTGTTTACTATTGGCTTGGGTGGTGATGCTGGGGGGTGAAGCTGGTGGCCTCCACAGGAAACGGGTCCCTGGAGCTGGAGCTGGAGCTTCTTCGTCTGGCCTGTAGACTCTGCCCTCCTATCAGATGACTGTGCAGCCACAGGATCAGACACGTTTTTGGAGCATTGTGAAGGCTAAGGTTGATGAGGTAGCTGGTTGTCATTCTGGGCACAGCCCCCTGGATGGCAGGGATTGCTCCTCGGGTTCTGCTGGTGTTATAGCAGCTGCGGTGCCAGAATGCTGTTGTGGGGGTCTTCCGGCCAGGTGCCTGGCCCTGTCTTGGGGGACTCTGTGAGAGAGGACACAGCAAGGGAGGCCGCTCCTCCGGATGGGTATCAGGATATCCCTGTGCTTCAGGATGCTTTTGGCCCAGTAGGTCAGGGCATGAGTGCTCTTCTTGTGGGGAGATCTAGTACCACTGCTCAGGGTGTCATTGTGCACCTAGGAATCATTGACTTGGATGTCACGGGGTGGATTTATGCTGTTGTTTCCATGTTCACCCCTCCTGTTACTATCCCTGCAGGATCCAGAATTGCTCAACTTGTGCCTTTTCAGTCTTGTGTTCTAAGAGCTGAGGACTGACTGTGGGGTCCACTGGGCGGCTTTGGGTCCACTGGGCTGCTTCAGATTCACTGGACTGCTGTTCTGACGGCCAAAGATTGTCCTGAACGGCTCTGCACACTGTGCATCCCTGGAGAGACACCATCAAAAGTTCGCCTCCAAGGGCTTCTGGACACTGGCGCAGACGTCACTATTGTCAGGTTTGCCTACTGGCCCCCAGAGTGTCCCTTGGACCCGGTGCAGACGTCTGTCGTGGGATTGGCAGAAGCAGCACAATACAATGTGAGTCGGAGGCTCGTGTTCATCATGAACCCTGAGGGAGACACAGCCATGGTTTGGCCGTACTTCACAAAGGACTCATAAATGTCTCTCTGGGGAAGGGCCATTCTGGCTGCATGGAAGGGTGCGTGATGGGACAGATTTTTGATGGTTCAAAGGTGCAGACTGTCGTATGCCTCCCATACGCTGGCTGGTGGAGAAACCCGTTTGGTAGAATAGTGGCCACTCCATCATGATAAACTAGTCACTCTCCGTGAATTGGTGCAGGAACAGTTGGACCAGGGTCATCTGGAGCTTGTGACCAGTCCCTGGAACATTCCTGTTTTCTGTATCAAAAAGTAGTCTAGGATATGGAGGTTGCTACAAGGCCTCTGGAAAGTTAATGCTGTGATGGTGTTATCGTTCAGGAACACACATAATCACAAATGATTATATGGAAGTGCTTTATTGTAGAACTCTGGGTGTCAGGTGTACACATACCCAAATCTGACCAAATTTGGTTTTGAGTCCAACGTGTTTTATACTCTACCGTTATGCAACTTACATGTTAATTATTAAACTTACATTTTTCTATTGTAGGTATTGTTTTTACCCAAGCATGTATTTCTCGTGATCCCCCCCAGCCCCCTAACATTGTTCCTCATGTTATTTAAACAATAATTATATCAAATCACATCTAACAATTGTATCATTTATCATATACTGACTACACAGGTACAGTTTGACCTGACCTTTAGCAAGCACAAAGCCTAACATTTCCCAGGGCCTACTTTTCCCAGGGCTTTCCAAACCTAACTTTCTTTCTAAGTGCCTGAATTTTCAAAGATTTTAAGACCTTTCACTATCAATGGGAACACATGGGGACGTCGTATGTTGGCATGCTGTCACCCACCATGCTTCCCGCTGATTGGCGAGTTCTCATTGTGGGTCTGAAGGATGGTTTTTTAACAATTCCTTTGCATCCCAATGACAGTTTTTTTGTCTTTTACCTTCTCAGTGCCAGCTATCAATAATGCTGAGCCCGCATAGAGATATCAATGGAGGGTTTTGCCACAAGGCATGCAAAATTCACCGGCCATTTGCTAATGGTATGTGGCTCGAGCCCTGTCTGGAGATCACAAGCAGTTTCCTGATGCTCATCTCTATCATTATATGGATGACATCTTGCTGGCTGCGCCCGCCCTAGGATGAACTGCAGTAGATACAACCTCAGCTGTTCACCGCCTTGCATTGTCATGGGCTGCTAGTGGCTCCAGAAAAGGTTTAGCAACAAGCTCCTTTGGAAGTATTTGTGGGGAGGTCAAAATTTTGGAATGACCAGCTGTCTTGGTTCCAGAAGACAGGTGTCTGCTAGGGAGAGCAGGAGCCTCCTTTGGGATGAGCGAATGTAGACCCCCTCC
>NC_031772.1:12186131-12187228 GCF_001522545.3 Parus major | reverse complement strand
GGCCACTCTTTGTCCGCTGTGAGCACCCTTAAGTACCGGCAGTTAGGTTGTCTCAGCACATAATGGGTAAAAAATTCCGCGGGCAGGCCAGAGGGACAAAACAAAAAAAAAAAAAAGGACACCTAACTCTCAACACCAGCCCAGCATCAGGTGGTGCAATTTGTGCATTCAATGAAGACGCCGAATGATGCCCAGAAATTGGTGAGTGTCGTTACTTGGTTGCGTCCTATCTGGGACTAACCATGACAAAACTGTCTCCCTTGTTTGATCTGCTAGAGGGAGTCTCTCATTTAAAGTCACCTCAGACACTGACGCCAGAGGCACGGCAGGTGTTGGAAGAGGTTCAGTGAGAAGTTTCTCCTTGTCAAGTTTAACGCATTGATCCTTTCATTGATGCCATAGTTATCATTACTCCTCCAGCTTTGCATCCCGCAAGTATCATTGGCCAATGGAATGATGAGTGGTCTGATCCCTTGCATGTCCTGGAACATGTTTTTCCTGCCCCATCAACCACAGAAGATGGCAACTGCACTTTTTAAGCCGATAGCTCGTTTGATAATCAAATGCTGGCAACGGTGTTTGCAATTGATGGGAGCGCATCCCACAAAAATTTTGCTCCCGGTACCGCAGGAAGACTTTGATTGAAGCTTTGTAAACAGTATTTTCATGCAAAGTGCTTTGGAGAATTTTTCTGGGCAGATCACCTATCATCTGCACGGTCACAAGCTAGTGGCAAACTTTTCTGAATTTTCTTTGCAGCACAAGCATAGTCAGGAGCCTGGGCTGCCTTTACTGATGGTTGCGGGAGGACTAGAAAAGCCATGCCTACCTGGAAGGCTATAGATCTGAGTGGCAGATTTTGGAAAGTGTGACCAAATTGAAAGTTATTGAATGGCTGGGCCATCGGATGATGACTCAGATGCGCATGATGTGAGTGATCACCCTGATGGCCCATCCACAAGCAGGTGTTGATGTTAAGCACCTTTTCATTTTTTTTTTTTATTTTTTTTTGTAATAATGAAAGGGTAAGATATCACCCTGAAATTACAGCCGTCTGATTGTATGTAGCACTGATTATTTTTCCATTTAATTTTCCT
>NC_031772.1:12183871-12184631 GCF_001522545.3 Parus major | reverse complement strand
GATCGGATTTTTTCAAACAACAAACCTATAAAAACAATTACCATCTTTTCACATGGCACATCAAATTAAAAAAGACCAGAACATGCCTCTGCTCTCTTGCAGGTTGTGAGTTCACAAGCATATACCTGCCATTGACTACTGGAGACCTGAAACATTTGCTTAAGATTAATCAAAAACCTCAGATTGCCTTAGATAGCTATATAAAACAACTTTTCATAGAGCTCCCAAGAAAACACACTTTTAAATATGGCCCATAATCTGAAAACAAAATCAGTCAAAAGTAGGACAGCTCACATAGCTCTAACCACTTTTTCAGATTCTACAGGGTCATCCCACAAATCTGTAATGATCTGGAAAAACTCTAACATTCAGAAGAACTGATGTTGAAATAATTGAGGGATTCTTAACATATAGGAAGAAGAACTCACAGAATTATTATATTAATGTGCTTTATTGAAGAACTCTGGGTGTCATGAATGCACATTGCAAAAGTTGAGCGGCCTTGGATTTGAACTGAAGATGTTTTACACTCTATAGTTATAAAATTACATATTAATTATTCAACGTTCATTCAACTAATGTATGTATTGATTTAACCCAAACATAGATTTCTTGTGATCCCCAAAACTCCTAACATTGTTCCTCATTATTAAAATATTAATTATATCTAATCACATCTAACAATTATTGGTCCCAGTTGGCATTCAGCTTTGCCGCTTTTCCGGGGCTGTACCGCACACAAGCCAGCGCACCTTGTGCA
>NC_031772.1:12168424-12183771 GCF_001522545.3 Parus major | reverse complement strand
AAGTGAGCCACAAGGCCTTGTTTGTACCATCAGAAGAAAGAAATGTGCCAAATTGCAAAGATTGATCTTGTAACCAGCTTGGAGAGACCTGTTAAGTTTTGTAAGGATCCTTCAATAAACACAAGAAACAAGATTCTAACGAGCTCGGGAGTTTTCTTCAAATCATAAGGACTGAGATAAGTGGAACTCCCCACGAGGGAGGATCCCAGAAGAATTCAGCCCAAAGGAGGCTGAGAGACTAGAGAAAAGTTGTAACCACAGGAATTCAGCCCAAAGGAGGATGAGAGACTAGAGAAAAGTTATATCCACAGAGAAATCAGCCCAAAGGAGGCAAGAAGAAATAGACATTACAGTGCTAACTAAATTTTAACTGTTATTAAAGTTGTTATTAGAAATTATCAAGAATCAGTGTTACAAAGGAGATGTACCCCTTTACAGATGTTACATGTCAAAATTAAGTTACAGGATGTAGTTTAGAAGCTAAGTGGTGTCTCAAGACCAAAATGGCCTTGAGATGGACAAAATTAGAACAACTTTAGGCATTGGGTCTAAAAATCAGTAAATATAAGACTAATTATTAGACTAAAATAACACAACGCTTAGTGTGCACATGCAAACCTGTAAGGTTATCCAAAGGACAACGAGGAAGAGGAGAAGCCTTTGCCAAAAGACCACCAAAAGAAGACTGAAGAGCCCCTAACAACAAGGGAGGCATGCGCCGTGAAGAAAAGTGACATAAAGTCAGAAAAATTGGAAATAGGAGGAAACTTACGGGAAACATTAATGAATATGTATAAGCATAAAGTATGTAAGTTTACCTTGAAGTGCTTTGTTTTGTATGTGAGGTGGGGTGAGAAGCACCCCCCGTACCCCAGTTGGTTTTGCTTATGCCATAACCATCCTTAACCACTGGCCAACTGTATTCACATGTATATATTGAGATATATATCTGAATATATTTACTAAATTGTACCTTTTTTTTTACTAAATTGTATTCTTTTACTAAATTGCATTCCTTTTATATTATATTGCTATTTACTATTTTTTTTGTATCCAATTTATCCAGTTCATTAAAGAATACTATCAATTAATTAGACTTGATTGTCTGAAATTTGAAAGTCATTTATAACACAACCCTTTTGAAAACTTTCTTTTCCCACCCTCCAGGGTACCCAAAATTTGAAAATAGATCCCTCTCTGCTGTGCTGACAATTTCACACCCATTTTGCTTGATGTTAAGCTGCTGGCACAACAAAAATCCACCCTCGCCTGCTGCAAAAGAAACAACTTAACAAACTAAAGATAAAAGTTCTAGGGCCAGTCTCATGGACAGGGCGCTTTCCACAGCCAACTATTGTGGCCTGTAGGTTCGTGGCCCCCCCTCCACCACCCCCAGGGAGAAATGCACCCTTCTCACAACTTGTGAGCACCCTCAGCATAACTTGGGGTATACTCACCCTCCTTTGGTCCGCTGGAAGGGGGCTGCAGGGAAGTCCTCCTCAGGGAAGTGGTTCTCTGGATGCTAGAGGGTTATCACTTCCTCCCCTCAAGAGCCACAGGAGATAAACTGGTCTGCTGCACTTGGAGAACTTCTTGGATAAAATCCACAGTTTGTTCGTGGAGTCTGTTCACAGGGACTCACGTTGGGCACCAGATATCGCATCTCGTTGGAGCTTATCTGGCTCTATCACTTCGGCCTGCGACAGGAGTGGGTGACACCCCAGGAGCAGGATGACCCGAGGTGCAACTAGAGTACTTGCTCTACGAGTACGGCTTTTTGGCTGTCAGTCTGCTCTCTGAGGAGACAAGGACAAGAGGGAGATCTTTTGCATAATGGAGGATTTATTGCTCTGGGGAATCTTGAGGGCAAAAGAAAATGCAAGTGTGCAACAGCTGAAATAGGGAGGCGGTTCAAAGGGAGGGTACAAAGCATCAGCTAATCAGAGATGTCCTGGGGAGGGTAAAAGGCAGGGTTCACAAAATCGTCATCCAATGAGGGAGGTAGGGGGGGAAGGTTGGGTCACATGGACTAATCAAGTGTTGAAGTTTAGGGGATTTCCGAAGTGGAATTCCAAGCATGTGGTGGGCCTACGACAGATTGACAGGAGACTGAGGGTAGATTGACAACATGGGGTGGAAGGGTCTCGTTTGGACCAAACCATCAACTTAGGTAACAACAGAACATACCATTAACAAGAAACACGCTGCAACAGCCAGAGAGAGATAGAAATGTCTTTCGCACTCTCTTTTAAACCGGGGGGGAAGGAGATAAGGGGGGGGAGGGATTTTACAGCCAATAGGATCGAATGAAGGGTAAGGGGAAGTTTGGAAGGGACTAATATGTTACCAATTCAAGGGTGGGTATCTCTCAGGAACATACCATAATTCTCCATACACTGCAACAGTGTCCATTTTTCACAAAGATTTCTGAGCCAAATCTGAGCATGTTTTGGTCAATCTAGGGAGGGAGGCAGAATTACAGGAAGTGAGATGCCTGCCAAATGCCCCCCATTGCAGGATATATTTACAGTAGAACCCATGTCCATTACAGTAAGGGGGCAGATCTGAAAAAATCCTGGGCAAAATTGCACTGGCAAGCTCAGGAGGCAGGGGAATTAGACTTCGCGAATCAGATTGTTCCATAATACAAAATAAGAGCAATAGCCCGGATGAATGGGATCCCTATCACGGGGGCATGATTAAGGGCTTGAGAAATACGGTGATGCAGTGCAGATTTGCTTCTTATTTTGCTCAGTCTGTGCTGCAAGGTATCTTTACTAATGAGTTAACTGCCTTTGATTGTCAGCAGATAGCACAGATTTGGTTCTCCCCAACTCAGATGTTAATCTTTGAGTCACAGTGGATGAGGTCACCTTAAATAATTTAGAACGCTCTCAGGAAGGACCCTCATTTTGGAGTGGGTCCACCCCAGCTCATGGGGGACTCTCTGAATAACACCCTACAGCTCCAAGCCTGACTGCATCCCCTAGTGCTATAGCAAGGAAAAGAGCTTGCATTTCTTGCAATGTTGCATATACTGGACATAGGGAGCCCCTCATCAGTCATGGACAACGATTAGGCAGAAGCCTAATGAGCCATATATCACATTTATAGATCACCTTAGAGAGGTGATTGAGAAACAAGTTGATAACATAGCAGCCCAAGAAACTTTGCTTTTACAATTGACTAAAGTTAATGCGAATGCAGAATGTAAACAAGCCTTATTGCATGTTAAAAATGACAATATAATATTAGCTTTTGTATTTATATATTAGCTTTTATATGTTGTCATTGATCATAAGTATTTGGATATGGTACAATTTGTAACTCTTTTTGGCTGCTTATTAGTTTAACACAATCTATTTGTTTTGTATAGCTTGTAGAAATGGTGGTGCAATGAATGCATTGTATCATAGGCCTTAGCAAAACATGAAATGTTAAAATGTTCCTATGTAACTAATAGAATGGTGTTTCCCCCACATCTGCTGACTGACCTCTCCAAGTGATTAGATAACAGTGATACAAACCAAAGCACTGGAGAAGAATTATAGAAGAACTTGTTAACTACTTACCAGGGAGTGTGAAACAACAGGATGGAAACACAAGAAGAAATATATGGACTTAAACCATAGGATGTCATGCACATAAGTCAGAGTGTAAAATCAAATAAAAGAGTTCCTGAAACATCAAAAAGCTCACAACAATGTTTGAATAATATATGAAACACATGAATATGCATGTACTTCAGTAATGTTAGAGTATATAGATAACACTGTCTTAATCTGCTGGTGTGCTCTTAAGCTGATAGCTGGAAACACCCCAACGCTAGACGTTGTCCCTTTTTATCGCCTTATTAAATTTTTACAAGTTCTAAAGAATTAACTCTATTTTTCACATTGCCACTGCAGAATCCTGTGCTAGTAGATATGATTGAGGCTTGCAGCAAGGTCAGGATGACTCAATACCAGGTGGAGCAGCTGGCAAGGCAAGTTGCTGCAGCTGTGCAGATCTCCAAAAACTGTTTTCGATGAGGGCCAAAGGGGCATTTCAAGAGAACTTCCCTTAACCAGCCTGGCAGCTTTTCAGTGCCGGGGAATGGTGGGGAATGTTGGGCCGTGTGTTTGCTGTGGCAAACAGGGACATTATGCCAGGCAGTGCCCTTCTAAGTTTGACAGCCAGGAGTGGGCACTACTGCCTAGAGGGCCACCAGGAAAATGGAAGCAGAGTGTGATGCAGACACAAGCTCAGACATAAATGTGTCCAGGCTACCCCTTCTAGACTCACGTTGCAAGCTTAGCACCAGAACCAAAGGGAGTGCAGGAACGGGTGTCATCACAGCTGCCTCAGTCACTGTAAGTGACAACAAGGTACAGAAGATACCGTTAGATGCCTTTGAGCCTTTGGGATATAGGTTGAGTGCATTGCGGGTGGGATGTTCAAGTGTTACCTTGCAAGGGTTGTTTGTCTGGACTTACTGATGCGGACTATCTTTTGCAGATTTGTGCCATGGTGTGGACACTGTCACCCCCAGTCACCATACCTAAGCAAAAATAACTTACCTTGTGAGGGTTGTTTGTGTTACCTGTACTTAGTGATGCGGACTGTCTTGTGCAGATTTTTGCCATAGTGTGGACACCATCACCCCCAGTCACCATACCTAAGCAAAGTCCTATTGCTCAATTGGTCCCTTTTGTGCCATAAGTACCTAGTGCAGAATCTATCAAGGGAGGGACTGAGAGGTTTAGGTCCACAGGCACCCCTGAGGTTTTTCGGACCCAAATGGTTACTGATTCTAGACCCAATATGATGTGTTCTTTACAATCCATACAATGTTCCCCCCGCAGGTGACTATTACTGGCATGATTAACACAGGAACTGCTGTCACTATTATTTCAAAGAAACAGTGGCCTTCTGCTTGGCCCACAGTACTTACTGCAACAGTGGCAGGAGTTGCTAACTACCACTGCCGGTTACCAAAGTTGCTCATCTGTATCATTAATCCTCATGGGCAAGTAGCTACCATCTGCCCTTATGTAAGTTTTATGCCTTTAAATTTGTGGGGATGTGATTGTCTGACTCAATGGGGAGTCACCTTAACAACGCAACAGCAGAATTTTTCCTAATTGTGGAGACCAGTCAGCATAGATCTGCCATCCCATTACAGTGGCTGACTACACAGCCTATATGGATTGATCAGTGACCCCTGACTCATAAAAAATTGACTGCTCTCATGGCACTCAATCATATTAAGCCATCACTGAGTTCTTGGAACACTCCAGTTGTTGGGGATTAGGTGTCCTTCCTTTTGTTCCATCACACCTATGGAATTTTTACCCATTAGTTGCAGGGAGACCTGATTGCTGGTACTTATTGGGTGGTTGAGAAACATGAAGAGTTTGGCTGGGCCTGGCAGGGTGGTGGGGGGGTGTCAGGAAAAAGGGAGGGTGGGGGCAGCTGGGGGCTGGCTGGTTTCTTCAGCTTAAGAGAAGAACACTCTTGGGGAGCTGTGGTTGCTTGGGGAGAAGAATTTGCCATCACCCAGCCAGAGCTGCAGAGCTGCTGTTTCTTATTTCTTCTTCGTCGGTGGGCCTTGCACCCCCTGTCCTGCCCTCCCTAGCAGATGCCTGTCTTCTAAACCAAGACACCAGTATTTGTTATCAAAAAGAAGTCTGGTTAGTGGAGACTCTTACATGACCTCCATTAGGTTAATGAGGTGATGAAAAGCATAGGAGCATTACAGCAAGGTATCCCTTCTCCCACCACACTTCCAGCTACTTGCGATGTTTGTATTGTTGATCTGAAGGATTGGTTTTTACTATACCCTTTCACCCAGATGATGCTCCTAAGTTTGCTTTCACTGTCCCCTATGTTAACAATAGTGAACCTGGGGAAAGATATCATTGGACTATTACCAGAAGGGATGAAAAACAGCCATACAATTTGTCAGTGGTATGTGGCACAAGTGTTACGACTGGTCAGAGATTGATTTCCTCAGGTTTATTATCACTATATGGATGATATCTTAGTTGCTGCCCCAACTGTAGAATAGCTAGATATTCTACAGCTCTTGCCTGTAATGCAAGAAGCTTTGACAAATTATGGCTTGTATGTTGCACCTGAGAAAGTACAGCGACAAGCTCCCAGAGGAAATGAAAATCTTGGACCAAACTGTTGAACCTCAGATGGTGTCCATTCAGCATTCTGTCTGAACATTGAATTTCTTTCAAAAATTGCTAGGCACAATTAATTGGACCAGGTCATTATTGGGATTATTGAATGTGCTGTTGGCATCACTTTTTGATCTATTGAAAGTTGATCCCTCCTTACTATCTTCCAGGAGCTTGTCACCAGAAGCGCTTGCTCCATTGAAGCAAGTAGACTTAGCAAGACAAAGGAAAAATGCTTGGGGTGTGGTTACAACCAATACCTCTCAGTGTATATATCTTACTGTCTTAGAACCATCCCGTGGGCCTTATAGCCCAATGGCATAACAGCTGGCAAGATCCTTTGCGCTTCTTAGAATGGGCATTTCTATTATTCTATATCATCATATCATTCATTCTATATCATCTATATCATTCTATATCATCAATATCAGTGCAGGAAGACAGTTACCACTCACTTAGAATTGGTTGCTCATATAATTTGTAAAGTCATACAATGGTGTGTCCAGTTATCAGGGCGAGAGTCAGCCATTATGACTGTACCCTTGACCTCTGACTGTTGAGAATGGTGTATGGCAAATACCTCTGTTTTACAAATGGCCATGGTAGACTTTCTGGGAAAAATCTTATCGCATCACCCTGCACATAAATTTTTGCAGCTACATCTCAAATTGCAAATTGTGGAATCATCACTGTATTCCTTGACCCCTTTACAGGAGTGCACAGTTTTTACTGATGTATCAGGGCAGACTGAAAAAGTAGTTGTCACCTAGATGGAGGGAGATCAGTAGCATGATCTTATAGACCACCAAGATGGATGCCCTCAGTTAGCAGAATTAAGAGCAGTCATAATGGCTTTCAAAGCCTGATGAGAATTTAAATCTTGTATCTGATTCTCAATATGTATGCAATATGGTTTGTCGATTAGATCATGCTGTTCTGAAAGAGGTAGATGGTAAGGAACTGTTTCATTTTTTAAAAATATTATGGCATACTTTACATCAACGAACTGCACCATTTTGTATTCTTCATGTTTTTGTAGTCATACTAATTTTCCTGGGTTCATTGTGGAAGGAAATGCTTGTGCAGACAAGCTGACACCCCCAGCATGTGCTGCCCCAGTACCAGACCCTTTACAACAAGCAATTCTGTCACATAAATTTTTCTATCAAGGGGCTTGTGCTATGTGACATAAATTCCATTTTACATCTGCAGCAGCATGTGATATTGTTACCTCACGGTCTGATTGTCAGCAACATGTCACTGTGACTCAGGATGGGATGAATCCTAGAGGTCTATGGGCTCCTTGGCTATGGCAGTCTGATGTTACTCATGTTTCAGAGTTTGGTCGCCGTAAATACGTATATGTTTCTGTGGACACTTATTCTAAGACCTCTTTGGCTTCTGTAGATGTAGGAGAGAAGGCAAGGGATGTGATCTTGCATTGATGTGATGCCTTTGCAGCCTTAGGTGTACCACATGTTGTCGAGACATAATGGACTGTCCTGGGGTGATTGTGATGTTAAATTGTATCCCCATTCATCCATCTAGCCCAGAAATAGGTTTTGTATCCTTAAAACTTCATCTAAGAGTAAAAGTGAGTGGAGAGGAAGCACTGGATCTGTTATCAGAGACTGTACTTGCTCCCCCCGCATCCTGGGACGGGGTTTTGACTACAGCACAGACAACAGGGACAGATCACCTTGGCTTTCCAACTAGCCAAAGTGAGAGGTCTTCCTGGACTGTTTTCTTTCCTTTTCCTTGGAACGGATCAAACCTGCTCTGAACTGGGGACTCGGGGGAGCACCGGGAGCTTGCACCCGTGGACTACCGGGAGCCCAGCCTGGGCAGCGGCATTTTCCAGCGCCAGAGGGATTGATAACAGAGCGAACACCCACAGGAGGGAGACCCTCTGAATTTGTCATCTCTTCAGAGCGGCAAGAGGTTTTGTAATTTGATATTGTTCATTCTTGTGCTGGGTAGTGCTCTGCCTGTTAAATAAATAGGTTTTTTCCACTTTTTTCAGAGAAATCTCTTCCAGAACTGGTTGGGGGGTGGGAGAAAGGGGCCACATGGGTTTGCTTCCTGGGGGGGCCCCATTGGAGGTTTTCTTCCAAATTTGCCCTAAACCAGGACATGGACCTGGTTATGTAGCTCAGCATACTCAACAATTCTTGCAATCCTGGGGTGTTCAGCATGACACTGGTACTTTTCATTCTTCAACTGGTCAAGCTATTGTAGAACATTTTCACTGTACACTTAAAGCCTTTCTTCAAAAACAAAAAGGGGGAATGATAAGTGAGGTCCTGCAGGCAAGAATTTGGAAAGCTGTATTTATATTGAATCATCTTGTTATTCCTCCCTTGTGCACAACACCTGTTATTCTAACACACTTTTTGTCATTACAGTCACCAAGTGACAGGACCTGTGGCCCTGATCCAGTCTGGGTTTGTAATTTGCAAGCATGAGCCTAGGAGGCCTATGGGAATCTTGTTATCTGGGGACGTGGATATGCCTGTATTTCAACAGATATTGGAGTTTGATGGGTGCCTGCTCATTGCATTTGACCTGTGTTAGATAATGCCCCTCAACGCAACAAACCTAGCTGTGGCTCACCTGACTCCTTGGAAGAAGCAAAGGGTGATGGGAATATATATAGAGCCTATCTTATCTTTGTATGTTACTTTGTGAAGTTGTATAGTTATTGATATTGTCAAAGTTGTGTAGCTATTGATAGAATTATATAGCTGTTGAGTTTCTTAATAACCTAATATAAAGCTTTTAGCTTATTCTTGTATGTTGCTTTATAAAGTTTTACAGCTATTGATATTGTCAATATTCTATAAATGTATGTATTTCCAAAAGTGTAGGTATAAGGATTTTGATAATATGTAATGTAGGTTTGGGGAATGAATCAAGGTCAGTACATAGATGCATTCCAGAGCTAGTGGAACCTACATAAAAAGATTCTTGTACCATGTTTGCTATTTCTTCTGCAAGGACCCTGTAGAAGGATGGTAGACATGGCATTTATTTAAAAGAAAAGAAAGGGGGAATTGTAGGCACAGAGTTTGTGGTGATTGGGAATGAGGCTGCAGCTGAGCCTCATCCCTAATGGGCTACAGCTGTGTAAGACAGGTGACCAATATTGAAGGCAATGAAATATGGAGTGCTGCAGTGTGCTTATCAATCACAAAAGGATTGAGAGGGCACACAGGTGTGATACATGTAAGATGAGTTTAAAAGGTTGTACTAAAGAACAATAAAGTGCCGTTGCTGGAAGCCTTCTTTGGTGTCAGTTGTACCTTCACCATCATTCAGCAATTAACCTTTTATTATAAAATTGCTTGCTTTTGTATATGAGAACAAAAATTAAACTTGTACAGCAGGTGGCACTCCCAGTCCTGCTTGGCTTTAGCCTGGTTTGAACCTTGGAGGAAGAGTCTTCCGGAACTGGAGTGTTTACTGCTATTGAACAGCTGTCCTTCCCTTTTTTGGAAGCAGGTGATTTTTAGCAAAGAAGTCATTGGTCACTGCCAAGGCAGAGCAGTTCAAGGGAAGATAATTTGAAAATAAAATGAGTAAACTTATGTGAGCGGCACAACTCACTGGCAACTTGGGATGTTACCTGTAGTGTAGATTCAAGTTAAGTCAACAGAATGTCAAAATAACCAGTAAGTCAAACTTGATAATTCTGCCTCAGTACTGCTCCATAGCCATCATCTTCCTGTTAGCAGAAGCAAGAGGTTCCCACAGTGTATTTTTGAATATTGTGTGGCCTGAATAATATTAAATATTTTGGTTAAATTGTAAGGAGTGTAGTAGTCTAAAGCTTGTAGAACCAATGGTATAAAATTCTCTAGCAGATTCTAAATCTAATTGCTAAAATGTAATTCCTTTCTTCTCTGAATCTTAAAAGGTGGTTTAGGGAAAGGAGGAGGAAGGGTTTCACATCTTCTCTGCAAATCGGGCAGTCTGCTTTAAATATCATGAATAATTGTGAATAATAATTCTTAGAAAGCCCTCTTATTAACTCCAGATGGATTTGTACTAATTCTGTCTTCAGACAGGCCTCATAACCATGGTGTTGTCATTAAATGTTACAATCCTTGTTCCATTTCATCAGCTGGATTGTGGGAGGGAAAAGGAATCCTTCTGGGAATATGTTGATTATGAGATAAAGCTTGACAGCATTTATTTATCATAATTTTGGGTTGGCAAAATAATGATAAAAATATGGCCTGGGTGACAGGTATTTTAAACTTGCTAAAACTATTTGTTTATTTGTCCGAGTGGGACATTTCAGTATTTGGCTGAACTATCACCTAACACCCAGGGGAATGTCTTAGACCTACAAACTTAGGTGGTTATTAGGCTTAACTGGTATTATTACAGTAGACCTCCTGAGGTATTTAATATGGCTTATTTTAAACTTTTAAATCCAGTATTAGGAGGAATTGCTATTAAGTTATACCATAGAAAAATAGTAAGTCTAAAGTTAAATCTTCCATTGCTGTTTTGAAACTGTTTAAGACTCCTGTTCATCACTAATCGTCTTAACATTTTTACTGAACTCCCTTGTGCTTATGCCAACACTTTTTATAGCATGTGAGCCAGCCTTGTGCCCAGTGTAGCACCAGAGAAGTCAGTGGGGTCATAATGGAGATTAATTTCACAATATTTCAGTCATCTAAGTTGATTCCCTCCAAGTAAGCACAGAGCCCTGTGCTGCTGAAGTCAGTGAAGTCAGTGGAAGCTCATTAAATACCCGTTGAAGTTCTCATGGAGTCTTTTTTGGGGGAAATACCTGTTCTTGTTCCTTTGTTTTGTGTGATATTTCCCCAGGTTAATCATGTCTATTTGCAGGATCAGTTGTGAAAGGTCCTAAATTTTGTATGTGGGATGTAAAGTAATGGAAATTGCACTGAGGTGGTATTTGCTGGGTTTGCTATGTGAAAAAAAACTGAAAATTGGAAACAAGTATCAGAAATTAATTGATAGTTTTAGCATTAAATGAGTAGCAAAAAGTAAAAGGAAATGCTCAGAAATTAGGATGTCATTTCTATCTGTAGTGCTTCTGCACTTCAAGTGCTCTTGTAGCACTTTGCAGAGGAGTATAAAAGTGTGTAATGTTTGAAATTACTATACAAAATAGGGAAAAAGATGAAATGGTAGCATTAATTATATATCTAATTTTGTGAGTAAACTTGAGCAAGAAGTTGGTGGGGTTTGTTATCTGAAATTCCTACCTGAGGCATTAGACAAAGCTGCTTTCACAGGATAACTAGGACAGAATCAAGACTTTACAATAAAATCTATATGAAGAAAGGGTGTCCCACCTTATAAATTTTTTTGTAAGAATTTGATACTGGGTTATCAGTATATATACTGGAGTCTGAGGCACAAAGTGCCTGCCCTTATCTCTGATACTCGGCTCTGACATCCAAGAAAACACTGAATTTAACATAACACCATGAAAACAACTGTTAAATAGAAAATTAACTGTTAAATAGAAAAACTAAGAGTGTGTGTAAATCAGAGAGTTTTCTTAAGTCACTGGGTGAAAATGTTAAAGTTTGGAGTTAAAACTAGTTTAAAGAACAGAAGACAAGATGGAGTATTTAGGGTGTTGTCTCTTGTCCTTCTTCCTCCTTCTTCATCTTCTTCTTCTACAGGTTTTTGGGTAGTAGTAAGTGATTGGATAGAGAATGCCACAGTACAGCACTCAGGTGTTAGGTCATTGGATCACTGAGAAAAATAATTTACATATCTATTGTTAATTGGGTGAAAATAAGTATAAAGGCAAAAGAGCTGCATATTTCGGGGCCATTTTGCACCATTCGAGCCAATTTGAGACAGTCCATGGTGGGCTGAACTTGAGCAGAAAGTCCAGGGAGGACTGCCAAGTCTTTTGATAATATATTAATAAACATGAGAAACAAGAGCCTAACGAGCCTTTGGAGTATTCTTCCTGATACAGAACTAAGATAAGCAAAACTCTCTGTGGAGGAGTATCCCAAGAGAACTTGGCCCTGAAGAGACCGAGCTCTCACATCAGGTTGAAGTTGAAGACACACAGCATTTACATGTGCAGTCACATGGCAACCTGGTTTAGCATGGAAATGGTGAATAATGTTGAATGATCTTTTATAGTAACAAAGTTAGTAGAGTACTGAGAGCACAGTATCTATTATCCTATAAACAGAGAATCCATGGAAGAAAAAGAGCTAGGGTTTTGAATCTATTAAAAACCTGTAAGGCTTCATCAGCTCTGCTACTCATAGGAGTTCTTGTTTACTCTGCACAGCAATACTTCTAAATGCTTGTGGGCAGCCATTTCTGGGAAGGGAGGTGAATGTCAGTGTAACATTGAATAACACTGAATAGGGATATAGCTTTTAATTGTCCAGCCACAGCATGTTTTGTCAAATGCTCAGTATAAACCAAAATTTGATAGACAGAGATAAAAAGGGGAAAGAGTGAACTTATGTTCTATTATGTGGTTTGTCTCCAAATTATAGAATTCCTTTCTAATATGAGATATTATAAGAAGGAATGAACTTACACTGGTTCACGCAGCACGTAGTTGGTATTTGGGGAGTTCAGATCTTACCATAACATATGTAAGTCCAGTGTGAAAACATGTCTTATAAAGGCATATATAACTGCTTTGCTTTAAGCAACCCTTTAAATTCTGAGAACTAACACTGGTCTTGTGCTACACACTTTGCACATGTTCTGTTCGCTGAGAAGCCTCTGCAGGCAGAACTGATCCTCACTTGTGTGTGAGGGGGGAGAAGGCACTGACACTGCTGTGTCCTGGGCTGACTATTAGGCTGCTCCCGACTTTTCTCCTGAAGGGTGTTGTCAATGCTGATCAATAATATTTAAAGGAAATAAATATTTATTTCCTTTTATTTCCTATTTATTTTCCTATTTATTTCTCTTGTTAGGCCTGATAATAGTTGGATGAACTAATGAAAACTAATATTCTAAAACTTGGTAAGAGATGGAGTTGCTCAGTCAATATAATGTAGCTTTTGTTACCCTGCCTATTTTTGCATTGCCTTCTCATTTTCTCAAGCTGCTACAATCTTTTTTGTGAGGATGCTTCCATTGTGTACCAATGAAGGAGTTAAATTATCTAAGTAGCAGTGACTAAAGCTGAAACTCCCTAGCCTTATCTTTCTTAAGTATCATTGTCTGGTAAGAAAATAGGTCTATAAGTGATACTATTCATCTGGACAGGAAGAAACTGTTACCAAGATACTTGTCAGCTGTGTAATACTGATACCTAGGCTGGCCTGTGGAGACAGGTATCCTGGGGCTGGGGTGGTGGTGTCTGCTTTTGGGCAGTGTTGGACCCCAAGTACCAGGGTTCCCCTCCCCAGCGCCTGTAAACTTCAGAACTTGGTTTCATTCACAAGCATTTACTTCTTCTGTAGCTACTACATTTTGCAAACAATTTGCATATGTGGTCATGTGAATAAATTAAATAACTGACTCCAAGAATTAACTTGTAATACAACTACTGACAGAAACAAAAGCATAGTCATTAGAAGTATTGTGTAAATGAAGTATATTCCATTAATATTTCTTGCATACATGATGTTAATTGTAAACCTGAGGAACAACATGTACAAGTATGTAGCAGCCACTGATATGACAAACTGGTAGTGCAAAAAGAATTCTCTTCTGTTTTGCTGCCAAAAGGGAAGTCAATATTACAAGGGCAAACATTTAAGAGTCAGTTTTGATAACTTTACCATGGAATTATAGACTGACTTTCACCTGGACTCTTCATTACAAATTCTTCTACTTTACAGAACTGAGTGCTGAGTCAAATCCTTCATCTCACAGGAAGCACTTTTTAAGGTAAGAATTCAAATACCTTTTTTGTATTTTGAGCTGCACTTCCCATTTTTATATGACATTTCTGTTTTTTTATGGACAAATGCTTTTTGTACCACAAATATTATGAATGGAAACACACCAAATTTAGACCCCAAATATTTTGGCAATGAAGTTACTATGCAAAGGAAATGTTGACTGAAAAATGCTATTAAGTACATAAAAACCTGCTATTCTTGCATCTTCACTCATGTAATCAAGAGCTTATACAGACCTAAGTGGATGGGAGAGGTAAATTGTATGTGGGTAGTGTTTTATGGGTGACTCCTAAAGGGTCTGAAAAAGGTGACCAAGTAATCATATACCTTTCTTACACTCTTCAGTGTAATAGCCAAGATTGATGAATGGGTCTGTACCATTACAGCAAAATGTCTGTAAATCACATTTTAAAAGACATTGCTCCTGGAATTTGTGATACTTTTTCAATGTTCCACAGTGCTTTGGAGGTAAAGACACTTTTAACTCTGTCTTGCTGCAAAGACAGAGTTAAAAGAATATAATTTGAATTCCAGCAAAATCCTGACTTTTTGACAAGCTGGGTAAATGAGAATCTTATAGGTGCAGTGTCTTGTAAATCATTAAAGAACGGAAGCTGCAAGACTGTCTTGTAAGTACTCCCTTACCATTTCAGACACAGGCTGAAACAGAACTCCTGGAGCATGTCAGGCAACTTGCTGGAATTGCTGGTAGTACTTGAAGGCTACCTACTATATGCAGAACTTCTGTCCTTGGGCTAGAGTTCAGTGTTGAAACTCCATAATTTTAGGCTCTTGGCACAGCAGTCTCTGATACAAAAAGTAAGTATATCTGATGAAAGCAAGATTAGTTTGTATTGGTTTTTATAGGGATTTACAACCATAGAAACAGATGTTCCAAGAGGAAAATGTACATGTCATTTAAAAAAATCATAAAATGCAGTTCACAATAACAAGAAGATTTTATTAGGCTTGCATGTAAGTAGATCGCCAGTCTATCACCAAGTAATTTTTAGGAATTTCTCTTAGATTTTTATATTATTATGTATAGAAAAGAGCTCAGTCTGTCAATGTTAAGGACTATGTTTTGATTTTTTTTTTCAGTTTAAGAAATGAAATATCCAAACCCAGAGAAACACAATTATGGATGCTAAATCTGAACCACAGTGCCTGTACAGATTACAGGCCGCACAGGTCCTCAGGCTTGCCTGAGAAAGTAGTCTGGGAAAAACATGAGAAGGAATTAAAACAATCCTCAGGAACACAAAACAGCCTTGCAGGTGTTGTTATGTGTTCC
>NC_031772.1:12165504-12168335 GCF_001522545.3 Parus major | reverse complement strand
TATCTGTCTATAAAACAGGCCTGGAGCAATAAACTAAGGGATCCTCTTGTTCTGACTCCCTTGAGAGTCTGTGTCGTTCTTTCCCACCGTTTCCAATTAGAACGACACACAATATTTAATCTTTGTGTAATAGGTAAATTGTTACACAGGAAGCCCGTTACTCTAAAATGAGTTAAGTATTCCTTTCTGCACCAAAATACAGTTTGGACACAAGATGATGTCTGTCCTTCATGCAATGTACTGTTGTGTATTTTCCAACATGACTTATAGGAATAAGCATAATAATAAACAGATAAGCAATAAGTTGAGTCATTCTAACCTTGCCAACATTATTTCTCATTGTGCAAATAAGGAGGAATACATGCACATGCAACTGCTTCCTGTGAGACCAACATGTACAGGAGCACCATTACTGTTTGTTCTTCCATGTTTCCTGCAGAAATGCAGCTGAAGCAGCAGCGAGCCCACAAACACACATGTTTAGGACTACTGCTACGTTTTAAAAAGCAGTATTGTATTTTTTTAAAAATTGAGCTCAAATAGAAAATTGAAACAAAGTTAAGGTGAACAATTATTTTTTTTTCTATCTAGGTTCTAAATAAAAATAAAATTGTGGAAAGAAGTATCAGGATGTGGCCTTGCTGTTCCTGTCAAAATCTTCTGCCATCACATATTTAAAAAAGAAAAACTATTGAGGTCAAGGTCCTCACTGAAGTCTAGTTCTAGTTCTAATAAAGTCCCCAAACGGTTTCATACTAAAATAGGGCACCATATTTAAAATGTTATCATTCCTTTAAAGGAAACTATAAGACTCAAGAGGTCTGGTGAGAAGAGTACAGAAATACTGAAAGAAGACAATTTTTAGCCATATTTTTAGCTATAATGTATCATAGTCTCATGGGCTCTTTGCAGTATGTCTGGCCTGTTGTGGCTACTGTTAGCTGTGGTTATGCACTTTAGACTGGATCTTGTGAAAAATTAAATAAAACATTTACTGTTTAACATTTAGCATTTAATTTTCTTTCTTGTGAATGTCTCTAGGTAGCATACAACATATTTCATTATGTTATGCTAACATAATGTTAGTTATGCTAACTATTCAATCTTTTTTTTCAATGGCTGTTCAAAGTTTCCTCTGAAGTCTACTTTTAGGTATTTTGTAATCTATGGTGATTTACTGATTGTTCTGCCACTAAGACATGTAACTGTTGGCACCAACAAAATTAAATTTAGAGTTCCACATCTTTCCCTAGATTTTTTGTGGTATGCATCAGAAACTTCTCTATCAATCTATCTGCTTTCCTTTCTTAAGATATATATTCTTCCGTCAGGAATTTCTGGTTCATAATGTATCCTATTTGTGATCTAATACATTAAGGCTGTGTTTCAGATAGGTCTCTTCAGTTTTGTGATAAATTGGACAGTAAGAGAACACTGAAACTACTTTCTTCTGTGGCTTTGTGTAGCATGTGACCCAACCACTCTCAATGGAACTTCCTGTGCATGCTGCTTTGACCCAAGACCAGTAAATAACTAGGTATCCACTTATAGGAAAGAATCAAGGAAAAGAGAAAACCAGAAAATGTGCACTGTCGTTGCTCCAGTGTCTTGAAGCCTAAGCAGACAGAGTTTTACTGTCAGACATTACTTCTGGAAAGCAAAGTAGCTCTAACCTCTGGACACATCTGAGCAGGTAATGAAGCTGATGGTTTTGCAAAATACAAAAGTTATGTCTGCAAGCAGGTACATTTCAGTTTCACACATGGAATAGGGCTTAAACCAATGATTTCATTATGTAATGTATTTGTTCAGTGCTTGCAAGTGCTGTTAATCTTTCTACACAATGACTACAAGTGATTAGACTTTGTCTTTACGTTCCTCCTGCTCCTTTGCCCAAAAGGCCCAGTATTATCATTGGAGATGCAATAAAGTGGTATTTTGCATATAAAAATATATACATTTGTTATTTTTTGACAACTTTTACAAACAGATTTGCAGGAAATATTTAATTCTGGTTTCCAGTTTAAGACTAAAGGAAGAATGGAACTAGCTTGAACAAAAAGCATCAAGAAACAAAACAATTCATACATTTGGTAGTAGCCCCTTCTCTTAAAATACTGCATTTTATTCACAGCTATCCCTCAGTTCCCCCTACTGGAAATTTCTCCTTGGAATGCACTTACTTGGAGATATCAGTAAGCCTTTGTGTCAAATGTATACAACCAACTGCTATGTTGGTTTTGTTTTCTTTTAAAACACAAGAGTCATTTTAAAAAGCTCTGGAGTGAACGGAAGTGCATTATTTCCAATGGGCAGAATTCATGTGGAGGTCCAATGTGCAAAAAGGGGCACACTAGAACTTCACCAGCCTGTGACAAAACTCAGGTATCTCTTCTGGGAGAATGTTTGCTCCAAAATGGCCAAGTTTGTGTACAAGTTTTGTTTTCTGTTGTTTTGATTCTAACTGTACAGTCTGTGAAGACAAAACAGGATTGTATTTAGGAAATAGTTGGTTTTATCAGTCATTTCTCCTAATATAAATATCCAAACCACAAGGCTCCAGATACTGATTTGTTACTTAGATTAGAAATGCTATGATTATGCCATTGTCTTGGTTCTAGAAGACAGGTGCCTGCTAGGGAGAGCAGGAGCCTCCCTTGGGATGAAAGAATGTAGACCCCCTCCCTCCAAATTATAAATTTGAAATCAAGGGGCTTTCAGGCAGAGATCTGGGGATAGGAATAACAGTTCTTTACTAGTATAACCAGGCAAACAAACAAACAATAACTACAGCAATAACAAGAACACAGAACCAGGGACCCCGGGACAGC
>NC_031772.1:12076912-12165329 GCF_001522545.3 Parus major | reverse complement strand
GCAGGACAGGGGGTGCGAGGCCACCAACAAAGAGGGGAGAAGGAGAAGAAGCAGCTGCTCCGTCTGGGTGATGGCGAAACTTCCCTTCTCTCCACCGCAGCAGCTTCGCGACCCAGCACACCAACGTCCTTCCCCGAAGCCGAAGAAAGCCCAGCTAAAAAAAAACTGTCCCCACCCTCTTTTTCTGCCCCTTTTCCTCCCCCCCTGGGCCCGGCCACTCTTTGTCCGTTGTGAGCACCCTTAAGTACCGGTAGTTAGGTTGTCTCAGCACATAATGGGTAAAAAATTCCCCGGGCAGGCTAGAAGGACAAAACAAAAAAAAAAAAAAAAGGACACCTAACCCTCAACAGCCATCCTGATTTGCTGATACGAGGAATGAGGTGAAAAGCTCTTTACTCTTTCCAAGCTTGCACTAAATCCTGGGTGGAAAACAGACCTTCTAGGCCTTGGCTTCAGCCTCTCCTCAACATCCCTTTCTCTTCTTTTGACCTCTATGATAAGGCTGAAAATCAGCATCAGTACAGAGTGACTTCACTGTCTAGGAAGTGCCGTTACACTCATCACATCCCACAGAGATCTTTGGTGAGTGTTTCTTACTGGAAAGATAAAAAGGATTTGCAACATTAGAGACAATGAAAATCCTTTCAGTCAGATTTGGTTTTGAGGTTACTGTGACATTTTGTTATATAAAGATCATTTTGATTTTGTTTAAAGATCCCCTAAAAGTTTGCAGGCATTTTACAAATCTTGTAGTGAATGTCAGCTTCCTGACCATAGGCTACCTTGTCTTATCTTCCTGATTTAAAGCCTTTAGAAGTACCACACACCCTCAGTTAATCTTTATAAATAAAACTGTTGACCACAGCTTATTTCTTTATTTATTTTATTTATGTTGACCACTTCTTTATTTATAAAAAGCAAGTAAATTCATTTCTGCTTTGATTTCAAAACAGAATCTTTGGCATCTTTTGAAGAACCAAACAAAAGAGCATTTTCACATCAGTAAATCCTATGAAAATTTGCATACCTGTAGCTGCAGGAAAGGTTTCCCATGGTGCTCTTTCTAAAGCCTCCACAGAACAAGGTGTATTTGACTTTTCACCCTGTTTGTAGTAAGTATAATTTTAGGACTCATTATTCTAATGATAACCTGACATGTTATATTTTTTCCTTAATTGTAATTAACCAAAATTTGTCTCCAGTTATTAGACGATCATCCTTCTAAAGTAAACAAAGTATTTTGTTGAGCATCCCCAACAACATCACTGAAGCCTGGATGTCAGTCAGTGATGGCTGGTCTGGGGACATGAGTGGACAAACCCTGCAGGCACTGGGGTTCCCCACAGAGCTTCTTGCTGTGGCACACTGGCCAGCATGTTCAGGGCCAAGAAGAGGCTGACGAAGTTGGTCCCACGGCTTGGCGAGATCTCCAGCAGAGAGGGCATAAAGGGAGAAGAGAGGGAGGAGCTACACTCAGCAGAAGCACAACCTGAAGTACCTGAAATCCAGGTGGCAGCAAGGACATGAAGTCTGCAATAAAGAGATGGAAGCTCTGACTTCTTGGAGATGCTATGAACCTGGAAAATGTGAGACTTGTCAACCTAGAAGAGAGATGAGTAAGGTAGTAGTGCAAGGAATCTGTATTACAAACTTGTGAAACAAGGAGTGGCATGGAGAGAACATAAGAGAGAACAGTTAACTAATGCAAACATGAGGGGACATCATATGGAAGGCATGGAACATGCAGAAGTGATTTCCAACCAGCATGAACATAGACTGTGGAACGATATCAAGCTGTAGATACTGGAAGCTTATAGGACTAAGAAAGCAATTGGATTTCTTTTCCATTGTCTACCAAGAGCAAAAACAGGTTACTTCTAGCTAAAGGTCTCGAAGTTGCACAAGTCCTCATTTTCCCAGGAGATGGCCAGTGTTGAGAACAGCATTGTGTTCTACCTCAGGCATTGCTCTCATCCACTGTGGCCATTCCAGTGCTTTAACTGCTTAGGCACAGGACATGCTTCCTTACCCACCAGCAGGATACATCAAGGTAAATCTACACTCAATTCAAAATTTAAGATGATAAGAAGTACAAATTAGCTGGAATAAATGAAAAGTAGATTTTCTTGCCTATTTACTGTTTATGGCAAAGATTTTAAAAAGAGGCTGTGTCAGTGTTGTAGTTAGAAAAAAAATTGTTCGGCAAGTCAGTTTGCCGAACCTTTTCTAACTATTTAGAGAGGTTAAATCAAAAAAGTAATCTGCACGAAACAGATACGTGTATCTGGGCATCTTGTGCAATCCAGGTTCTTTTATTAGTGATGATGTGACATTAAGAATGTCAGGAAAATTAATCCACAAACACCAGAAGTTTATATTCAAAAAGGAAACAGAGGAATCCTTTTACTTTATTCAAATAAAGGGAGAGGCCATGGGGCATTCCTCTGGGTTCTCTTGGTTTTTCGAGGACACAGTCTCCTTTTTATCCTAATTTCCCAGCTGCATGTCCCTTCTCTCTTTCTCCATTGGCTGAGGTACCTGAGAGGTACAGACTTCCTGGAATGCCTGATACCTAAGACTCGCCTCTAATGCATAATCCTACCTCTTAATTTTTAATTCTTATGGAATTTATGGTCTTTCCTGATTGTTTCTTTCATCTTTCAAAATCCAGTTTCATTTATCAGCAAACCTACAGTTTGTCTGTAAAGGCAAGTATCTTTTTTCCATTCATCAATCAGTGGAATCCTTCCATTGTTTCTTTTATCTCTCAGTGCTAGTTTTGTCTACCAGCAGACCCACAGCTTGTTTGTAAAGACAAATCCGTCATTCCTCTCAAGAAAAACAATAGGGTTTGAAACAAAATAGAACAAAGTCACAGTATAACAGACTGCCCCAAGTGTCATATAGTCCAAACAGAGTAAATTCCACAAAGTGATTTGGCTCAGCCTCTATCCAAGGAAGTGATGTGCTTTTTTGCTTCTCTGAGAATTATTAACTATAACATCCACATTGCATGTGCAGTTGTTGCCAGAACATTTTAGCCTCCCTGCAAGGTGTTGACTTTTATGGAAGCAAACTTGTTACCTAATATAGCAATGGCTATGTAATATATGCCAATTTTGTTTTTTCACTCTTTCCCACTCCATATGGACCAGGGGAGGATCCTGCTGGAATTCTGTTATGCACAGATGAAGCATGGAATGTTTCCTCTTCCCTTACAGACTATTAAGAAGCAGCATCAGAAGTAAGTTGTTTTGTGCCAGTTCTCTTCTGAAGAAGCCTCAGACTCCAAAAAGGTTAAAACCATCTGGCAAACTCTTGCCTGAATCATATGGGTATTCGTAGCCTCTGGCTTTTTTAACTGCACTGTGAGTAATCCCAGTCGCTCTAGTCAGCACTGCTGCTGAAACCTGTTTCTTGTGTTCTGAATAAAGACCAAAGGGGATTCCGACGGGACCTGGTGGTCTCCAGACAGGGCGGAGGCAAAATTGGGTTACAAACCTCTGAGCTGTCTGTTCCAGCCTGAAAGATCCGGACTGGCGGTCTTGTGGCTTCCAGCTGGAGCCTGCCCGGGAGGCTGTGCCCGGGTGTCGGGGCTGGGGTTACTGGACTGCCTTTTGCCGTGTGCCCGTAGGTCGGCCTGCTCCGCGGCCTGTTCATAAGCCTCAGTGGAACTGTAAAAATCCAAGCAAAAAGACCTCGCTAACCGAGCTCTGCCCGAAGCCTGGGGTCCCGTGAGGGGGTGCCCTCACGAGCCTGCGAACCCCGGAGTCACCAGTGCATGCGTCGGTGGCCCTAATCGGGGCCCTAGGCTCGGGTCCGCGGCCACTCCCGCTACCTCCTCGGCGCGTCATGGTGGCGGAGGGAGGGAGGATGGAGCAGCCCTAGTGGCGGCGGCGCGAGGCTCGCTCCACCCCCGCACCCTCAGCCATTTTAGCAGCCGGTACCGCCGCCGGTAGCGCTGTGATCCACCGGCAGCGCCGGGGCTGGGCACGGTGAGTGCAGGCTCAGAGCGGGGGAACGGCTGGTGAAGGGACAGGATGAGAAAGCTGGAATGGAGTGGGGTGAGATAGGATGGGACAGTGCTGGTCCCGCCCTTGCTGCCCGTCGGCAACATCTGGGGAGGGTCGCCCCGCGCACGAACAGGGGATGCGGGGCTGGCGCTGCCCCTGACGCGGGGGCCCGCGGAGGCTCCCGCCGGGGCGGAGGCGGCCGGGTCAGCTGGGGAAGGGCGAGGGTTACGCGGGATCAGGTCCGTCCCCACAGCCGTGGCTCGAGGGGGCCGCGCCAAGAGGATGCGCTGGAGCTTGGCGTTCCGGTAAGGGCGAGCTGGAGCTGCCTCGGCCGCTGACCGGAATAGGTGGCGGCGCGGAAAGGCCTCTTGGAAGTGCCGACGGTGGGGGGGGAGGGGTCGGGCTAGCGGCGAGAAGCACCGGGCCCCGCCCTGGGCCGGGGCTCCTCTCTGGGGTTTCTCCGTAGCTCAAAGGCAGCGCCGTCGGCTCTCGCCGTTCCCCGTCTCGCCCGTAGCCCGCGGGGCTGAGCGCGGTCGCTCCCGGACCCGCCGCCCGCCACTTTCTCGCAACGCGCCGGGTGGGACCTCATTCCCGGACGCTCCCTGGGTCAGCCCGGGGCCTTTCCCGGTTCTTCGGCGGCGCTCTGGCCTCCCCCGGAGCTCCCCGGCCCTTGAAGCCCCCTGCCTGGATGCAGGGGAGGAGGCTGAGCTGGGGAGATGGGCTGATTCTGATCAGGAGAGGTGATTCACTGCTCAGTGCATGCTTCTCTGCTATACGTCACAAAACCACCTGTTAAAGGAAAGAAACTGGCTGAATATTTTTGTTGTCCTGTTCCTCTGTGATAAATTTTGCTTTTTGGTGTTCTAGAACATTCCCTTTGTGGATTTCTGAAGCTTATTTGAAAAGAAGCGCATGTGCACTGCCTGACTCCCTTGCCCTGGCTGCACAGACCTCTCCTGATCCAGTGCTGCTGTTTGCCCAGTCCCTTAATGAAATAATTGTAGTATATACCTTTATAGCATATAACATTTGGGAAAAAAATTAAATGTGAGACATTTATGTTCAGAAAAAAAGGAGTGATAGGACAAAATATTTCAGTGAAGATGTTCAGTAAATACAGAGGTTACAGAGAGCTTTGGTGTCAAGGAATGTTTTATAGAAGATAAATGGACAGTTAAAGTCCCTTATGGTGGTAAAAGATGATTGTCAGGGTAAGGATAATGTTGGTCCTTGCTTGGTTACTCTTTGCATCTTGGATTGTTGCATAAAAATAAGAATATTATGTATGTTGTCATTTACTATTATAGACAAATTCGCAATTGTAACCTTGCCAATTTCAAGTGCAAAAATGAGCAAAGAAAGCTACAGATGGACCTTGGAAACATACAATGTTTTTTCTTTAATTTCTGCTTTTTGAATCTTTGGAATTTGTCATCTCAGACTAACTGCAGTGATTAAAGACATGGATTTTCTTTTTCCCTAAGATATGTTTAAGATTTTAATGTCTCCAGTCCTTACACCCAATTAAAAGAAAGGTAGCAAATTTCCGCAGTCTCTTGACAGGATGTTTGGTTTTATGTTTTATTTCTTCTGCTCTTTGTGCATGGATACAAAGTTTGTATTTTAATACAATTCTACAGAAGTCTTAAATATTTCCACATAAAAGTTATTTTGGAAACTATTTAATACATTTTTAACATAGCTGTCATTTTTTTGTATTTATCAGTTCTTCCATCATTGTCTTAAATTACAGAATTGTATAAACTTGAAACAGACAATTTCCCCTGGGACCCTCCTATGGTGGACGGTTTCAGGAGGTGTTCATTATTTAGGTGTTTGCATCTCATGCACACTTAGCTCATGTGTTACCTTTAATGCCCTCTGGAACATGCACTGCCAGTGATGGTGCTGCCCATTCACTGCTCATTGAATAATCCAACAGCAGCAGCTATAAACTTTCAGCATAATAAGTTAGCAGAGTTCAGCAGATCACACCTTCTCCTAATGCAAGGGTGATGCTTGAGTCCTTTTATAAAACTAGAGAAACCACTTCTGAACTAACTACTAAGGCAAGGCTTTGCATGCAGATATATGCCAGGTGATGTTATGATATAAAACTAATAAAATAGGCACAGCCTATTACACTGTTGTAAATTAAGTTAGTACTCAGATACCAAACAGTAGCCTGAGACAAGTAAGCATGCAAAATATATTGAAGTTAATGATAAATAGAGTTAGATAGTTAATATGACAAATTAATGAATGCTCTTTCATAAGAAAACCCTTCTGAGTAAGGCGTTGCTTAAATTAAAAAAGAGCTCATGGAGTTAATCATAACAGGAATTTCATTGTATACTCAAGCGTGTGGTCACTGTGCTTCAGGTCATTTGTTTTCTCAGAAGAGAATGAAGTTGAATAGAAGGAGGAAAGCAATTTCCTGAGAAACAGAATTTACACTTTTGTTCTGTTTATTCCTAGATTAGTTTGTTATTTAGATGGTACAACATCTTCAACCTTTTTTGTGGAAGGCCTATCTCAAAAGCTGTCCGCACTGTTTAATTTTACTACCTTCTGGAGTAGATGCAGAGTGACTGCTTTGGTGTTCATCTTTGTTCCAAAGTCTCCTCCTCTCCTCCCTGTAACTGGGATTCCTGCCCTTCGCATTTCCATTTGGAATAGACTAGCTGTATGGAAGGGAAGGCTTAAGAAAGTTTTTCTCCTCTGTTGGTAGAGCTGTGTTTACAGTGGATAGGGATTATTAGTACTTTGCTGTTGTTTCATTGTTTTTTTGGTTGGTGGAGGGGGAGGGAAATTAGAATTGTCTGTAATCTGTTGATGCACCTTGAGCTGTCTCTTTCTTCAAAACATTGAGCTCTGTAGGTAGGCACGTACAAATGAAGAGTTCAGCATTGGTTATTCCTTCTGTGGCCACTCACTAAGGGTAACTAACCTGTGTTGTGCTGAAAGTAAGGCACACTGAAGGGGTGTGACAGGTTTCTTCTGTGACCTGTGGTGCCTGTGGATGGGCAGCCTAGCAGCATCAAGGCCCTCTCAGACTGCTTTGTGGTGTGGGTGGTGCATGGGGAGGACCTTGCCTTCATCCTGGACACGCTGGAGCTGTGAGCTGGTTTTGCTTGTTTTATATAGACATGAGCTAAAAGACACTGTTTGGAAAAAGGTTTGGACAGTGGCCAGCATTGCCTAGGAGCTGTGGTTTCAGTTTCTTTCTCTGCAGAAAGTACCTAGTGTGATCTGCATTGGGATCAACAAAAATGGTTGGGCCGAACATAAATAAGCTACAGCAGCTCTGCTTTCCCTGCCCCACTTCTTATCAGGGTTATCAGTTCCTACCTAGCACTGCATATGAAGTGCGCTTATAATCAAGATACAGCTTCGATTGGGTGCTAGGTATTCATAACATTATTTACCTGACCAAGTGTGTGAGACAGAGGTTAGGAATGAGCAGTCAGGGTGGAAATTCTTCATGCTGTTGTTTCCCTAAACAGGGAGCCTGTCTTCTCTTCTGATTACTGTGCTGCTGCTGACCTGTGCTCCCACAGCCTAGAGTAGCTTCTGAGTCAGGACTGACCTGGGGCTGGCATCTTTTTTACTGTGAGGATGGTGAGATACTGGCATAGGTTGCCCAGGAGGGCTGTGGGTGCCCCAACCCTGGCAACATCCAAAGCCAGGTTTGGATAAGGCCTTGAGCCTGCAGAGCTTTGTTACAAGGAATGTGAGCGCAAGGCCTGATGGTACAATTGTCTGGAGACTTATTTAAGATGATCCTAAATAGGTAGCAGAAAATTCAAAGACATGTTGAACAGTTTTTTAGTAGGGAAATAAACAGCACAAGCAATGTTGGGAAATGGAGGAACAGAGCAAGCAAGGAAAGATGACTGTGGGCATGGGACTGGAAGCAGTGTGGGAAGTGTTTTCCTTCAGCCAGCATGTTGCCAGATTGTCAGTTTGTACAGTGGATTACTTTTAAAGTTTGAGTGCATGAGTTGGTTAGGATGGATGTGAGGTCAGAGCAAATGCTGCTGCTTCAAAAAGTCAGTGTGTAGTTTATTTTCTTTACATTTGGATTAATAGCCATGTAATGTGAAGGATGTGAAGAATTGTTTTCCTTTTCTTTTTGCTTTAGATAGAACTAAGCACTTAGACTTGCCCCTGAAATCAAAGGGTACTTTTCACCTCAGTAAAGTAGTTTTAAGGAATCCTAGATAATGAGAAATTATTTTCTTTTAAAAAATTTTTGCATGGGTTTTATAGTACAGTTAATTCTAAATCAACGGCTGTTGTATGTCTGTGTGTTCACCAGGCTTCAAGATAAGATATCTTTATCTCCAAGTGTCCTGGTTTAGAACAAATTTGGGAGAGAACCTCCAAATGGGGTCTCTCCAGAAAACAAATTCAAATGGCTCCTCCCCCAGCTGCTTCAGGAAAAGATTTCCTTGGAGAAAAGTGGGAAAAAATTGTTAATTTAACAGAATTTGAATAATATTAAACAATAAAACCTCTCGCTATTCAATGAGATGGCAATTCCAGAAAAAAAAAGTCCTTTTCATGGGATGTAGCTCGGCTCGCTCAGGTTCTTATCAGTCCCTCCAGCACTGGAAAGTGCCAAGGCCCAGGCCCTGGTGTGCCACACGCGTGAGCACCTGGGGTTTGTCTGGATTTTCAGTCCAGAGCAGGTTTGAACAGATCCAAGGAAAAGGGGAAAAAGCCGTCTGGGGAACTTCTCTGCCTCAGCTAGCTAAAAACTAACTAAAAGCAAAGGAGAGGTCTGTCCCACTGTCTGTCAGTGCTGCAGACAACACAGTCCAGGAGCAGGATGCGGGGGAGCGAGTGCTCTTTCTCAACACAAACTGCACGTGTCTTCTTCCCCTCCGTCGGTCTCAGAGCCAGTCTTAAATGTGCAGAACTTAATATGTAACATAAACCAGGCAATTGCGGATACAAGCATCATAAAGCCACCCGAGGACACCAAGGCAGAGGTAAAGTGATTCACCAAGTATCACAGAATTAAGAGTCTCGGATTTAAAGTGATCCAAGGTGGATCCTTAGTTATCACTTTAAGTCCGAGACTCTTATATCTGTTATACTTGAATACTGCTGTTGTTCAGCGAGGACAAAAACTAATGTACTAGGATTTCCTTCAATATTTTGATGTGACTGTTGATTCCCTGTAGCACATTACTGCTTCATCAGTAGAGCATCTTTTTTAAAAGCATACTTGTGACTTTCCTTTTATGTTAACAGATTTATATTTCTTTTAAAGTTCTTATTATAAACTCATTGGTCTGGCAATGGCAGCTGTTAAATGTCAGAACTTCGAGCAGAAGATCTGTATGCATATCTGTTTTACTTGAGGCTGTAATGATGCTGCAGCTCATTGTATGATTTTTGCTCATCACTTTTGTTAGAGTACAGGGAAAATGCTCTTATTTCCCTACCCTGATGTTTTATAGCAGAGGTGTATAATGGCAGTTAGAATATTAATATATGTATCAATTTAAAAAATCATCTAGGTATGCTTGAAAGACTGTGAAATAAAAATAAGTTAACATTGCAAGGACAGACTTAAAATAACACATTACATCCCAGTACTTGTTCTCTTGCAGCTTGTACTAATTAAGAGATGTTTAAATTATCATTTTAATAACATTGGAGTTCTGTTCTAACTCGCCTTACTACAGAAAATAAGATTGTAAGTGAGCAATACCAAGACAGTTTCAGAAATGCTTGGTTGAAGATGATTAAAAAAAATATTTAAATTTATAATAATAAATGGATGCTTTATTTTTAAAGTATCTGTTAATGACACATTTACCCTACCCCCTTCCTTTGTTGTGGTATAAGCTTGGCCAACATGTAAAATTTTTGACATAAGCTAATGGTTATGTTTGGCAAAAGTACTCTTAGATCTGTACAGCAGACCTGGTTTTTGTTTGAGTTTTTTTTTAAGCTATTTTACAAGACAGTGCAACCCATTTTAAAAGGAAGGTAGTATTAGTACAGTGTATTCTGATCTTTGTTCCACTTGGCAATGCACTTTGCTCAACTGTGTAAATTTAAATTTAAATTGTGCTTAATAAGTGTGACATATTCTAGGAGACAGAGAAGTAGATTGAAGTAACATGAAAGGATGGCTGTCAGGATTTTGTGAGAGAGATGGGACCACTTATTAAAGACGTTTTAAAGCATGATTTATTATTTTTTTTCTACAGTCTCATGAAGGAGTAAGTATGTCTTCACCTTATTCACCAGATGTTTGTGGTCAGTGGTCACAAGACTACAAGTCACAAGATCTTTTAAGGGTTATCTAGCCAATAAACTAATGCCACAAAAGAATGTTTTTACTTTCACGCCAATAACTAATTATTCTGTTTTTACGTCTCTTCCGCAGTGCGAACTTTCTTAACCAATCATATAGTGACACACAAAACTACTTGTTATACCTTAAACTTCTTATTACCTTTATAATTACTTCTATATCTTCACTTTAAAACCTTAAAACTTCTTCCATTTGTCTTGGTAGCTAGAGTGGAGTAGCCTATGAAATATCACTATTACAACTTAACCTTACTTAAACTCAGATTCTTACTTATGATTCTAAGTCTGGAAGCTTTCTCCAAGGCCTCAAGTCAAATCCTGTGTCCATGTCTGTATCTAAGCTTGCATTTGCAAGATTTTGAGAGCTTTCTGTGTCTGGAATTCCCACAGATGGCATTTTTTAAAGTTGTTTTTGGCACATTATAAGCTACAAAAGGTGCATCCTGCACTACACCTTCACTGAGGTTTTCCTCTGTACATGCAGTGGCTCAGTTTCAGTGGTTCATTATCCAGTTTATACGGCTGTTTGTTTGGGTGTTTGCTGTGTAACTTTAGAGAAGTAGCTGGAGTTGCAGTAGTGCCTTTACTAAGGTTCCTACTGGTTGCTGCATGGCAGTCTGTGAGCTGTGGGTGTAAGACAGGGCTCTAGTGCTGTCAGCAGTGCCCACTACACACCCACATGTGGTTTGCTATCACTGGGGTTGGGGTTACTGGGGACCGAGAGCTTGAACACTTTAATTTCTGTGCTGAAATCTTTGATCTTTAAACGTTGCAACTCCAAAAAAGTCAAGCATCACATGTTGCTGCTTTTTGCCTGAAGTATTTCCTCCCATACCCAAATAGTTGTATTTTCAGCCCTGTCTCTGCTCACCTTCGCACTGCTGTAATTTATACATCACTTGTATCCACCCACTCAGCTCATTGTCACAGTAGTCCCTAAAATAGCTGTGTAACTGCCCTTGGTAAGTGACCATTAAATTTTTTTAAGGGCCTTAATTGCAGAAGTCCTGCTCACAGGAAAAAAAATTGGCATAGAGAGGAGCTGAATAAATTATAATATTTAATATGTAATTATAATACTGAATGTGTAATACCACAAAAAGCATTTATATTTGGTATTTCCTAGTTCAGGTTCTTGGAAAAGAAATATAAAGTAAATAACTGATTTCTTCAGAGCACCTATGTGCCCTAAGGCACTTCTTTCAAAGCTGCCAGGAAGTCTTTGTCACAGTAAGAACAGCCTTAATACTTGTATTAGGTTTGCTTTTAAGAGTCTCCTAGTGCAAGTGAGTTTTTACTATCCCTCAGTTGCACAGATATTTTTACAGACTGTCTTGGTTCTAGAAGGCACCTGTCTAGAAGACAGGTGCCTGCTAGGGAGAGCAGGAGCCTCCCTTGGGATGAAAGAATGTAGACCCCCTCCCTCCGAATTATAAATTTGAAATCAAGGGGCTTTCAGGCAGAGATCTGGGGATAGGAATAACAGTTCTTTACTAGTATAACCAGGCAAACAAACAAACAATAACTACAGCAATAACAAGAACACAGAACCAGGGACCCCGGGACAGCCTTCTCGGCTGAGATGGGATGGAGGAGAGGCTTTGTTTTCACAAACCCTCTCGGGCAGTCAGTCCCAGTGCTTCTGCAGGGCTCTGAGGAACACTCGGCTGGAAACAGCAGGGATGAGCTGAGATCCTGGGCCGGTGGCTGAGGTGTATCAACAGCTCCGCGGCGGTGCCTGGCACTGCCACATGTCCCGGCAGGACAGGGGGTGCGAGGCCACCAACAAAGAGGGGAGAAGGAGAAGAAGCAGCAGCTCCGTCTGGGTGATTCCCTTCTGAAATTCCCTTCTCTCCACCGCAGCAGCTCCGCGACCCAGCAAACGAATGTCCTTCCCCGAAGCCGAAGAAAGCCCGCCAAAAACTGTCCCCACCCTCCTTTCCTGCCCCCTTCCCCCCCTGGGCCCGGCCACTCTTTGTCCTTTATCAATCACCCACTAAATACCCACAGTTAGGTTGTCTCTGCAGGTAATGGGTAAAAATTCCACGGGCGGGCCAGAACACAAAACCAAAAAAAAAAAAAGGACACCTAACTGTCTCAAAATAAATACATTTTTGTGTTCATATATTGAATGCTTATCTGGCTACAGGTCTGGATTGGAAATGTTATAAAGTATATATAAAAAGTACACTAAGAATTATGTATTTAGATAAACAGTAGATTGTAAATAATGATTACTGTCAGTTTGTCACATGCAGTGAAATACAAAGAGCACTCACTACTGTCAAGTTAGGCAGGTTCTTGTGGTGGTTTTTAGCAGTAGCTAAAAGTCACCAGAATACATACTCATCTCTTGCTGTGAGATACGGATTAGGAGAAGGGTAAAACAGGCTTAAAACTTAAAAGTAATAAAGTTTATTAACAGAAGTACAAGAGTAAGAAACCAGAATAAAACTTCCAGAAACCTTTTCTCCCCCCCAAACCCAACCTTTTTCCTTTTCCAACTGGTAACATTGAGAGAAAACTTGGGTTCTTAAAGCAGTACCAACTATACAATAGTCCTTTTCATCAGTCTCTGTAGGGAGAGGTGTCTTCTGTCGTTCCATGGAGAGTTCTCCACAAGAAAACAGTTTTCTCGTAGTTTTTCATTTCCATCCCTGGCAGCTGCCTGGAAAGAAAACCTCTGCTGTCATGCTCTCTTCCCATTTTCACACCACTCAGAGGTGTGGTCATGGGCCATGAACTCCAGGGGTATTATTTTAAAGGTGAGTTATTAAAAGGCAAAGGTTCTCTTCATCTGTTTCTATGATCAGCTTATCACAGAGGTTTTCTCCTTTTCTCACTTGGGGCAAAGGGTATTCATCAACTCTCACTTCTCTCACTCTGCTCAAGCATCTCATGGGATTACAGCTATTCCAGCATCTGCTCAGCTTCATCAGTGGATACCTCTGCTCAGATTTACAGTTTGAATAATTGATTCCCCCCAATACTCTTTCATGAAATAAAGGAGTTTTTCAGAACATTATTGTCCATCTCCATGGCTTTACTAAAAGAATATTTCAGCTTATTAAAGCATCTCCTCATTCTCCTTCCATCTGGAGCTTGACTCTTTCTCTTACTGACCTTGATGTTTCATACTGTCTTTTTACATGCTGATTGCTCCCACTTGCCTCTCTCATGTAGAGAGAATTAAGTCTGCAGGTCTCATCTGTGTAGTGAAAGGGTTAAATTTGGCCCAAGCCGTGGCCAGGTATTCATGATGTCTGATTTCAGCTCTGCAGGCTGCTGGAAGGCAGTGGATGGTTTTCAGCTGTTTTTTGGCCTGGAGCCCTCTTTGCGGGCCATGGTGGGGGAGGTGAGATGTCAGCAGCCATGGCCCAGCCCAGCCTAGGGCTGGGGGGGCCCTGGTGAAAGGCTTCAGCCACCCCGCTGGAATGGGACCTGGAAGGCTTCCTGGGAGGGGCCACAGCAGAGCCTGGCCCGGCCTGGGGCCGGGGGAAGCCCCTCAGTCCCCATCCCCCACCTGGGAGCCACTGGAGTCTGGCCCAGCCTCCCCCCAGGCCACACAGGACGCGGGGTGGAGCTGGGCCAGCCGAACCAGAACTCCAATACCTTTCAAAGCCAGAAACAAAAGGGACCCAAAATTCCTGGGCTTGGGTTTAAAAGGTGGTATTCACAAAGGTGATCTTACTTTTCAGTGGTCCAAAATGCTGTCAGTTCTGAGAACTGGCTATCTATTGGGGTGATCTCGAGCAGAGAAGAAACTCCCAGCAGCCTCTCTCAGAGGAAAAACTTCTGTAGATGTTTTCCACTTTTTTTTCCTAAATGCCAAACTACCACAGTATTGAAAGAAATTGGCCAGGAGACAAGACTCCCATTTGATACCTTCATGAGGACTCAGCTCTTGGGATGGGGGAGCCCAAGGGGTTGCTTGCACCACAGCCGTTCCCACACTGGCAGCTCCAAGGAGAAGACACAATTCAGTTTTGCAGTACGCACTGCAGAGCAGGAGCTTCTGTCCTCATGAGAGTAGCCAAGAGGCCTGTTCTGGCTCGTTGTCTAGGGGGTTCAGTCCTTTCCAGTCCTCTTAGGTCATGGTGATGCAGGAAGATGGTTTCTAAGCAGGCTTAGATGATGCAGGGAGATGATCTTTCATCATAGCTTGCTAGAATATGTTTCCTTGTCCTTTTATTCCTCTGTTAGCTCATTGTTTTGGTGTCTTACATGCCTTAGTTTGCATATTACTTGGTTGCACAGCTTCCTGGGAGTTTCTTTGTTCTAGTGTGTCACAGCATCCATGGGAGTTGCCTCCTTCTCTGGCATACCTTTCTAATGGGTTCCTTTTGTTAGTTTGATTTAGCCCCCATGGGAGCAGCTTTGTTACATAGTAGCAGGGAAGTAAGGAAAAGGGTACAAGAATGTCTCATAACTTCAGAAACTGGTAAGTAATTAACATTACTAATAACCATCGGAGTAAACAAGGGGTACAAGGTTTACAAATGGGATAAGAACATTAACTGTACATAACTAAACACAGTATTTTAACCAGGGTGGATTTCTTGAGATATTTTATTCATGACAGTATTACAAAGTGCTTGCTCTAACTTCACCCTGTGTAGTTCACCATTTTACTGCACATATTTTTGGCAGGTAGCACATACAGCAGAATGAGTCTTTGCATATTTAAATGTGACATGACACCAGTGTCCTGTCGAGTGGGTAGGGCTGAAGGAAGCTGGTAAGAACACAAGGAGCCTGTGTTGTCCTTGCTGTTAAGTATTTGATACTTGCTGGTGCAAGTATCTGTCTGAAAAAAAAGAAAGGCAAATTGATATAGCTAGTTGGATTTACTGAAAGACTTCACCTTTCTAAGTGATCCATCAGGTACTTCATTGTTTCCTCCTCAGCAATCATACATACAGTCAGTCTGGAAAAGATCATATTAAGTTCTTTTTATCTAAAGCACATGATAAGTAGAATACACAGTGAGTCATTCTTCCATTTGTCTTGGTAGCTAGAGTGGAGTTGCCTATGAAATGTCACTATTTCAAATATGCTGGTTCAGTCTGAGGAACTAGACACAATGTATCACAGCACACTGAATGGCTCACAGCCAAATCCCAAAAATTTATGACTGAGGGCATTCATTTCATAGCTTAAGGTGACAACTTGGCAACCAGATACCATACAATCACTTTGGATTAGGAAAATTACTAACTCTTGACCTTCCACAAGTAAAAATTATGCCAGTTAAAGTACTTTGGAGCATATAAAATTATTCTGCAATAAAATTTTTAAAAGTGGCTAGATATGGGGGGGTTGGGCTTGGGTTGGGGGTTTTTTTGGCTTTCAGTAAAGATAAAAGTAGGTTATATATCATAGTACAGTTTCTGGTTGCCTTTTTTTTTCCCCTAGTACAATTCCATGGATGCACTAAGCTTGCAAAGGCTGCAGGCAGCAATCTCTTACTCTGGCTGCTGGCAAAAGGAAGGGAGAGCAGCAACAAATAGGCAGAGGCTACTTCATTCAGAGCTACAGTAGCTCTGTTTTCAGGCTTATTTCAAGTTCTTGCAAAACACAGAACTGTGTTTCAGCAGAACTAAACCAATGTGACCACTTCCTCTCTGGCAGTGGCACTTCGTGGGACTGAATTGTGAGCCGTGTCAGACAGCCCATGCAACTACAGATTGTGTGACCAGGTGCCTGCAAACTCTGCAGCCCACAGGAACAGCCAGTGCAGCCCAGGTGGGACCACCTCAGTCCAGAACTGCATTCAGTTACCTGCCATGAACCTAAACTTGAAGACTCAGGGAACCAACCTCCTTGTTGCACTGTTCACTTCTCATTTGGAGTCTCCCTTACACTGAGGTCATGTTTATGACAATTCAGCAAAGTAATTTGCTGATACTGTGTTGTATCCTAAAAACTGCTTTGAGTATTAAGCTCTCTAACCTCTTTTCTGTTCCTAGTATGGCGTTTCTTGTTTTGGTTTTCTTATACAATGAAAATGCACATACTAAAATAATTGCAATACTGTATAGGTAAAGTGTAATTCTACAACAGTATTTTCTATAGCTTTGGATGTTATGTAGAAGAGTAAGTAGTTAGTGGTAATGCCAACTAAGAGCAAAGTGATACAAAAATAGATAGAAAAATTTGAAAGAAGGAAGAGATCTTTGTTTGTGGTGTCCATGTCCTTTTTGCACCTGATGTAGATGTAGGAAGGGTGGAGTGGTTTGTCTGTCTGCTCATAGTGGCCCATTAGTTTGTCATTTTGCACATTACTTTCCATGAAGGCAATTGTATGTACTGCTGATTCATACTGTGTATTTACACAGGGTAATTTAATACTGAACTTGATAGCCTTGGTTTTGTGCCTTTGTTTGATAGGTGTGTTTAATTTTCATTATGAAAATGGATTATCTTTTTATTTCATAAGCATGCAAATACTTCTGCATTTTTATGAGCTCCTCTGTTTGAACAACTTAGTCAAATGTGTTTTCCTTACGAAATATATTGCCACAGGCTAGAGGAACAGCTAGAAAGTGAAACTAAGCTTGCTGTGCTTAAGTAAAAAGCAGGGTGAGAATGTGGGGGCTGGAAAAGGGCTCAGAGCAAGGTTATGCCTTAGAAAACTATGCAGAGCATCCTCCTTGTATGACTGTGCTACGTTTTGCCATTCTGAGATTGCCAGTTCTCCATCTGGCTGGTCTTTCAGGCCTGTTTTTCTTGCATGTCTTTCAATAACAGTACCTATGCAATGTGCTTTATAGCTCCATAAACTTGACTAGGAGAAGAGATGATAAATGCCTGGCAGTTTCTGTCTGACATAATTGAAGGAAAAACCCTCATTTCCCGCCTCAAATGAGTTCAGGTTATTTGCATACTCAAAGGTGGTATGATGAATGATGATCACATATACTCATTTCTGACTGTTCTGTGTAAGACTCTGTCCTGATCATATTACCACAACAGCTGGTTTCCCATCTTTCTGGGTCGTGGTCTGTATCCAGACATCGGATGAAAAGGTAAAGGAAGGATGTATTATTTCCTGAAAGGCAATGGCGGATAAGTTTTCTTTTGTGTGTTTCTCTATGTTGATCCATTGGTGTTCCTCAGACAGAACAAATAGTTTGAGAAATTTGTTGCATATTACCTCTTAGCTGTAGCAGTTGAGATGGATGTGACTTGAGATTCCAAGGTTCCTATGGCAATAATGAATTATATTGTTTACAGTTTTCTTTTATAGGGTTATCAAAAAACCTCACATTCGATCTCAATTGGCAAAAATTTTGTCACCACCCAGCTCACTGACCAATAGCTGCCTGCGTACATGCTTGTCAGGGATTAGTTGGCGTCAGTTGTTTGAATTTAAATCTCTCAGCTCCTCAGTGCCTTCTTCATAATGATGTTTACTTCTTTTCCTTTAATGGTATATGCTGGTTGAGTTATGGTCAGGGTTACTTATGCCTATGAGGCTTCCAGGCCAGCTGTTAGCAGTCACAGTTCCCCCTTTTTGTTTTTTGAATACAAAGGCAGTGTCTGTCATCTTCTGCAGGGCTCTTGCAGACAGGACGACAAACATGGCACAGTGTGTGAAACAATTACACACAAATTATAAACCCAGTTCCACCCAACTCAACAAGCCTAACCCTACCAGCTGTTGGTCCATCCCACATACCATCAAAGTTTTTACAATCATGTACATGAGCTATAAAAAATTAGATTAATAACCACAATTTCACAGGTATGCTGCACACTATGTACATCTATGGCTGAGTTATTCAAATCAAGGAAGTTTCATTTATCTTTTGCTACAAACAAGTCAACTCAAAAAACTATCAGAGATAACATTTTGCTGTCTTGTTTCAATTAAAAGATGTACATCCTTCTGCTTAGTCATGTCTCTAAAATATCTGACTCTTGAGGTTAAGTGAAGTTTTAGGTAAATTGTAATTTCAAGGGTCCCATATTTCCATACAGCAGGTGCAAAAGGTTATTCTGGTTATTCTATGACATCTGCTATGGGGCTGTCAGGGAAGCATTGTTGGTTGCAGTCCCAGACCAGAGTGCAGAGCAGGTTGTACACACCAAGCAGGTACCCATCGAATACCGGCATCTGTAGAAATACAGGTATACCCACACCCCCAAGTGACAAGATCCCGACGGCCTTCCCATTTGTTAGTGATGAGGTCTTGTACCATACCTTTGGGCAACTGGACGTCACTAGAGGGCTGTAATGATAAAAAATGATTTAAAATGACAGGATTTTCGGAATTTGTCAGTATTGTTTGATATTTCAAGGCATGGAGAGCTTTGGCAACCCTACTGTGTGGGGGGGTTTCACCACACTTTAGCTTTTAGTTTTCCTAGTCAGCTGAAATGAGATTTGCATTTGTAACTTGCATAGCATTAAGTAGATTTATCTTTCAGAAAGGTAAGCTTTGAATATTGAGTTGCTGAAGCTTTACTGTTGAGGCCGTTAAAAGCAATCTGATGTCGGATTTAATCATGAGTCCACGTGAAAACTTCTTGTCTGGCACACTTTTGGCAGCATGTTACATCATTCAAACTCCTGAAGGTGCTCAGAACATAAAACTGAGGTGAAAATTGAAAACGATAATGTAATGATGTAATAATCAGGTATCCCCTGACCTACACCCTGTTCCATGTTTTCAAGGAGCAGGTAGTGTTTTACAGTTGTACAAATGGCATTGACAACCAACAGATGACAAAGGTCTTATTACCATGCCAGGAAAAGTTTGTGGTCTATTCAGATATGTTTCTAACTTAAGAGGGCATAGAAGTTTCACTATTAAATGTTTTTCTTTTCTAGATTTTTTGTCAGTTTATCAACCTGCTTTCTAGAAACATTTGAATTGCAGTTATGTTCAAGGTAAAGTGACTTGTTTTTTGTGTCTGCTAGTGAGCAGCAAGATTGACAGTAACTAGAGTGGACACTCAAATAACCCTTACTCAAAACTTCCAAGAGGGATCTTTGTCCTCCCATCACTGTAAGGATCAATCTGATAGACTTGAAGTGGGGATTGTGTGTTTTTGAGTTGAATTATAAACATTTTCTTACAATGTTAGTTTTTTGAGTGTCATTGCATTTGTTAATAAGCTAAATTACTAATTGTTTTTTATTACTAAACATGAATTGTTGTTATACTCTGTGTCATGCTAAGGATTTTTCAGTCCCTTTTTCAGAACAAAAATTTCCTAAAAATAATTTAAAGAATGGTCAACAGTGTTAGTTTCCTCTTGAAACTTCCTTCAGAATTTGTCTGAGACCACTTTATAGTTTGTTTAGTCTAGCGCTGTACAGTTTTTCTTCTGCAGTTGCTACTATGAATGCTGTTTTATTCATATTCAAAATTATCCAGTTAGCTAAATATATAAAAGTCATGTTATCAAAGCTCTGTGCTTTTCTGCAAATAGTCACACACACTTTTTTGTCTTTCAGACTGTTAGGATCTGAACAAATTTCTTTCAGTAAGCTCTGTGGCTGTGCTAGCACCCAGCTGTCCTGTGCTAGTATGTTTTGCTGAGGGGTAGGACATGTACATAGATACAACCATAGTAATATGGTTACTGAGCTGAGCCAGTTCCAGCTCAGACCTGGAGCATGTGATCCTCTACCCCTCTGCTGCTTTGCAAAAAGTATTTGGATGTTTTGGACGAAGAACATCAAATGCTGCTACATTTGCAACTGTACACCTTAAACACTTTTGTGTCTGTAAATAAGAAGTGCAGTAAATGTGCCTGCACATTTATTGGGGGAGGTGGTAAAGTTTAAACCTTTGGTGTTTAAAACTTTCAGAGGTATTTTTTTCCTGCATATTTTTTTTTTAAGACATTTTGAAGAATTGTGTTCGTTTCTGCTGTGTTCTGTTTAGTATGAATGATTATATTCAGAGTACTTTTGAACAAAATATTGTTTTGAGCTGTTTAATCTAAAAACTTGAAGGTACACTTTCCCTTGTAGGGGAAAATATAATGGATTTTGTTTGGTCACCTCACTTCCTCTTTGAAGTGCAGATAATAATCAAAGAACTGTTATGATACAATAAGGCAGTAAAATTGCCTTCCTTGGCAGAAAATGCCAAATAATGTTATTAACAGGAATGTATCCTAAAAGTATCTTGGTCTACCATAAAACACATGAAAGTAGCAGAAAGCAAGTTCGCTCACAAAAAGTTTGTGAGTCAGTTCAGCAGTTGCAATATGTAGTAATGTCTTAGATAATTTAAAACTTGGGAATTCTACATATGGATCCAGAGATGATGAATACTTACAAATGAATCTAGGTATGCTTAGCTAGAAAGTAATGGGGTAGGTTCAACATGAACCAAGCAATAGACTGTGCTAAAGTTTTGCATTAAGGCTACAATAAAATTTAGTTCCTTAAACATATAAAAAAAATCATCACTCTTTCACTGGAAGATACTGTGAATCTGTTCAAAAGATTACACTGTGCTTGCTCCCAAAGCTCCTACTGTTTATTGACTCTCAAAGCATTTTTACTACACAATGAAAATAAAAAAGAGAGATAACTCAGGCTTGAAATCTCAGGGTCTATCATCTCAAATGACCATGGGTGGGAGCAGCTTTCTTAAATTTGTATTTTTTTAAGTGCACATCCAGTCATCTGTATATCAGAATGTCTGCAAGGAAAGAAATCCTTCAAAATGCAAATAAGAAATGTGAATCAAATTCTGAAAAAGACTTACCCAGAGAGATTATTTTCTCCATCTTTATTTGCAAAACAAAAAGCACCTGACATCCTAATTTCAATACATGGTCAAAGGCTCTTGTTGAAATGATCATTGGAAGCATAAGAGGGGGAGATGAGCACCCTAATTCTTAAACAATGAGTTTAAGAATTCTTAAACAAAGCATTTGTCAATGCTTACGTTTCTAGTACTGACTGTATCTGAAAATAGATAAAAAAGAACGTCACGTGGCCCTAGCAATTAGAAGCAAAAAATTAGTTGGAAATTATGAATGTAAGTTTTATCTGCAGTATCCCGTAATATGCCAGAAACAAGAAAATTACATCTGGCTTTGAAGACTGTAAAACAATGTGATGCCCAGAAGATAGGCTGGAATTAAATCCCCATAGACTGGTGTCTATAGTGCAGGTATTTGTTTATTGCAGTGTAGGTGATGAGGGGGATTTCTCCTCCTAACTCACCCACCTTTGTCAAGTGCTGTGGTATATTTATACAGTATGTGTTGCTTAGTGTTAGTATGTCACTACAACATCTTCACTGACTTGCCGGGACTAATTTACATAGTATGATATCATGCCTTAGAAATAGTTCTTTTGCACTGTGCTCATGCCTCCCCAGTTTGGGGGTTGTTGGCATCATTAATGAAGGCTTCCAAGGTCTTCTTGGAACTTTTCAACTTTATCTTCAGAACATACACAGTTATGGTGTTCTTTGGTCTGTCTGTTCCTAACCAGTCTAAATTCTTTATTTTGTGGCTAATTGTCTTTACATTTGCCAATTTCTCATTAATACTATACTTATCTATCTCTAAAGTGATCCACTTGGTGAGTTTTTTTCTTCTTTTTGTCTATTCAGCATTAAGCAACTAGTTAACCATATACTAGCCATTACATTGTATTGAAAGTTATTTATATCAGGTTATATAGGTATAAATGTTATGATTCAGATTATATAGATATAAAAAGCTATGATTTGGGTTATATTGATATCAGGGTATATAGACATATAAAAAGTCATGATTTAGGTTATATTGATATCAGGTTATACAGATATATCAGGTTATATTGCTATCTTAAAACTCAAGCTATATAAGGACCTTGTAACTCTGACCTAAGTTATATAGGTACCAACTGTACATCAGTTATTTACTTTTATTGTGCTCTGAAAATGCAGGGGAAGATGTGGCAAATAGGGCTTTACATTTGTAAGTCTCAAATTGATTTGATCTTCTACACTTTGTAATTCAGCAATCTTAGGAGAGGCCTCTCTTTTTGTGAGCAGTTTGCTACTGAGAAAGAATCAGAAAGTAAAAGATGATGATAACTTAAATCTCACTAGCTGGATCATCAGAGCCATGCAAGTCACAACCTTTCCACTGCAAAATGGTTGTGTAGCTGAACACAGAACTATCCAGTCTGTCCATTGTGTATTTATTGTGCATGGGATGGAAGATTATCAGTTCTTATCTGTCTGTTTACAGAGTTTTGCTGAAGTCTTCTATGGCCACATGTCCTCTGAAATTTGTCCTTGTTCATACTGTTTGTCTCTTCGTGTCCTTGTTTAAAAAAGTTGGGGGAAAACAGTACGTTTATCTCTGCTGTTGGAACAAAACAGTAACATTTATCATAATGCCTGATGAGATAGGGGTGTATGTTGGGGGATCAGACTGAAATACTTCCTTATTAGTATAGAATATATATTTTCTTTTTATTTTTTCCCCTTTTGTCCTAGTATATTTGGTAGATGTTAGTAATAACAGTATATTTCAGCTGCACATTTTCTCCTTTTCCATCTTCTTCTGGAATACCCTGTGTCCAAGCTACCAGTTGTTAGCCTACTCATTAACTAAAATGCCAGTGAAGCAGAAAGGTGCCTCTCACTTCCCTTACCACAAAAAAAGATACTGAAACAGCTGTGTTTGTCATCAGTCATAGTGAGTGCATTCACAGTGCAGTGTGTAACTCAGATTGACCTTGGTGATTTTCTGCCCTGTCCTTGTGAGTCCCAGCCTGGACTTTGACACACAGTTCTGGGGTGTCCAACATAAGAAGGATATGGAGATGTTGGAGCAAGTCTAGAGGAGGCCATGGAGTTGCTAAGAGGACTGGAGTACCCTTATGGAGACAGGCCAAGAGAATTTGGGCTGTTCACCTGGGAGAAGACTTTGTGGGGACCTCACAGCCCCTTCCACTACCTGAAGGTGCCTTCAGAGGAGCCAGAGGCACTCTGGCACAGAGTTTATGAGGAACTCTAGTGACAGGATAAGGGGGAAAGAGTGCAAACTGAAAGAGGGAAAATTAAGGCTAGGTAATAGGAAGAAATGCTTTATAGTGAGGGTGATGAGGCACTGGAACAGGGAGGCTGTGGGTGCCCCATTCCTAGAGTTATTCAAGGTGAGGCTGGATAGGGCCCTGAGCAACCTGTTCAGGCAGAAGGTGTCCCTGCTCAGGGCAGGGAGATGGAACAAAATGAGCTTTGAGGTCCATTTCAACCCCTTAACATTCTATGATTCTGTAGTTCTGTGACTTGACAGGCTGTGCAGTCCAGGCTGTGGCCAGAGCACAGTGCAGGCTGGGTACAGCCTGTGGGAGAGACAGGGCTGCAGTGAGAGAGTCTTAGGTACTCACAGGACAGGTACTGTATAGAATTTGAGACAAAGGAACAGGTGGATCAGAGGAAGTACTTTCCCAATTCAGTGTAGTCTCAATGGACATTTTTCAATTGTGGAATCTTGCCTTGGGCTTTAACATTTTCTGCCTTTGGGGCATTGAAACAGCTCTTACCCTTTCACCAAATAGTTGCTTGCACTCATGTTACAAATTAGGAGACAGTTTCACACCCAGCTCTTAGATAATTGAGAAATACTGGGTCAGTGTGGCTGGGCTGTCTTCCACTACAGTAAAGCAGAAATAGATGTTTGACACTTGCAAATTGATGATTTTTTTTTTTCCTGACTGATCTTTAAGTGCATATATGTTCTGAGGTAGTAAGCAGAAGCAATGAACATAAAGGACAACAATAATATTTTTTTTGAAAACCAAAATAAATCTTCCCTTTTTCTGTTAGCTGAGTAAAATACTGTCTTAAGCAGCAGTATTTTTTAAGCAGCAGTAAGAGAAACATAGTTTCCTAATACTATCTGTGATTTTGCTATTTCAAGTAGAATGTATATATTTAAACTTGTATCAGGATCCAATACAACTGATTTCCCTTCTCCCTGTTTGTTGGGGCATAGGTACCAGTATTTACACTGTATGCATAGTGAGAGCTCTCAGGCTTTGCCAGAGCACAGAAAATTACTTCTGAAAATTGGCTAGGTTTGGTTAGGCTTTCTCTGGATTTTCACTGCCCTTTATGATGTACCAAAATGTACAAGAAAGAAAATATGCCTGTGAGAAAGAAAGAAAGAAAAATGAGACCTCATGAACTTTTTCCTACCATGAGTAACCTGCATTAATATTTCTGGAGTTTATTTTTATAAAAACACTGACGTGGTGTAAAAACGGAATAATTCCCTTCAGTTTCTTTTCCTTCAAACTTTTGAACCCCAACTAAGTTTTAATTAGCTACCAGATTCTTCTAACTCTTACTGCTATTTGATCACAGTTTTCTCAGCTGTGGAAATGTTTTCTCATACTTATGTGTGTTAGGTATAAATCTGGAAAATCAAAACTTGAGATCCTGACAGTATGCACTCATTTGTTTATTGTGCTGCATCTTCCTTGCTATGTGGTATTTCTTAGTTTTTGTGTCATGTCTTTTTGAAATCCCAGCCTTGTTCTGTCATGTACTGGAACAAATTCAGGATGACTAAATACCAACTAAGTTCCCTTCAAAAACTGACTAACTGAATACCCACATACTTACTCCGGTCAAATATTTTTTTTTATTTTTTTTACTGTATAAAACCACTTTTCCAGTTGCAAATCCTGAATGTTTACTGTGGTTTCCAAAATGTTTAGATCTGCCTGGATAATGGAGAAATTCCAGAAATGGTTGTTACTTACTCATACTGGATTGTTTTGGAAGATTTCAGAACTTCCTGACTGGAGTCAGCCCTAAGCACTCATGCTAAAATCAGAATTGTTTCTCCATTTGAAGTTGGCAAGAGCTCCAAGAGCTCTGATGCAGAGGAACCAAACTTCCTCTGGTGTTGCTTTTAAACTAAAAACAATCTACTTTGCAGAGTCCAGTTTTCTTCACAAACTAAAACACAACCCTTTTCCTCTCTAACGTCATCTTTCTTACTAGTGAATTTCCTAACACAATGTTTGAAGCAGACAGAAAATGAAGTTGTGTTTTCTTCTAATCATGTTATTCCATAGTAAACTGGATTCATGGCAAGCTTTTAAACACCAGAGGAAGGATTATAAACAGTGTTGTTATACTTTCACTACTAAGCCTTTAGAGTGTTTTGGGCTTGGGCTAATTAAAGCCTTTCCTATTGAAATAATAATTTGCTGCTTTATTGAAGTTAAACTGCATAGGATAAAATTTCTAGCTACAGGTACTTCGTTAGAAATTGAATTACACTTAAAAATTTTCATAGTGTGTGTAAATGCTGAGTAAGTTGATTCTGTTCAGTTAGGAGAGACAAATGCAGAGAAGATTAGGGCATTTCCTCCTCTGAGAAGTCACTTCCAGAGGCATAAAGCCTCTCTGTTCCCCATACACACTTCTGCTCTTACTTTTGCCCTTAGTCCCATAAGCTTTTGTTACTATTTAAAAGGGGGTCTTTTTCTTTATTAAAAAACATTATTGCTAGTTGTTTCTTAGATTTGAGTTAAATTAGGAAGAGAGTAATGTCTCTCCTGTTCCAGAATATGTGCTTTGATTTTAGATTCTGTGACCCTGCCTACAGGACAGGAGTACAGTATTTCATATTATCTGTCTGAACTTCTAATTAAGGATATAAAAGTCAGATTATACTTAGAGAACATCTCTTCTGTCTCTAGCAGACCATAAAGTACAGTGTCAGTCAGGATTAAACTTGGACTATAGCATTTTTGCTAACACCTAGCATATAAAAGCCATAAGTGAAACATTACCTCATGAGGAGGTTTCCAGCATGAACGCTGCAACATGTCATTGCAAAGACCACTTCAAAATTGATATAAGCTGCTTTACCTGAGGAAAATCCTTTGGAAATGCTGAAAAACAGCTATCTAGGAGAGAAACAACGTCTGTTTTGTTTTGGTTTTTTGGTTTTTTCTTGTAGTCACACCTAACGCACACTACTCTTTCTGGGCACATGCATTTCCTGCATCAAGAATTGGAGGCTCTGCTGTTTCCACAATAGCTAGATAAGCATCTAAAGAGGATCATTCTGTTCAACAGTCAAAAGAAATAATAAGCTTTGTAAACCAATAAAAAACATTACATATTCTAAGTATTCCAATGTTAAATAACAGTTTTATCTTGTTATTGTGAAATTTGTCATGAGTGCTAAATTTATTTGTAAGGAATGAGGGAGTTTATGAAGAACATAACTTACACTTTAGTAATATGTAGTTGTCTTACCTTGAAGTGTCCTTGATGGTATATTGATGTGAGCATTGCATCTCATCCTTTCTGTTAATGTCTAATTAAGTGGGCGATTGAAGGTATAAGCTGTAATTTGAATAGCTAAATTTGGTTTTTAACTGAATTCTGGTGTGGAGGTACCTTTGCATGTTGTCATAATTGTTAGGTTTGCAGTCTGTTATATACAGTATATTTAAGAGAAAATAAATATTTATTTAGCATGAGTTTGGGATGATCCTGCAATGGATCAAAATCTTACACAGCCACATGCAAATGCCAGTTACTCTAAAGACATTCTAGTACCTCTTCTTTATATTTCAAGGGAAAATCTTTGTAGGAGAATTTTGCAAAGAATTTTTATTTCAGTTTCAGTCTATAAAAGGGATCAAAATCTTAGACTTACAGGAAGGACTTTTAAAATATAACAGGGTTAAACATCAGTTAAAGCTTTCTGCAGTAGACTTCTTGGAGCCTTATCTCTACAGTTACACACAGCTGTCTTTTATTGTGCTGGTCATGGAACCAGTGAGGCCTCACTGTCTCTATAAAAATGCAGAACATTGGTGTGGAAACTCTTCTCTTACATCAATACCCCAAATCCACTTCATGTTCTCTTGGGCAATATGTGCCATGGGTAGTCCTGAGTTCATGTTTCTACTGACACTTATCTATCAAGAGTGACAAAGGTCTTCCTGTTCTGCCTTGAGTCAGAAGAATGGACCATATGGAATATCAAACTCTCTTCTTTGTCTTTCTGGGTTTCATCGCTAATTAAATTGCATTTAAGCTTCTGTTCATAATTTTATTCAGAACATATTTAAATATGAAAGGGAGGAAGTAGCGTCACATAAAATTTAAGCTCCTTTTTGGCAGCTTCGTCTCTTGTCTGTCCAATGTAGTTTGGAAGCTTAATATTTTCCAGTACTGTAATTGCTCTCCCTTGTATAAGCTGTGTTGCACCTCTGTCTAAATTGATAGCCTGTGCTTCTTAGGAGCAGTAAGGTGGAAGTTCTAAAGATTCCTCCTTTCTGCAAGGTAAAAAACATCCTAAATTCTAATATGCCCTTTTTTTCTGTTTCACTGTAGATCTAATCAACAGTGAAAAAACCTCAGTCATCACTGTGAGATCCCTTGTAAGTACACGTGTGTGTGTGTGTGTGTGTGTGTGTGTGTGTGTGTGTGTGTGTGTGTGTGGGGAGAGAGGGAGAGAGGGAGAGAGGGAGAGAGGGAGAGAGGGAGAGAGGGAGAGAGGGAGAGGTTTTGCATGAGCACGTTCAAAGGAAAAAGCAACGGTTGTCTTTTTGGGACTCACTAAGTTTTCCCAACTGATGTCTTTGAAGAATTACAGCTTATTTTTGTCAGGATTGAAATGTGATTCTCTTTTAAATTACTACAAATATGTACAAATTAGCTAAGTTTTCTCTTTTTATAAACACTTTTTAAAGTATTTCAAATTAACTTGAAAATCCAAAATGAAAGAAATGCAACCTTCCTCCCCTTCCTTCCTAAGTTAGCCAGTTCTTGATTATTAGCCAGTAGTGTTTCAGAGTAAGACCACTTCTGAACAAGCTCCTACGCAGCCCAAAGAAAAGCTGTGGTACTGTCTCATTGCATTAAATAGTTTGTAGTACTCTCACAACTCTGCTTTTTATCCAAGTCAGTGTATCTGGTCATTTGTTCATTGTTGGAAGGTGAGGAGCAGCTGGAGTTCCCTTGGACTTTATTTTAACTTGTACCATTATGTGTAACCATGGGTGTGTCCTGACATTTCCTTACTATGTCTTAGAGCCATGGCTGGCTTGTCTTTGAAATACAAGCTCAACTACTGTTTTTGGAGCACTGAATTAACTGGAATGAAAAGATCATACAAGATTTGTGTTATAAACCAATAATACCTCATTTTAGAGAACTGGAGCTTTGGGAACTAAACTGATCTCTTTTCTGCTGTTGATGGTAAGGTTCACCAGAGCAGAATAAACATGTATGCTTTGAAAATAATATAACATTCATTTTTTATAAAAATAAATAGGCAGAATACTTTCATCCATACAGAATACTTTTATCCATACAAGTCTGAGTTTAGGTTAGTTTAGCTTAGTTTATTATGCTATCAGTCAATAGTAATTTTATTCTGTAATTGTAATTACAAAATTAATGTGGTCATCATGTTGTTTTAAATATCTGCAGATCTCTCACTGAGGTCTTACATTACATTAAAGCTGTTAATATTGACTACAACACAACTGCTAATGTTGAAATTCTCATTAAATAACATCCCAACCTGTTAACTGACATCTGTCTGCTAAACTGCTAAACAAACAGTTGTCTTGTTTAACCTGAAATGCTAATTGTAGCCTCCCTCAGCACCTGAGGGTGGCAAATATATTAATAAAGGTGTATTTTGAGATGTGCCTATGTTCTTTTAATTCTTGATGGAGCCTGTAGAATTTCCCTATTCTCATCCATTCTGTTTATCAGATGGTGTCCATGACAGCCTGGGCTCTGATGGTGGATGTCAGTGTCACTGGCTGCCCTGCCTGTCTGAGGTTCTGCCCTTGGCTGCTGCACCTATGCCTTCTATTTTCCCCACTGTGGCAGCATGGGTGATGAGTTAGCAGACTGTGTTTGCACAGCAGCTACGTGAAGATAAACACCCATCTCTCACATACCAGTGCAGACTGGTCCCAGGCCAGTGGGCTGGCCATGACTGGGGTTTGCTGTGATGGTTTTGTTTTTCTCTGTTTTCTTTGTTTTCTCACCATCCTTATTTAGCCTTACTTAGGTCCAGTTCTCCTTAATGGGGAAAGATTTCTGACATGCTGACAAAATCTTGCCAAACTGTACTTTATTTTATATTGAGTTAAAATTGGTCAAATTTTATTCTGTTTTCCATACTTGGAATTTGAAATGCATGTATTGAAGTAGTTTTTGAAATTTAAAAGGAAAACTGCATAATCCCTTTCCAAGAGTCTGATATTCAGAGCTGAAAAATAGAAGATTAAAAATGCAGTCGCTGGAGCAAAGTTAATAAAGCAATTTTGGAATATTATTTAGTTTTTAGATTAAAGCATATAGACTTTGAAGTCTATATATACTATTTTTTAATATATCAAGATTCATTTTAATCTGAATAGAAATTGATAGAATATTCTGAAAAGCCGTAAAACAATCTGCTGTACCTTTTCTTGGTAGCACAAATATTTATTGGGAAAACAAGTGTTGACCTTTCCCATAATTACACAATTGTGTCATTACTCAAGTAGCTTAAACACAGTATTATGTTGTGAAGGACAGACTTCATCACAACAGCCCTGAACTATTCAAACAGAAATAATGGGGAAAAGTCTGTGAAAAGTAAATATTTGTGGATGCAAGAAAAAACTGTGGAAAAGATTAATCTTCTTTCATCCCCAGAGCAGTTCACTGCTCTATTGTGCAGTGATGCTTTTGAAGTGAGGTCTTAGAAGGACAAAAGCTAATTAACTGACTGTAATCTTACTAATTTAATTATTTTTCTTTCTTTTTCCTGCTGTCTGCTTGGCACTGGTTTTCGCTTGTAGGTGTCTACTGTTGGCTCTCAAAGGTTACTTAAATTTTGCAGCTGCTCTGAATCAGCACTACCTAAGCTTCGCCTACTGTTGCTTCTCCCTACACCACTCTGCGCTGCTGCCTTACTCTTGCCTGCTTCAGAACTCCATACGAGTTTCTTTTTTAAATACCCAGAATTAAATTTAGGCTAGAAATGTGTGCCATTCTCTTGCTGCCTGTGTACTTGTTAATCTGGTTGTACAGTATGCTGGTATTTATTCCCTGGTATTTTCTTACCAACGCCGAGAAGAAAAAGGCTATGGCAAAGCGGTTAAAAGCTAAACCCATCTCAGACAAGCCGGGGAGCCCCTACCGCTCTGTCACGCACCTGGATTCACTAGCAAACATAAACATCCCTGGAGCAGACACACTGGACAAGCTCTTTGACCATGCTTTAGCAAAGTTTGGGAAGAAGGACTGTCTTGGAACCAGGGAAATTCTGAGTGAAGAAAATGAAATGCAGCCAAATGGAAAAGTATTCAAAAAGGTAAAACTTACAATTTTTACTTAATTCTGACTTGGTTTTGAGATGCTTTGTATTTCTCCTCAACAATTTATGTCCTTTCAGATCTCTTCCTCAGTCATCGTCTAATAAACCATTCATTTTACAGTACTTGAGGAGTATCAGAATATAAAGGATGCACAATTTATTCTACTTCAAGTAAAATGAAAGCAATTTCTTAATGAATGTCAGACTGTGTACTTATGGTGTTGTGCACCAACTATCATCAGCCGGTAGAGCTATACCAGAAGTTTTTTGTCATGAAAATTCATTGGTTTTTCCTCTTAAGTTAATTTTAGGAACTTACAGATGGTTATCCTATGAAGAGGTAAACGAGAAAATTACTTCCTTGGGGAATGGACTGACTGCCCTGGGACTAACCCCAAAAAGCACCGTTGTCATATTTTGTGAGACCCGCGCTGAGTGGATGATTGTAGCTCTCACCTGCTTCAAGTACAACTTCCCTCGTGAGTGCTCAACTTGGTTACTTCTAATGTATTTTAGAACCATTTCTCAGCACAGATCTGACTGTTTGGTATTTCAACTCTGACAGATTTATCATTGGAGATGCAAGAATTTCATAAACTTTCTCTGCTGATGGTTTGATTCTTAAAAGTTTTCAGTCTATTCTATGCATTGTGGAGATGGCTAAAATGAACTTGCTCATACTTATGAAACTGTATTATTTTTTATTTTATTGTAGTAATGTTCTAGATGCTAAAATGGCAGAATAGTACACTTAATATTCGGGTTGTTTTAAATGTTCTGAAGATATCAGTAGTTGCATTTCTTTCCACAAAATGTGGGATGTTTTTATAGTATTTTCTGACTGTATCCTAAATTATACATCTAAAATATGAAATAATTATCAGAAGAGAAGAATGGTAAACAATATCATATGATAGTCTGTCAGTAGTCTATTTTGGTGACATTTGTAAGCTCCTCAAATTCAGTACAATTATCTATGGGTTTTCTTTTTGTTTTCTTTTTTTTTTATTTTTAATTCAAGCTGTCTGAAAACTCTAGTGGGAGTTAATGCATGCATACTCCTTGGTGAGCTGCAGTGATTACTGAGTGCTCTAGTTCCCATTTTGTATACAACACACTGTGATCCACAGCCCATTTTTTTGCTTACACTGGGCTGTCTCTTTTTCTCCCAGCAGCAGTAGTAGCTGCCTGTGTGACGAGCAGCTCATATAGCAGAGTGTGCGGAGAGGCAATTCAGGGGCAGTAGTGGAAGAGATGACCTTGCTACTGAAAGAAGAGACTATGATTAATTTGGTCTGGATCCCTATACTTTGAAAGGCAATAAGAAATAGCTGTATAATATTATTCTTTTTCTTCTTCTGCATGAACCCTATCTCACAGCACTGTTAAATTCCTTTAATGGTCTTTGGAGATTACACTTTGAGATATCAAATTATACTAAAGAAGGTTTTTTTCAGTAGAGAGATAAAGGGGAGAGGTGAACTCCATTGTGCCTGGGAGGCACTTAATGACATTCCTGTAGCCCGTCTGGGTTAAAAATAATCCGGCAGCATGAAAAACAGTCTGATTCCTTAGTCTGATTCTCTGTCTTGGTGCCACCACTAATTCCATGGGAGCAAGGAAAGTAGCTGACACTGTGCAAAGAGCTGCCTGTAGCCATGCCCAGCTTTAAGCTGGTGGCCTGTAATGTCTGAGTGTCACCTCTCCCCCTGAGTTCTGGTTGCAGAGAGCTCAGGGGCAGAACACCTGCTCTTAGTTGCTTACTCTGGGATTGCTTTGTACATTATTTTTGGGTTCTGATGCATCTGTTTGTTCTGATAATTTCTTTTTTGCTATAGAAAAAGCAGAATTATTTCAGGAGGATGTAGATGACCATTATAGGTTCCTTCTAACTGCCTGACCACTTCAGGGCTGACTAAAAGTTACAGCCTAAAGCATTGTTCAAAGGCCTTCTAAACAGTGACAGTCTAGGGGCATCAACCATTTCTCTAGGAACCCTGTTCCAGTATTTGACCATGCTCTCAGTAAAGACATGCTTCCTGTCCAGCTGTCCTCCTTGTTCAAGAGGTCTCTTGTGGCATAACATTTCTGATGTGGAAAAATTAAAAGCTGTTTTATTTCCAAATTAGAAAATTTCCAATTGAATGCTTTCCAGTAAGCTAGTGCAAGGGCGTTTTGCATTTAGTATTATTTTAACCCTTCTTTCATGTCCTCTCCCATTCCTGTGACAGTTGTCACTCTCTATGCCACCCTGGGTGAAGAGGCAGTGACCTATGGTCTCAATGAGTGTGGAGCATCATATCTGGTCACAAGTGTGGAACTCCTTGAGAGCAAACTTAAGGTAATTTGGTATCATCTTCACCTGCTATAAGCAATGCTACAGTTCAGTCAATACACTACTAAAAATTTCATTTCTCTTCTGTAGACAGCACTGCCACAAATCTCCTGTCTGAAACATATCATTTATGTGGACAAGAAGACAGTCAATAAATCAGAATACCCTGAAAACATGGAGATTCATAGTATGCAGGCAGTAAAAGAGCTGGGAGCCAAACCAGAAAACTGTAAGTGAATCACTTCCCAGAGGACTGACTAATCAAGCAGTGTTAGCAGTGAAATCAGACCTGATTTAAGAGGGATGTGTAGCAGAAACCCTAACCCTACCCAGCAAAGGGTGGCCTTTGTCACCAACAAAGGCAGTGGCAGATTGCTAGTTCATCCTCCAGCTCCGTTTAAATAAACAAAAACTTTGTTTTATATCTTTTGTTCATGTATATCAGGATAAAACTTTGTTTTTAACTTCTAAACCATAACCAGAATAATACTTCATCTTTGTTTCAGGAAATTAAATAGAAACTGGTTTAATGTTTCATTTACTGCTACTCTTACCTTTTATTTATCTTATTGTCACTATTTTTTCTAAGAGGAGAAAGCATTTAAAGCTTTTTTGTTTCTTTTGCTTGGAAATGACCATTATCTTAACCAAGCTGTAGCTGAAAAGTGCTTAAAGCTAGAGGAATACCAGTTATATTTATTCCTTGCTCCATTGGGCAGCCAGCAGTGACTGTAAGCATCTGCTTTAAGGAAGGAAAACCCAACCCTAATGATCTGTTCTCGTTACATCAGCAGTCTGTAATTAACCACATTTCTCCCCGGAATAAAGGAGGAAATAAACTGGCAAAGGAGCTTTGGGAAACACATTCATCACAGCTGTTTATCTCTGATCAGCCTGAGGTGCTGACCAGCAATGACCCTAATGGAGTTTTTTTCTTGGGCTTAGTTTCTAAAAAAGCTGCTTCCTTGCAGACACTGTGAAAGCCATGAAAGCTGATGATTGTCATCCTAAGAATTAAGAGGACTAAAACAAAAATCAGAAGTCAAGTGTTCTAAGTTTACTGCTTTTCTACTAAACTGGCAGCTTACCTGAGGAAGGTTTATTTAAAAATAATAATTAAAAAAAAAAAATGTGGAGGAAGTTAAAAGGGGTCTTACCTCTACAATCTTGGCTTTGAAAGACTGATGGATAGAAAAGCTGACTTGAAGCTTTTTGGGCGTTGGTTTTTTAGTTTTGTTTTTTTTTTTACTCAACTTGCTGTTTATCATCAGTACTGTATTTCTCCCCTTTGCTGACTTTGATAGTTTTATTTGATCTTCAAAAGACTCCTATGAAACTTAGTCAGCTATAAACCAAAATGACAAAAGTGTCACCCAGATTGTGTAGATGCTCAGATACTCATTGTTCCTTTCAAAATTGGCCTTCCCTTTCTTCCCCTTAAAACTAGATACCTACTCTCTCCAGCACTGACTGTGCAAAAACTTACTGTTCTGGCTGTTGCAGTCCGCAACTCCAGGATCTCATCCAGGGAAGCAGCAGGATTCTGGGGACCAGCATGAAACACCAACCGAGACAGGCTCCCGTTCATGAAACCATTTATTCAGCATGGGAACAAACTCAGGTCCAGAACAGCTCCAAACAGAGGCACAGCAGGGGTTTTTGAGGGACAGAACTCTTAAGGGTCCCCACCTTTGAGGGTGGAGTTCAGGGTCAGGGACCAGTAGAAGCACACCAAGGGAGAACCCCCCAGGGACTCAAACCCAATCAGAGCACCTGGGCCGCCCTTCACAAGGGGTTTGGGGTGGGGCAATGTTAACTCTTTGTCTCCCTGAGGCACACTGCCACACAGGCCTTCAGTGAAGCGCCTGTTTCACGCTGATTACAAACATTTTCACATTGATTAATTACAGAAATAATATCTAGAAAGTAGATAAGAATAAATAACAGTTCCTCCTTTCACAGCAAACATTCTGCCCAGCAGACCTGTTCCTACAGACTTGGCTTTAGTAATGTACACCAGTGGCTCTACTGGGAGACCTAAAGGAGTGATGATGATGCATAAAAACTTAATAGCTGGAATGACAGGACAGTGTGAGAGAATACCTGGACTGGGGTAAGAAACACTGTTGTCTTTGGTGTACAGAGTGCTAAAACAACCTCCAAAAGTGTCACATTTATAGAGTCTGCAGCTGGCATTTTGTTATCAAGTTTCTTCAGGTTATTGTAAGGCCACTGCTCTTTAATTTATAAGAAATATGTCTTGAGTGTGTGAACTTCCCTTGTTTGAAAAATAGCTATTATAGCTGTTCTCTCACATTCTGTTGCTTTTCCTATTATTATTACCCTTAGCTCTAAGTCTGTGTTGGATTTTTGCACTTTTGAGTATCAGAGGATACCACTATATAAGAGAGTCCTTCTCTAGTGCAACTTGGGAAATGTTTTTAGACATTTTCAGGAACCTGGAATCAATTTGGGAAGCATGTCAGAGCCTAGCACTTCACCCACCTGGAAACATCACTCTTGCTGCAGAATCTGCTCAAGTACAGTTCACTGACGGAGCAGAAAAATAATAAATTATGTATTGACAACAGTAAAACCAAGTGAAAATTCACTCAGATTAATGTTTTGAGGAAGTTTTTTACGGAAGTGTGTGTATTTGTCTCTGGATTCACAAAGGGTTCATTAGCTGAAATAAGCCCTGCTGCCAGACTGCTGTTGTGAGATGATATAAACCCAGTTCTGGCTAGGTGCTGAAAGATGCTGTTAAGCTCTAAGGTTCTTGCTGAGAAATGTCTGAGCAATTACGTTCTGAAACCAGCCTCAGTTACTTCAGTAATCAGCTCTCTTTCCAGTAATGTAGCCTAGAAGAAGATGACTGACAGGGCTTTGTAAATCATTGGACATTTTTTTAAAGTATAGTTATTTCATCCTTAATTTCATAACTGGAATGAAACCTCCCACAAGGAGAGGAAATAGCAGTAAAGGACTAAGGAATCAGAGTTTCCTAGAAAACAAGGCAAATCCTATCATTTATATTGATTTCAGTAAGGGCAGATTTCCCTAATTTGTTTATATACTGTGGCTGAAATAACACCTGTCTTCTGTGCAGGAGAATAGGCTCACCTGTGATCCAGGTCAATCAAAAAGTAATAACTAAGCACACAATACAATGTTTAAATGGTATTTTCAGGCCACTTGTGACTCATGGTTAATTATTTTTTTTCTTTCCCAGACCCAAGGACACTTACATTGGTTATTTGCCTCTGGCCCACGTGTTAGAACTGACAGCAGAAGTTTCCTGCATCACTTACGGCTGCAGGATTGGTTACTCCTCTCCTCTCACTCTCTCAGATCAGGTGAGGGCTAGCAGAGCAAGGTGGGGAACAAACTTTAGCTTTTGCAGCCTGTTCTCTCCTTGCTTAGCTTCCTCCTTGAGTAAAGAAATGCTGATGTAGATGGCGCACTTTAGAAATGTAAATTTTTTCAGAAAATCATGCAAATTAACCTTCCTGGTGAAGAACAGTGATGGGTTGTACCATACAAATTTTATTGAAACCTTTGCTTTTATGATACTTAGCAAATCTAAAGCAATCCTAATGAATGCCTGTAGCATTATCCACTGGATAACAGGGTAAGAACAGCTCTTAATAGATCAGCTGAATTGTTTAAAGTGATCTTAAATTTTGGTGCAGATCTATTTAGACCTTTGCCTTTTTCCCTTTAACAATTCAGATAAATAAGAATAAATTCAGCCAGAATAGTTACCTCTGTATGTTTTGCTTGTAGAGAGATTTGCATCAAGCAAAACAAGCTCCCAGAGGGAGGAGAAAGCTGTAACTTTTCTCTAAAAAATCCTTTTTCCGTTTCTCTGATTCTGCTGCATTTCTTCTTTATTTTTCTTTCTCTTCCTGGTTTTCTCAGCCTCCTTTGGACTGAATTCTTTTTGGGATCCTCCCTCGTGGGGAGCCCTGCTTATCTCAGTTCTCTAGTTTTGATGAAAATTCACGAGCTCGTTAGAATCTTGTTTCTTGTGTTTATTAGAAGGTCATCACAAAACTTGGCAGGTCTCTCCAGACTAGCTGCACAAGGTTAATTCTTTATAATCTGGTACATTTCTTTCTTCTGATGGTACAACAAGGCCTTGTGGCTCACTTCGTGTCTGATGCACAAAATGGCTCCAAACTACGCAGTTATTTTATCTTTATACCTATTTTTACTCAATTAACAATAGACATGTATATTATTTTTCTTAATGACCCAATGACCCATCACCTCTGTGCTACACTGCGGCATTTTCTGTCCAATCATTTACTATTACCCAAAAACCTCTAGGAGAAGAACATGAAGAAGAAAGAAGAAGGGACAAGAGACAACACCCTAAATCCTCCATCTTGTCTTCTGTTCTCTAAACTAACTTTCTCACCCAGTGACTTAAGAAAACTTTCTAATCTACGCACACTTTTAGCTTTTTCTATCTAACTTTAACAGTTGTTTTCATGTATCACCATGAAAACGTGCCCATGAATGTCATATTATATGAAATTCAGTGTTTTTCTGGATCTTAGAACTAAGTATCAGAAACAAGGGCACACACTCTGTATCCCAGACTCCAACAAAAGCAAGTACTTTAAAAAACAAGTAGAGGGAGGAAGTAAGAGAAAGATAAACAAAGTGAATTTGTAAAAGATTGAGTATTTTGGTTGAAATAGATATTAATCATTACCCTTTCCATAACAATGGGGGGAAAATGACACAGAAACAGGGGCAGATATTTGAATAAATTACATGTTAATGTATCTTCTCCTTTTGCTAGTCCTTTAATTTTGAAGCACTGTTTGGTTTTCAGCTTCATAAATTGACGTTGTTTTCCTTATTACAGTCAAGTAAAATTAAGAAGGGAAGCAAAGGAGACTGTACTGTACTTAAGCCTACACTGATGGCAGCTGTGCCCGTAAGTATGCAGAAGCAGATATGTCCAGCAAAAAAGTGTCTGTCTTTTTTATGCTAGAAAAATGTATTTACTAATATGTTTTTCTCTTCACATGTAAGTAACTGTCATAGGAAAAGAGCAAACACAGACATTCCACCTTTTGGTGGATTGAACTGAGTACTGATGCTGCAGATGAGCACAAGAGTCTGCCTGTAGTAAAGCCAGATCCTTTTTGATCCAAACCTGTAAATGTTTCAGTAGTTACAAATGGTGTTTTACTGGCCTACTGACGCAACAGTAGGACACAGTCACAGTCTGGAACTCCTTTTTGCGCAGGGACAAACAGGGTGGTTCTGGTAAGAACACTTTAAGGATATGGACATTTGTCTCAGTCACAGACTTAGCAAGTCAAGGTAACACTGAGGTTGAGTCTCTCTTGCTGATCTCAAGGTTAGCAGGCCAGGCCTAGCATTCTCTCAGAGGAAAGAGTGATCACAAGACTAACTCCTATTGCTTATGCAGCTTACACTGCTCTGGGAGTGATCAGGCTCCTGCACTCCACACGGCTGTGGTGCTATCCAAAAACTCCACAAATGTTTGTCGTCCTGGTACCAAGGCTCTCCTCACATGTGCTGCCATCACAGCATCATCCTGCTTTTAGGATCCTATCACATCTGTGGCTCATAAAACTGGTAGCACTAGATGGTGCCATGTGGTGGTGGGGAGAGAGTAGGAAGATTTAGTCTAATTTGGTTGGATCTGCCTGTTCTGCAACATTTTAGAATAGCCAGGAGTTTTAAAATCTGTTTAGTCACTTGCATTCTTTTATTTTATAAAATCATAAGCACATATAGAGGCTTGGTTGTCTTCTTAATAATTAACATAGTGACAACTAATACATCTGAGAACTCCAACCTTTTGGAAAATATCCATTTAAATTTATTTCATGGAGAGAAAGCACATAAATACTTCAAAACATTGGCTCCTTTAAGTTTGTTTTGAAGCACAATCATCAAACTTCTATTAAATATTCACCAGTCTGAGAAGTGTTTTAAGTTCTGTGTCTTTGGGTGACCATAAGCTTATTATTTTAATGGAAATTAATCTCTGGTCTGTGACAGAATTATGGTGGGGTTTTGTCAGATAATTAGAATTACTGCAACCATGTTGCTTTGAAAGTTTAAGAACTCTCTTGGAAAAGGAAATGGTGAAATGAATTCTCCTAGTTCATTCCCTTGCACTTAGCAATTGCTGTGAATAAAGTACAGTATCAGCATTCCCAAGCACAACACATCTTGAGGGGAATATACCAACCTTTAACAAAGAGATTGAGTTAAACTTGAATTTAAAATTTTCTAAATCAGTTTGTCACAGTTTAAGTACAGGTTCAGGTGTGAATAGTTCCAAACTGCAATGGTCTATGAATTGGCTCATTATTACATGTTAAAAGCATTGCACTTAAGCACTGCCTAACCACATGATGCAAAGATTTTCACTGTTATTATCCATTTTAAAGGAAGAATAATGAGGGGGGAGATTACTTATGACATGAGATTGAATTCACACATGCTGTTCTGTCCCACATGGTAATTTTCCTTTTATTAACACTTTGTAGGAAATAATGGACAGAATTTATAAAAATGTCATGAGTAAAGTACAAGAGATGAACTATATTCAGAGAACTCTGTTCAAGATAGGCTATGACTACAAATTGGAACAGATCAAGAGAGGATATGATGCACCTCTCTGTAACGTGTAAGTAGCATTCATGGGCCAAGGGTGCCTTCTGCCTTGGGATCTGTTAGGACAGTCTAAAAGAATAATCCTCTGAGCTATCAGACTGTTCTCATCCGACATGCAAATAACACCTAATGAGTAACTGAAGTAGTCCAAGTTCTTACTGGAAACAGGTATTTCAAAGTAATGACTAATCTTCCAAACAGCTGCCTGGTTCATTTTCATTGCATTGCTTTTTTTAAGTGATAAAACTGGAATGTTTGTTAAGCTATGGGAACTCTGCCTCCTTAAAGTGTTACACAAGAGGTAATGGGTTTGGATTAGCCCTGCTGTCTACTAAAATCTGGGAAAAAGTTAATTTGTAAGGCATTCCAGATAGGAAGTAAGGAAGGTTTGTGTCTTCTTGTAAGAGTGAGCTAAGTGAATAATTTTTAATACTTGTTGTCTTCTTTCAAGACTACTGTTTAAAAAAGTAAAGGCCTTACTAGGAGGGAATGTCCGTATGATGCTTTCTGGAGGAGCACCACTTTCACCTCAAACACAAAGATTCATGAACATCTGTTTCTGCTGTCCTGTTGGTCAAGGCTATGGACTGACAGAAACGTGTGGAGCCGGAACCATTACAGAAGGTAGTTAAAACATTATGGAAATACGTAAGTTAAGAAATAGACACGTATGGGCATTTGGTGATTTTTAATTATTTTAAAACAAGTCAAAATACATCTACAGTACTACAGCTGTAGTTCTGCACTGAAGTAACTTGAGATGATGCACCATATTCATATTTCAAATAACAAAAAAATCTTGTTTTTCTTTTTTGTTCTCTCCCTAAGTTGCTGATTACAGCACTGGCAGAGTTGGAGCTCCTCTTATTTGTTGTGAAATAAAACTGAGAGACTGGCAAGAAGGTGAGAGTAGTAATAGTTTAGATTTCAGAGTAATTTAGCCTTGCTGGTATCTTTGTCTGCTTACCTATGTGAGGCCTATGAAGTAATTGCTTATCTTTTATCAAAGTCATCAGTTATCGTGCTTTAACTTCAAGCTGAGGTTTCAAGGTATTTTCTTAGCAGAAGGATATATAAATTAAAGATAATTGCTTGGGACTGTGTTGTTTTCAGGGGGCTATACCAATAAAGACAAGCCTAATCCTAGAGGAGAAATTATAATTGGTGGACCCAACGTTTCCATGGGATATTTTAAAAATGAAGAGAAGACAACAGAAGAGTTTTCTGTTGATGAGAATGGCCAGAGATGGTTCTGTACAGGAGATATTGGGGAATTTCATCCAGATGGGTGTCTGCAGATCATAGGTGAGCTTCAGTTTTTGATACCTTAATATATTACAAGATATGGACTAACCATAATTATAAACATGTTATTAATACTGTTGGCTTTGCCTGGGCTAATCTACTTAAGGTTACCTATTTACAGAATTAGTGTAAAACACATTTCCAAAAGTTCTTATAGCTGCAGTAAAATTTTGGAAGTGATGCCATTTCCTGTGATATTATCATTATCTAAATTTAGCACTGGGACTTTTAAGAATAACTTTTGTATTAATTACAAAGCTTTAAAATAAGAGTCCTTTCCTACAAGCTATGTGACAAAAAGTGGAGTGCTATAACACTTTTTTACAGAAATCTTAATAAGTTTTGCAGCTATTAGCTCCCTTAAAATTTGTCTATTAAGATCTGATTAAGATCATAGCACAAAAGACATAACACGGTAAGTATGGAAATGAATCTGTGGAAATGCTTACATTTAAATTAAACAAGGTTGTTTTTTTCCCTTCCCCTGACTCCTAGATCGTAAAAAAGACTTGGTAAAGCTACAAGCAGGAGAATATGTATCTCTGGGAAAAGTAGAGGCAGCACTGAAGAACTGCCCATTGATTGACAATATATGTGCTTATGCCAAAAGGTAAGAGCAGTATTAATTTAGAAATTCTGTTTAGAGTAAACACGAAGTACAGTCCCTGATCCACTTCTCTGATCCAACTATAGTTTTCTAAGTTTCCTTCTAATAACCCCCTCCATCAGAGTACTAGTTACAAACAGCATGTCTGAAGAAGCACAGGTTCCTAGATTCCCTAAAAGCTGAAGAAATTACCTATTTTTCTGTTGGCATTTTTCCTATCCAGATATGCTTCTGTTCCACCCCATCCCTTCCCTAAGCAAGTATATATCATTATGTATCATTATATTTAGCATGTGTTTTAGCTGTCAGAATGCCAGTAAAAAGTTAATCTGGATACTTTGCATCTGATCCAAAGCTTTCCAGTGGGTTTTGCCCCTCTCTCCCTACATGAGGGGGAGCTGCAGAGAAGTGGTTAAGCCCCAGGTCTAGCTGAGGAGCTAAACTGAGATGTGCATGAGTGAAATGACAGCAAAGCCTTATTCTGATCAAATCTGATGTTGTAAGCTGCCTTAAAATATCTTCTTGATAAGCCATCACATGTGATGACTTAATGCACAAGAAGGATTCTGTATGGTGGAATAACTTCAGAAAGCCCTGGGTATTTGTGGGTCCAACAGCAGGTAATTTACACCGTGAAATTAAAGTCTTGACTGGATCTTTTTTCCTTCTCTTGCCACTCTGTGTAGTGACCAGTCCTATGTGATCAGTTTTGTGGTCCCTAATCAGAAGAAGCTGACAGCACTGGCTGAGCAGAAAGGCATCAGTGGAAGCTGGGTGGACATTTGTAACAATCCTACAATGGAAGCAGAAATACTGCGAGAGATTAAAGAAGTGGCAAACAAGAGTAAGTACCACAGCATATCCTGCTGGCCATGGGGCTTATCCAGCAAAAACTGTCATTATCCTCACTGACTGCTCCTCCTTCTTCCAATTTCTCTGTATCTGCCAAAACTTAATCATTTATTGAGACAAACATCATATGAAATTGTTGCATATTATCCCTGGTATTTACATAATACTGGTTGAATTGATTACTATACTACTTGTAGTTTTTATGAAATATCTGAAGGTTTTTTCAGCTAAATTCGGGAGACAAGTTGCTTGTCTAATATGGTTTAAATAAGGTCCAAAAGAGCTGTTAATTGGAAGAAAAGTTGCAAGGCATTTGTTGGTAAGGAAACTGGTTCAACAAGAGATTTCAAAGTATTTTTCCCCCATACAGCTTTGTTCCCTATAGCTTTTAACAGCCATGATCCTTGTGGCTGTAGAGGCTTAAAAGCCTGCTACTCCTTGCTGTGGTACTGAATGATCAGAAGTGTCATCAGTCCTTTACAGGACAAAAAAATGAATAAACTCAGTGGGGAAGAAAGTCTCTAAAGCACTTTGCACCTCATACAAGGAAGCAGTAAAAGCTACACTTAAGCACATGCTAAGCACTTTCTCTTGAGCACAGAGGAGAATCTGCCTTTTGAAAATAAGAAAACAAGAATGAAAGGCACTATTAAGTCTTACCTTGAAAAAATAAATCAATCCATATGTTTAAGGCTTGGGTTTAAACACTTGAATCCCTGGAGGTTTTTATGATGAATTGGGCAGATTACTATCCGTATAGCTTTGTGTACTTAAACCCTTTGCTTATACATTCTTTCTGCCTTCTAGATAGTAATCTACTATTGAGATACAACTAATTTATGTGAAACTTTTTTCAAAACTATTTTAAAGAGGTGGTTCTCGTTCTTAGCAGAGCATGATGCACCTTCATCATGAGCAGGTACACACCTAAGTGAGAGGCAGCAGCACGTCTTGATAGCAGCTGAAGTTAGAAAGGCAGAGGAGCTTCTGGGTTCCACTTCTGCTGCCCCGCAGAGGCTGTGTTGGATTTTAACTACAAGTCCACGTTTCTGGATCCCATTCCCAGCCTACCCAGGAGCTGGTAGCAAACTCCAGGCGGTACTGGGCACATGCAGCAGCTCCCTGTGCTGTTCTTTCTGCTTCTGCCCTTCCCCCTCAAGCAGTTCCATTTCTCCTCCCTTGCTTCTCCCTCTTGGGCTATTACCTGTGCAAGAGAGAGAAGCAGCCTTGATTGCGATGAGGCTGTACATGTGCCAAGCCACTGCTTCCAGCTGAAGGGAAAATAAGTGGCTAATGTAATAAAACTAGAACGAAGTCCCTTTGTTTTGAACTCTAAACAGACTTTTAGGAATGAAAAATATAGGAAAGAAACATTCAACTAGGGAAAGTGTACAAGTACTTCATTATAATTTAAATATGAAGCATGTCCAGCTAGTCTGAGTTAATCTAGTTACTCCATTCCTGTAACAAAGATACAACTGTAGATTTCAGTGTATGTTCTTGTGGCAGTAGTCTCAGAGCTTCAGGCTACTCAGTCATTTGTTTTAAGCTTTAGATTTTTCATTGTCACATCCAATATAAGCTCTAAAACCAGAGTGTTATTACAGTACTTGCATACTAACCAGCACTCAGTGATGGGACAGGATGAAATTTTCCTGTGGCCCTTCTGTAAGGTTATTTCATTAAGTAGGACACCACTTAATCACTTAATCTACGGACCCCATTTTTAGGGAGCATGAATTAGTATTTCATTTGGATTTGTAATCAAAGTCATGCTTTTCTTTGTTCTTGTTCTTGCAGTGAAATTAGAAAGATTTGAAATACCCATCAAGGTCCGGTTAAGCCCTGAACCATGGACCCCTGAGACTGGGTTGGTAACAGATGCTTTCAAGCTGAAAAGGAAAGAACTGAAAAACCATTACCTCAATGATATTGAAAGAATGTATGGAGGCAAATAAACAGCTCTGCTGACCAGGCAGCTGTTGCAGCTGGTTCCTTCTCATGCCTCAGTTTTGGATGTCTGTGTATACTGTAGATAGCACACATTCAAAAAGTACACCAGATGGATGACTGTTTCTATAATCTCTGTCAAGTGAAACAGAGAATATCTTAGACTCCAAATTCTTAATTATTAGCAGATTAGACACTGATGGTCTTCATAGAGTTTCATGGGATCATCTCCAGTTTTGAGACAGACATCATTATGTGAAGCAGTGTGACCAGGTAATTTTATTGTTTCTCTAGCATATTCAGACTGCTTACAACTTCTCTTTGACTTGTGCTGAAGTCTGACCTGTATTTTACAGAGAAGAAAAATAATGTAATTGCGATGATTCTTCTATCATAATAAAACACTTTTACTAAGATACTTCCCTCTAGCAATGAGGGAAAGGGAGGATCTAATGTCTACCTTTCTCCATTTAAAAACAAAGCCAAGACAACAGCAGTAGCCAAGAACTTGCTAGAGATCACTAATAATGTACTGCCTGAGAATGAATTCTTCTCCATATCAGTATCTTGAATATTTACAGTGCCTACAAAAGAACAGAAAGTACACTTATTGAAGTAAAGGTGAACTGAAAAGCTTTCTAAAAACAAGTTATAAGAAATTTCATTCAAGAGGATTGAATTATTTCAACTTCCAACTCACCAAATAGGTTTTGTCATTGCATTTTAATTCAAGAAGAGCTTTCCACTGGACACAGAGTATAAAAGAGAACAAAGACTTGCACTGCTCTGGGTTGCTGGTGAGAAATCAGTGCCTGAATTTAGAACTTGAATCTGGCAAACAGCCGTGAAACTGATGGGCAGTGATCTCTAAACAGACTTGAAACTCAAAGAGTTTTGGTGGGTTTTTTTGAGAGGTAGCTGATGTTTTTAAGGCACTGATTCTCTAGACCTTCACATACACATGAGTATTGGTACAGGTTACTTGGACATAACTTTGAGGATCAGGTTTTAAATATCTTTATATATTTATTTATATATAAATTCCTTTATGGAAGGTATTTCTGTTCACCTTTTAACTATGGTAAGCATGACAAGGCAACCAGAAACCAACAAGAGTTTCCCTGTCTAATCTTGTTTTACTTACAGAAAAGTAGTCTGTCGCCAGGGAATCTTTGTTTCCTGGAAACTTGTAAATAAGGACAAATCACTCTTCACAGAAGTTCATTATAAAAATGTTCTCTTATTAACTGGAAGTCATAGCTGTGAAGAAGGAGGGAGATATAATTTAATAATAGTTCATCATTTTGTGTGCCGAATCCTGTACTGTGTCTTCTTTTGAATTGTAGCTGAGCTCCTGCATCCCTGTCAGCTCTTCACACTTGAACCGTAAGTGCTGTAAAAAGTAGAGCCTCTTGATACTGTTCTACTTTGCACTTTCTTAATTGTTTTATATATATTGCTTACATTTTGTACAGCTGTAGCCCTCAATTGCTCTATATTGCAAATTCATTTGAAAGTATTTATAGATTTCAATTAATAATATTTGTGTCGTGTATATGATGATTAAAAAACATTATTTGGTATTATCACTGTACAGAAAGTAAAAGATTGTGTACATTGCTTCGCTTTAACACATGAGCTAGCAATTCCAGGACAAGTTTTTCCTTTTCTGCATGTATATGTATTTGTATTTTCCAAAATAGACTATGGTAAAAATAAATGATGGCTCTACACTCTTCAAGTAAACCATCCCTTCTCCTGAGGACCAACTTCACCATGTATAATTTTCTCTGGCTAGTCCAGAACAATGCCAGCTCACCTTCCAAGAACCCTGAGGGGAAAGAGAGAAAGAAAATCTGTCATATAAAGGCAACAGTCATGCATGGAACTACAAGAGTCACTTAAAGAAACAAGGAAATAGCTTTTCAAATTTTTTTTTAAAGATACACAGTTGTTTTTTGACAACAGAAAATACTTCCTGTATCAGTAGCAACTTTTAAAATTACTTGGTCCTGGAGCCATGTTACCAATTTTTCCACATTTTAAAACTGGTCTCTATTAAATAGCCTTTAGTCTCCCTATTAGCATCACAAAAGTGAAATAGATGTAAGAAAGATACTTACACTCAAGTCTGTCAACAGGTTATAAGACTATTTTTTTTAATCCATGAATGTATTTATATGAAATGTATTTTATCTTCTGTGTCTTGATTGACTGAGGATTACTATTTTCAAAATATATGTACACACATATGCAATGTTAACATTTCAAAAGTGGAATGCCGCTTAAATGGTTCAACAAGTTTGTGTTTTGGAAGATCTTTATATTGCACAAGCTCTCTCATTCCTGTTCTGTGCCTCACATTCTGTTTGAAATTGAGCCTACCTTACAAAGACTGCTCAAAAGCAGCAGCAATGAGTCGATACTTCAGTTAATAAAAACCAAACCTCCAGTGGGCCTGGTTTTTCTTGTAAGGAATGAACTACAGGTGGATGTACTGAAAGGACAATTTGCTACATCACCAGCTTTTCAAGCATCTTTGGAGAAGCTGAAAGATTACACCAGATTGCCTTCAAATACAAGAGTTGTTTGCAAATACCTTGCAGTTGGGCAAGAACTTTATCCTTCATTTTAATGAATTCTAAATTATTTTTTTGACTGAGCTTATGGAGGAGAAGCAGAATGAGCAAGAGTGTTTAATTGCCATTAAAAAGAAGGAACTAGGATGCAGATGAAGTATTGGCGTGTTAAAAACGCTCGCTCGCGGTGAGGGACTTCTCCAGGGTCGGCTGTTCAAGTATAAACAATTTATTATAAGGGTATAAGGAGGGGAGACCCGTGTTCGCCACCAGCCTCGGCGTCCACGTGGTCTGGGGGAGGGGAGAGAGCACAGGTAGGGCAGGGGAGGTGAGGTTGGAAGGGGGAGGGAGGGAGTAAGAGAGACAGAGAGAAAGAGGGAGAAACCAGAGGGAAAGAGCAGGGAGGATGAGAGGGGTAGGAGCAGGGAGAGGGGGCTGAGAGTTAAGAGTGGGGGAGAGGGGGAGAGGGATAAGGGGCAGGGGGGCAGGGGTTCAGAGGTAAGAGCTAAGAGAGCGAAGTTCTTGTTACAATCCAATATATCTTTTTCTATAGTGAATATTCTAATTCTTAGTAACCAATCACCATGAGACACACCCACTAAAGAGTTTACATACAACCTATGAGCTTCCCTATATTAACATACAGTGTTGCATTTTATACTCTACAGAGCTTTACAAGTTTTTTCCTTGCTTCTTTACTTTTGGACTTCTTCTTATCAGCAGAAGGACATTGTTTCATCAACAGGGATTCTCCTCTAGCAGGCTAGGCTATTGTTCTTTGGTTAACCAGTACTCAGTATCCTATAACTCAAAGCAGGCTTTCATTTCTACTTTGATTCTAGCCTTCATATTTTCAGAATCTAGTGCCAAACAATCACGTTCATAAGGTTTCCCTGTTTCACCTTCCCCAACAATGAAGAGATAGTAAATCACTTCAAAATCATTATGCGATAGTTACAGATGTTATAGATGCTGTTTATCTTGTGCTGAGCTGAAAGGACATACACCATGGGACTGACATGTGAGGGAGAGGTTCATGAACTGCTGATGGTTCTGGAATGCTGAAAGTTCTTCAGAAAGCAGGTTTAAGAATTTTAAATCATCCTTGTAAGACTGAGGAAACAAATTCAAAGAGAAACAAAATCCAGTTTCAGCATATCTGGTCTAAGATTATATGTAAGCCCCCCAACTCAAAAGCCACAGTCTGACTAGAGAAAGCTAGAGTGTAACTACCACAACAGGGGACTAGAAAGCTTCAGCTCTGAAGGAAGATTAAAGTGGTTTAGCTGGCCTGAGGAGGAATGGCACATGCCATGAGGTCATTAACCTGCAACTCCATGCACAGTTACCTTGACAAAGGCACAAAGAGCTGGCCTCAGGGAAAGAGGAAGAACAGGGTGTAAGTTAGCATGAAGCAAAATGGATGATTTGGTATTTTAAAAGAAACATGGATTTTAAACCAATTCCTTAATAAATACTGAACTAGTTGTCCAAGATCTTTGCCACTGAAAGTCTTCAGAGCCGTAGGGTCAATGACAGTTCAACAAAGCCTTTGGGGGAATAGCCTTGGTACAGACCTGTGTCGGGGGCTGGGAGGGACTGGTCCTGCACGTGAGACAACAGGAATGCTGCCTGTAACAAGCAGATGTCATTAAGTGGCTTGAAAGGGGTGGGGAAAAAGAGTCTAAACCGGGAGAGGAAGGAGTTACTCTGGAGCAGGTGAGGTGGTGTTTAACCACCCCATGCGATCACAGTGCCCTTGACAACACGCAGAGCATAAACCTGCAGACCCCGCAGAGCCTGCCAGCTCCCCCAGCACAAACTGCAGTTCCCAGCACACTAACAGGCTATAAAAGAAACAGAACACCAGTTCAGAATGTGGTCACTCATTTTCAGTAGCAAAACCAAAAAAAAACCCAAAAAATAAAACCAAACAAAACAAAAAAACCCCATATCTACCACATCTCAGAACACTAGCTTCAAGTAACTGTTGTGTTCTAACAATAAATTGGTGTTTTTCTGCAATTACATGCAAAAAAAGAAATTCTCATTATGTATTTGGTTTTGGTGTGTTGGAGTTTTTGTTTGTTCGTACCTTGACTTCATTTGGTTTTGGTTATTTTTGTTTGTGGTGGGGTTTCTTTTTGTTCATACTGAGCCTACCCAATGGCTAAGCTCTATTTACATGACAATAAAGCAATTTCCTTTTCGAAGGCTAAAATTTACACACTCAAAGCTTAAAAATAATAAATCTGCTGTTTTTTTGCATAAGATGGTACAAAGGTCATCTACAAAATGCAATCAGCAAAACTTGCAGTCACTGGTTACAAGGAATTGCAGACAATACACAGAGTAAAATTCGGTGTGAACTTAACTGGATTAATAAAACACATTTTCAGTTAACTCAGTACTGCTGCGAAGTATATTAGTGATTGCTTTATGATAGGAGTACCTCAGCCATAGAGGACCATGGCTGACTTTATTAAATATACATTTGTACTTAGCCTGTCATTTTCACATAATTTGAATGAGTTCTGACAGAAATGGGGTAATGTTTGCACTATTGCTTTGCTACTGAGTGCTGTAATAGATTGAATCTTGCTACACCTTTATTGGGAGAGACACATTTGGTAAAAAATTAAATCCATTCTAGATTGATTAAAGGTTCTAATGAAGCTGATTATCACAGGTAATTTATCCAAAATTGTCTTTGGTTGGAAGCATGTAGCCTTGACATTAGACTAAAGTGCTAATTAATTAGTGCTAATTAATTTAGATGAACAGAGCTCTGGCCACAGTGTCTGATCCTCACAGACTTCACCTGCACTTTTAAAGCAAAAGATAACTAAAGCACCAGAACAAACAAAAAATGAAACCAAAAATACACGACAAACTGTTGTGTGTTCCCCTTGTTCTCCCATTTTGAAACACCAATCACCTGGTTAGTGAACACTACCAGATGAACACTACCAGAGATGCCAGAGGTCCCTACGTTTGTTACACCTGCTTATTTCTGCATTTACCACACATGTTTCCAAGTACAGAAGTTTGCTTGCCATCTCTATGCTATCTCTTATGCATCCAGCCCCTGAGCAGGAATGCTCATCACTCCAAAACATGACCTCCTATCAATTTAAATGCTAAAGGAAGAAGGTGTCATATAAGTTTTATTTTTTTGAAACACAGAAAAGACACTTCAATTGAAAACAGTTCTGGACTACTTCTAACAGGTCAATTGAAATTATGTCTTCAGTCCACCCATTGTTCCAGCCCTGGGAGTTGTTTCTAGGATTTTTAATTGTTTTAAACAACAAGCTTAAACATTTCCTACCAGATAAAAATAGGCCTATTACTTACAGTGCTCCCCCAGGGATTGAACACGAAGAAGGGATCACTGTTCTCTATATTTTCCTGCCCTACTTTGCTTTGACTCAAAAGGCAGAAAGTAAACACAATCTATCCCAATGAGTTCATTTCTGTGGCACTTAATCAGGGTCATTAAACCATGGGGCCCCTCTGCCCCATCTTCAAAACACCCCTGTCTCACTCCCCTACACAGTTTATGGAAATTATTTCCCAAAGCCTTTACCTTCATCCCAGAACATATCTGCTTCTTATGTAATGGGACAAGTCTCACCCTGGGGCTTTTTTTTCCTTGTTATTTTTAAAACCTGGATCTCAGCTCTGAACACTTGCAGTAGCACAAGAACTGTATTGTTGTGAAGAGGGAAAGTGCACAGGTAGTGGCAGTGACTTCTTCAGGAGCTCTGCAAACAAACACTACACCTCCACCCAGGCTGAATTTTTATCTAGTCTGGATCAGTTTTAACCTACGTGCAGCTCATTCTGAGCATTTACTGGCAAACAATTTCCTTACTTTCAGAAGAAAGATGCCAAGAAAAGTTTATGCCAACAAAAAACATACCATACAAAAGCGAACTAAAACGTGTGGGAACCTAATTAGATGGGAAAGATCATACCCTGAAACCTGAAGCCTTGAGGGGCAGAGTGATGGATAAGGTCATCCCACCTTAGACTCACAAGGTCAAAGACCACTGTCCTGGGAAGCGATTGGATACCAGTAACCCCCTGTATTGTTAAACCCACCACACCCCTGGGTTTTAGGAAGTTGGCCCTCGGACCATGCGGTCTCTCTGGAAACATTTTAATTTATCTTGGGCATTCCATCGTACTCGTCTTGGAATATTTGCCACGCTGCCCGGCAGGACCAGTCTCCGGATCTCAGAGAACGAACTGGGATAAGTGGCGCCCGAACAGGGACTTCTCATATTGATAAGATCTCTTGGGGAATTCGGCTCTTCTGGGTGCTGGCAAACCGTTAGGACTCTGCTCTGCAATAAAGTATCAGGCCTGAAACACATGCGAGCAGCCATCAGAGGACGTCCCCAGCTGGCTCGGAGGACTCCTGCAGGGAATGCTGGTGAGCAGAAAAAGAGGGCTTTTCGCCCCTATCCGAACGGCGGGGTAAACCCCAGCCCATCCATTTTGCTGCTTCGCAGGATGGAAATAAGACTTTCCTGATGAGAATGAGCCGCTTATGGACGAGTTAAAGGACTTTTAGCAGTCCATGGGAAGGAGGTTAACAAACGCGAGCTCAAAGCTCTGCTAAAATGGGTCTTGCGAAACTTTCCAGCCGTTTTAAACCCAAGGGGCGCCTCAGATCTCTCAGACTGAAATATTTTCCGCGGTTTTCTGGGATACAGTGAGACTTGGATTATGTGACCTAGCGACATGGGGGGACCCTCACGCCCCTCGCTTGTTGCCTGTCTTCTCCGTGATCCTAGAGACCCTAAAACCAAGGACAGGCAGCGCGGATCCCAGTCTAAAACCATCCCTCCCGAAAGACCCGGGGGCACCCCGCCCCCGCCGAGCTAAACCTCCTACCAATCTGGGTCTGCTTCTAACCCTCCCAGCCCTGGGGTAAGAACGCGAGAGAGAAAAAACGTCATGTACGCTGGAGTCCGTGCAATTCGCAACTCAAATCGTTTCGTGTTCTCGTTCTTCTCGCCCTTCAGACTGCCCTCGAGTGAATACGGAGCCTCGAGTGAAAAGGCCTCGGCGCCCGAAGGAAACATCGGCTCGCCCTGTTACTTCGCTACTTCGTACTCCCTTTTGCTTTCTACACGTGGATCTAAAGATGGCGGTGACCAAGCTATCTTAGATCCTCGGTCCTACCCCTCTCCCTCCACCTCTCCTATCCCCCAGTTCCTCTGATGACCCATCCTCCTCCCGGTTCACTTGAAACAAAGCCAGCTAACCATTGCGCTCCTTCCCCGAGGCACGCTCCAGCCACCCTCTCAGGTTTCCCCACCTCCGACCCCGCCTTTCCCAACCCCCTGCCGCCCCTGCCCGCCCCGCTCCTCCCCTTTGGGGCGGGCTGTGCAGAGACCGCTCCGCCTCTGCCCGCCCCTTCAGCCTCGGGCCGCACTTCTCCTGGGGGGACTGGATCTACGTCCACCGTCCTCCCGGAATCCAACATGGCGGCGCCCACGTGGCCGCGCCTGTACCGGTGGACCCCGGCCAGTGAGGGGGGCTGGCCGGATCCTGCCTTTCTGCGGCACAGCTTTGTAGTAGCGGGGCCTGCCGCCGCCGCCGCCCCCCGTCCGTGGGGGGGCGGGGCGGTCCTAGCCGGCGCTGCTGCCGTGGCTCCTGGCACTGGGTGGTTTCTTCGACAGCTACCGAAAACCTTATTTCGCCCTCCTACAGCAGCAGGGTGGGAGGGTTCACGGCGCGGCCAGGTCCCGTTTAAACAGGGCGGAGTGGGGCCGTGTTTCAGCCACCGTAGCCCGCCCTGACTACTCGCTTGTCCGTCTTGCGAGAGCCCAGAGCCTTTGGTAAAAATCTCATACCTCGATGACTACCACTAGCACCGGTTTCTGTTACAATTTGAAGGGCTAAAACATGTTCTTTTCGAATGTGCATTACAATTCAGTATAGCACTGTAATATTTGAAGATCTTGATTTAACTTGATAACTTTTCCCTGTAAAAAATTCACAGCATTTTTCTGAGTTGTTTTTACCCTCAAAAGAAAAGGAAATACTAAGGTCTTATTTTCCTATTTCACAAATTTTACAGGTTCAGTTATGAGATTTTCAAAATCTAAAGTTGAGTTTTGTTCTCAGGAACTTAAAAATTGTGTGAATATATTATTCAAGTAAGGGAGCTGTTGGCCGTTACCAGCTTATCTGACAAATTAAAAAATCTAAGCAAACCAGCCAAGGGTATAAATAAAGCTCTAAAAAAGGCTTAAAAGGTTATTGAAACATGAAAAAATCCTGTAAAGATAGCAAACATAAGAGATTTTAATTTAATTTAGCAGAGAAACTGTACATTTAGATAACAGCTTGCAAGTTTCCTAGTTTATTAATACTGTTAGTTATTGTCATAATGTTAACATTGTTACCATGCTTGTTAAGTTGTATGTTAACAGTTTTTATGAATTTAGGTATTTTGGAGAAGGGACCTCAACTCCATGCCTTTACTTTTCAATGGGACCCTGAGACATCTGACTCTCTGTTATTGCTGGAATGGGTTTTCCTGCCCAACCAGCCAGGGAAAACCATGACAACAAAGCCAGAGATGATGGCTCAGCTTATTATCAGAGTCAGATCACGCTTATTTTCCCTCACAGGGAAAGATTACTGTGTTTCTGCCCACAACTACTGCATATTTGGATTGGCTATTATAACAATCAGAATGCCTGAAAATTGCTCTTGAAAATTTTCCTGGGCAAACTTCAATACATTATCTCAAGCATAAATTATTGCATTCTGCCCTTAACATAATTCCAAAACCACTAAGAAGTGATATGCCAGTAGATGCACTCACTGTCTGTACAGATGGCTCAAGGAAGTCCTATAAATCTATTTTAACCTGGCAAAACCCTGTAACACATGAGTGGGAACCTGATATCCAAATAATAGAAGTTTACATGTTCTTTTAGCAGTAAAATTCAAGGACCTTTTCCACTAATACCTGGGGAAAGGGATATGCTTGTGTGTTCACAGATAGAAGACCTCACTAGGTTCCAACAAAAATACCTGCAGCCTCTACAGGAACACCCAAGAAGATCAACAAGAGAAACCCCAAGAAAAACCTGCAGAAAAGACACCTTGAGGCTTGCAGATAGCCTCCTCTTACCTCCTATCCACTGCTGATTAATACTACCAAATGTTTAGCTCTCCAAGCTAAATTATTTTTGATTTCTAAGTCCTATCCACAGGTTATTCCACCAGGACATGACTCCTACAGGACTCCTGCTTGCTGTATTCATCCTGATCTTTTCCATACTCCTCGCTGAGGCCTGGTCCAGTGATTCCCCACTACAATTACCATCTGGGACATTTCTCATTGTAGGGGGACAGAGCATAACCGGGTATACCATCACACATTAAAGGAGGTCTACGTAGCTTAGGGAGGCTTACTTTGCTGGCACCCAACATAAAAATGATTCATAGCCAAAGAAATAGAGCAAAAAGATCTCATTATTTTGAACTGTAATGATGACATCACATTTTGGAGTAGAAACAAGAGAATAGCTGCCTCCATTTTACTACCTTGGGTGGCTGCAGCAAAAGCTTTAGGTCAGATAAACCAACTCGGGTGCTTCCTAATTGAGCAAACCAATGCTACCTCCCTTGCATTAAGTGGCATACTCTCACATGTAGACACTGTCAGGCATGCCACATTGCAAAACAGAGTGGCAATAGACTTTCTACTATTAGCACATGGGCACAGCTGCAAGGACTTTGAAGGCTTGTATTAAATGAATCTCTCAGACCACATGGTGTAAGTCCATACACGGAAGTATCCAGAGAAGATGACAGACTAGTTTAATGGACTATTCAGAAAATGGAACTAATCTAGTTTGACTCTTTAGTTTACTGATTTTTGTGTTGTGTTTGTTGTTACTCTGTTCTTCAGTTGTCTTTTAAGTGTTTTTTGTCCTTTAATTTGAAAAGTAGGGGCATATGTGGGAACCTAATTAGATGAGAAAGATCATACCCTGAACAAAGTTCCTAACACAAAGAGAATAAACCTGAAGCCTTGGGGGCAGGGTGATGGATAAGGTCATCCCACCTTAGATTTACAAGGTCAAAGACCCCTGTCCTGGGAAGCAATTGGATATCTGCCCTTAAGTAACCCCATGTATTTCTAAGCCCACCACACCCCTGGGTCTTTGGAAGTTGGTCCTCGGTCCATGGAAGGCTGGCCCATGCGGTCTCTCTGGAAACATTTTAATCTATCTTGGGCATTCCACTGGACCTGTCTCATTTTATAGCCACACCACCCAGCCAGACTGGTCCCTGGATCACAGAATGAACTGCAATAAAAACCTAACCCTGTGTGATATTCATCACTCTTGCGTTTGGCTCTCTTGAGATTCTAAATTTATATTCAGCCCTTCTAACTTACCTTACTAACATAGGTAAAAACTATGGTCTGCTGTACTTTCTATTTTATTTCCATGTCCAACCACCAGTACACTTTCAGTAGGTCACCTGTAGGCAAGGAAAATGTAAGATGTCTGCAATTTATCTGAGCCAAAAACTTAAAGACATGAATTGTAGGATTAATAAGTGAAAACCACCACCTATTATGCCCAAACCCCCATGTCTTCCTGGCTAGACAGCAACCTCTCATTCATGTCCTAGAGAGTGTAAATTCCACTGTGGAATTTATACTGCTGCGGCTGTGGGGCACAGAGTAACTATCCTGAAACCAGAGGGTCTCTCCGTTGTATTTCGCTGATACAGAAACAAGACATGATTAATTGAAGTGTTTAGGGAAAAAAAATGGGGAGAGGAAAAGAAGCATTGTGTTGCTACAGAAACATCCCATTTACTAGTGTTCCTTCTGGAACAACTTAAAGACTAAAAGAGAAGCACTATGGAAAATCTACCACTATTCTTTCAATACTCAACTCAGTATTGCACAGTTGCCTAATGCTGTTTACATAGAAAAGCTCAAGTCAATACTATAGCATTTTGCCTTTTCAGATGGGTACTCATCCTGGTCTTCTGTTAAAATACATCTTTTCCTCTAAAATCAATGAGAGGAAGATGAAATAGACCACAATTATCAGTCCCAGCCACCTCCTGGAAAGGAGCAAAAACCTGCACAAGATAAACTACTCTAAATGCTGGCAAGATTGTGAATCTCTAGCACATGCAACTGCCACACTCACCTGTATGAATAATGACTCTTGAAATTAGAGTTACCAGATAAACAACCTGGGAGCAGGGAAAAATTTGAGACCCCCAGAGGAAGCATTCATAGGATTTCAAAAAACCCTTCGCTATGGGCACAGACCTTTGCAAGGGAAAAAAATACGAAGAAAACACCTGTCTGTTGCCTCATGACCCTCTCCAGCCCAGCCAGACTGGCAACTACCCAGAACTTAGCTGGTAACATTCAGTTCTTTCCAGGCCTCTATAGCCAATTACCAATTGTTTTAGAAACCCAAATTAATTCTGCCCCTGGGTACTGGACCACCACAGCTGTTGCTGTTCAAGTCCCAACACCCCACCAATGTTCCAAACTTCCTCACTTTCCTCTGCTTTGTGCCACTCAACAGCAAACCTGCTCTGGGAGCCTGCGCAGGACCTTTGCTATTGCCTGTTCTCATTTTGTCATCTGGGTGCTGGATGATGTTCTCCTGCAGGAGATATTTGGATTAGGAAGAATATAATATATATTAGAATATATATTAGGAAGAAATTCATTACTGTGAGGGTGGTAAGGCCCTGGCACAGGCTGGCTGCCCCATCCCTGAAGTGTTCAAGGCCAGGTTGGATGGGGCTTGGAGCAATCTTGTCTAGTGGAAGGTGTCCCTGCCCATTGCAAGGGATTGGAAGGAGATGAGCTTTAAAGTCACTTCCAACCCAAACCATTCTGTGATTCTGTGACTAGAACCAGCTTATTCCTGCTGTTATGGATGGGTGGTGAGGTTCTTGCAAATGATTTTGTGTGTTAAAGAGACTTACTAAAGTTTAAAGTTCTTTTGATATGTTACTCTGTGGTTGTAGTTTGGTTTTGGACTCTTTTGTTCTCCATTCCATCCTCTCTTCTCCAATCCATTTTGTTACCATCACAGAACTCTTGTCCTTGGTGTTGTCAGACACATACGGGGGAAGGAGGGCGTGTATATGTGCCCCTTGCATGAGACAGCCAGGGATGGGGGAAGCTTGTCTCTGGGGAAACAGCATGGTAACACCTGACGTCCAATCAAATTTTGAGAAGGTCTCCACTAATGGATGACAGAGGAGGGTCAACTAGCAGACTTTGGGAGGAGTACATATAAGGAAAATATTAAAATATGTATGACCGCTCATAAATATCCATGTGGCCGATGCAATTCCCAGGTGTATAAAAGGCCACCATTTTGTGAACGAGCACCTGGTGTCCAGCTACACTCCCAGCGTTCCCCATTTGCTTTGTGTATTTTTATTTGGTTCTCAATGAAACTTTTATAATGCATTCCCGCTTGAGGTCTGAGTCGTTGATAACACTGCCTTTGTTTTGGCAGACCTTTTTTTTCCCAAGCATGAAATATCTCTCATATCTAATTCAGGGAGTCGGATAAGCGATGTCATTTCACACCGCTCTAAGCACCATGGAGGTTCCTCTCAGCTCTGTCTGGCCCTGGCAGCCGGCCTCCGCGCTGTCAGGGCTGTGCCTGGGTGACTCCGCCCTGCAGTGCTCGTGCCACCATGAACCGCAGCGAGGAGCGGCGCCTGACGACACTGCTCGGGGTGGTGCTGTGAGAGCTGCACCATACCAGCAATACCACCGCAGCCCCGCCAGGCTCCAGCTCCGGGGCGGATGCCTCGCTTTACATCCTGGCGCACATCCTGGCCTACACCCGCTGGCAGAAGCTGGAGTCCAAGCACGACCCTTACCATCTGTACATCGAGCGGGACTGGGGCTCCGGCGACCCAGCACAGGGGGCGGAGAAGGGCGGACCCCCCCCCCCCACCAAGGAGCAACGCCCTTGAGAGCGCTGGGACCGGCGGCCGGAGCTCGGCAACATGAAAGGTCCGTCTTGAGACAGCAGCGCTTCTGCAGCCCTCCCGCCTGGGGGACTGCGGACAGCAAGCGACTGCGGTGGATGAGAAATTGTTCTGTTCTTGTACAGTGGCTTGTACGGCACCTAAAGCTTGTCATGCGGTGAGAGTTCTTCAAATCTTTGGATCTGTTTGTACTGCTCTTCTACAATAAATACCTGTATTACATACTGTGGCCTTTCAGTACTTAGAGGGGGCTTATAAAAAGGAGGGAGAATGAGTTTTTACACGGGCAGGTGATAGGTCAAAGGGGAAGTTTTGAACTGAAAGAAATTTAGTTTACTTCTTGGGAAGAAATTCTTTAATGTGAACGTGGTGAGGCACTAGAACAGGTTTCCTTGAGATGTTTTGAAAGCCCCATCCCTGGAAGTGTTCAAGGATGGGGTCCTAGGCAACCTGGTCCATGACAGGAGGATGGAACTAAATGAACTTTGAGGTCCCTTGATTACTTATGCACAGAGACCTCTCCCATCACTCATCTTAGATCTTAGTTTAATACCTTTTTCTTTAAAATCTGTTTGTATTACACCTTGTTATCTGACCTCAATGCTGTTGGTGGGAGCAGCATTTCATGAAATTAAAAGCAGGTCCATTATTGCTGTAGGCTGCTCCCTTCTGTCACTTTGGAGGATTGACAGCTATGTCATTGGTGCAAGGGTCAGGTCTTGTTCTATTAAAGTAAAATGGGTTTGGCTTACATAGAAGCATTTCTTGCAACAAAAAGACCTTAGAAAAAAGCACCAGTACTGTAGCTTTGATGATGCACAGAAACTTTTCAAGCCATCAAAAATACCCTTACATGCAGAGATGTGTGATTCCAAGAGTACCTCTGAACAAGTTAAACCTTGTGATTAAACATACAGCATATGCTTTCTAAAGACAAAGCAGGGCTGACAGAAGTTGTTTCAGATGTTCTTTTTTAGCCATGTCAGTAGTCTGTACCTTCTTGGTTTGGGTTTGGAGTGATGCTTTTTCAGATAAAAAAATTAATGAACAATTCCAAGGAACAAATGCTGCCACTAGGAATTCTGCACTACACAATTCAAATTACCGTTTGGATGTTATCCACACCACACTGTGGGGAAAAGAAGCTTTGACATTAACTTCAAAGGAGGGGAGATTTTTGTTGTACACTCGAATTTCCTAGCACTCTGGAATATTTTTTTCCAACAGAAAAACAGTTGTCTTGTGTTTGGCAACAACTGCATTTTGCTGTCTCTGACTTTGTGGGACAAAAGAATTATAAACTGAACATCTGAAGTGATGAATTAAAAAAAATCCTGGAGAGGACTGACAGTTACCAAGTCAATGCTGCCACTGCATAAAAACATTGCAATATTCACAGACCAATCAAATTGCATCTTGTGAATACCCACTTCCTAATAATTGAAAGTCATTTCAATTGTTAGAAATATTATTCAATGAAATGGGGCAAAGAAAAAATTCAAGTTCCAGAAACAATTTAAATGGGATTACATGCCATAGTACTACTGCCAGCATTGTATCAGTAGACATATGTGAAATCTAACTTAGCAAATAAAATGTAGAGTAACATGTGGGAAAAGGATGTCAGAGAAACCAACTTACTGACACTATTCTTAAAATCCTCTATCAAGCAGTTAGACAACAGTAAAAGTTCTAGTGAGCTATTTCCATCTGCCAGGATTCTGACAGTATCTCTGAAAAATTAAAGTGCTAACTTCAATCTGGACCTCTGGAAGAGTCACAAGCAATATATATGTATATATTTACAGCTGCAGAAGCTGTCTAATGAACTTTCACACTGGGATAACTAAAAACTTCATCAGTCCCATTAGCAGATTTTGTGATGATTTCTTTCAGTACTATCACAATTAACTATGACCAAATTTTCCCCGTGTGAGGGAATTATACATATCCCAAACTTTTCATTTATTCTTTCTCAGTGATTAACTTATATTTTTCTACCTGACCACTGCCCATGAGCAAGACTCTGAGAGGTGTTACATCCTAATAACCTAGGAAGTATTCCGGACCACTGAACTCAGCTGCATTAGACATGAATAGGAGGACTGTTACAGTTTTCTGAGTATGAAAGATCTGAACACATTAAAGTTTCAATTTACTGGACACTAAAATGCATGTGCTTAAGACATTTTATTTAGTATCAGCTAGCTACTAACTGCTTTATCCCATAGACAAATCTGAAGGAAGGTTGTGGCAGTCCCTCCAAGTACCATTGATTTCTTCACCACATTTTCCACTATCTTCATAATCCATTTATCTTGCTCAAATTGCAAAGTACATGCAACACAGTGTATTTAGAGCCTAAATAAAAACAAGGGCTGCTCATGTCAGTTTGCCCTGCATTACAGTTTACAAATAAGGAAAGCACAAGACACCCTGACATGTAACTAAATATATATCTGCTGTTCTATCTGTGCCTTTCAACACCTGATCACAAGGTCTCTGAACCGTAGTAATTTCTGATTTACATCAGTCCATCTGTTCTTATAGTTACAGTTCAACCAGCTGTTTAAAGAAGATAACACTACTGTGCATTAAGACACACCAAAGTACTTCAAATACTCAAGAGTAATTCATGTTGTGGCATAGAGACCTTGATATGCAAGTATTAAGCCCAGCAGCAACATTATTTTCTTTTTTTTTAGTAAGTTCAATACAATGTGTAGTGGTTGGAAATGTTCAAAAAACATAAAGATGCAAACCCAGTGGGGTTTGGGAACTGAAATAGGCTGCAAGAAGACAAAAATCAGCCACTGCAATCCAACACAATTTTGCCATCAACAGTATATTCTAAGGCACACGTATTAGTGATGCAGAGCAAAATGGCCACTTAAGTGTCTGTAGTCCATTCAGTCATGAAGTGTAACAAGATAGATTTATTTACAGTATTAAACCCAGTCTTCTGAAGGAGTAAGTCCAGCTATCAATGTCCTACCTTTCTGCAGTTAGGAACCAAAAAGAAAAGTTCGCTTTTCTAGGAAGACTTTATTCTTTTCTTCAGCCCAAGTGGCAACTTTGAAAGAGCAGTTTCTGGATCCACTTTCAACATATCTGCAAAAACGTTTGGGCTGATTTATTTTTCCCAGCACTCATAAATCTTTAAACTGCATCAGCTGTCAAAGCCTTGCTCAGCATCATTACCAAAAGAGCACATGCCTGCAAAGCTTCACTGAAATCTATACCCTCAAACAGCAAGAACTTTGCAATATATATGGCAGTTTCCAGAATACATTACTAGAATATGTTTCCATGCATCTGTTGACCTTGCATGAGCATCTTCATCTGCGCAGTGTTAGCATTTAAAAGCTGCTGTCTACACTGAGCAAGTGCACATCAGTAATTTAATGTTCTAAACAGCAAACAGTGAATAAATTATTTGAATTATCACAAAAAGCATTTCTCATTCCAATGTTTCACTTCTTAGAGAAACAGTAGAAGCACAACATGTTCTCAGTGAAAATATTTACAACCCAAGAATCTGGCTCAAATTTGTTTGACTTCATCCAGGTATGTGTTGGAGAACAGTCTAAACTTTAGTAAATTTTATAGGGATATGTTAAATAGTTACTTTGGGTAGCTCAACATTTACTGCCTGAGAGTGCTCTTGGCAAGGCATTTGCTGTAGGGTTATTCCAGACACATTTTACCCTGACAGAGTTGCCAGTATGTTCCGCAGTGCCCCAGCACCACTAGAAAACAATCAGAACTCAGACCTATAACACAAGTAGTAAAGATAAGGAAGCCACAAATTATTTCTTGCACTTTTAATATCATAAGAACAGGCTATGAAAATTTATAATAATAGTAATAATACAAAAAAAAAAAAAAAAAGGTAGAATACCCAGTAGGTTTTGGGGGAGTTTGGTGGGTTTTTTTGTTTTGTTTTAGTTTTTTTAAATTAATCTTACAAGAGGTCTTAAACAATTTCAAAAACATACAAAATATATTCAAGTGTGGAAAGTTATTTTACTGGTAAAACAGCATTTCTTTATAATGTGCTTTTCTCCAGACAGGTTAAGGAAGCACAGGCATATCAGAACAAACTATTCATACCATCAGAACAAATCCCTTTTCTCCAACATAGGCATTTTAAATCAATTTAACTGTAGTATGCTAAAAGAACAAAGCAACAGAAAAGCAGTGATGGCTATAGACAACAGAGGGAACATACACAAGAGAAGATCTCTCAAGTCTTCACTTGCTACAATTTCATACGTGGAAGTGCTTAGCTCTTCAGCTGGCTTTGTTTCACTGACTGGTTGTACAGGGATAATTTGGTCTTGAATAAAAAAAAAGTGGAAGCATTAACTCCAGTTCAGTGTTTGGAGCACAAACACTCATTTTATAGATGCCCACTGTAAATTTTGGATATTGCAGTAGAGTCGTCAATGGTCACACTAAACCAGCTGGATGGGTTTGTACAGAATGAAATGGAAACATTTTTGTGTTTTCTGCTAATTTCAGCACAGAATATTAACAAGCAGCACAGAGCTAGTAACAAATATTTTTTGTTTGTGCCATTAGTTACTCCATTGTAAAACCACCACTTGAGTCTAATAGCTACATTGTCATTCAGTATAATAAATAAAAATATTTTGCAAACCAGCATTTTCAGTTATAAAGAGCAAGAGCTAATTATGGTAGTACTGGATCACCCCAAGTGATTCTCATTGAAGATGATGGAAATAGGCAGGAGTAACTCGCACCTCACCCTAGCCTGAAGCAATTGCGTTCCAGTAAGCTTCCCTACAAAACCCCCAGGTTTTGCATACCAAGTCCTACTCTATCTGCAGATCTTACTAAGTAAGAGTTTTGACTGGATTTGTCCAGCTAGGCCAGTTAGTTATCTTCCTCAATCATGTTCCAGGTAGTGGTGGGGTTTTTTGTTTGGTCAGTTTTTTTAATATTAATTGCATAAGTCAGATTTAAAAGCAGCTTGCATTTTAAATAGCATTAAAATAATTGAGAATAACATCTGATTGACTGAAACATTGCCTCATATATTTTGAATCTTCTTTTCGAGTCTGCGTAGTAAAAGCTTAAAAATTATTATATAAATTCAAACTTGGATTAAAATATCCAATAACTATTTATTCACAGCACAAGCTTATCAGGTACTGATATAAGTGTGTGTTCTGGTGACCGCCTTCAAAGTCCAATAAGCCAATGCCACAGCTGCACCCATTGCTGCATTTTAAAAGGCAAAACCTGTTTTGTGTATGCAAAGCAGATCTGTAACACCACTTACACAATCAACAGCAAGTTAAACAGCCAGTAGAATACACCACGCCAGTGTCACAGCTCAACAATGCTGTACCAGTCACAGGCATGCTTAGGTTATGTTTTCTTTTCAATCTTGTAGAAGAAATACAAATATATGAACATCACATAATCTCTTAAGAACAAACAGTAATTAAATAGAATGACCTTTTCTTCACTACATACAGAAATAACAATGTATTTACAATATTTACAGTTTTCAAAAATTCTGCTCTTGCACTATTCTGCAGGAATTAAAATTCTTCAGCCTGAAAAATAGGTACAGAATGTTTCTGACCATAAACAGCCTCTGAACAGAGACAGGTTACTAATTCTAACTTACTACTTGAAGACTAGAGGGCCTGAAAACCCTTATCTGTTCTGTGGGATTACATCACAAAATACAGATGCTTTAAGATGTCACAAGTGAGATATTGCTCATTTTCACAGTTTTCTCCATTTAAGTCACTGAATAAGTGAGCTGCAGTTGTAATTGCTTTCAGACTGCTGTTGTCATTGAAACATGGGTTACGATAAGAGTTACAAGCTCCCTTCTTGTATATTCAGTTACAAGCAAGTAACTGAAAAGTGTATGCTCAGGGATACAGCTACAGCTATACAGCTACATTTTGTGTTTTGTTTCTTTTTTTGTTTTACTCAGCAAAACAGAAATGCACCAGTTTGAAACAAAGCTGCTAATACTCAAATTTGCTCTTAAGTTCCAAAGTTAAGATGGACTCTCTTAACTTACAGTCTTGAAAAGTGTTTCAAAGCAGCTGGAAGCTTTGAACTACACTTTAAAGCAAGACACACAAAAGCCCCAGAATCAGTAATTAAAGGCAATGTTTAAAAAGAACATGAAAAATACAGTAAAAAATTTTCATGAGAGGAAGATAATGTTAGTGGTGCAGAGCTGCTGTCCTCAATTGAAAATAATGCAAGCACCTGTTCTGAATAACAGTACTGATGAGAAAAATTGAAGGCTTCACAGTAATGCACACTTTCAGTGTCACTTTTTAACTACATTTCCTGAAAAGACAGAAAGAAAATCTGCAGACTTAATATGGGAAAAATAATCCAAACCTCATAGCAACAGAATGCAGAATTAAAGCCAACAGAAATCATGTACATGACCTGTTTCTAGGCCATGGTAAGACTTCAAAAGAAAAATAATCAGTTTGAAGTCCTTCACATGCATGTGAAGAGTTATTGGCACAGGAGCTCCGAATCATTCAGCATGCCCTACATATGAATCCATGGAATTAACAACCAAAGTCTGGGAAGCTCAGACCAAAAGGAAACTCAAAGATATATAGTCCTTTGGCATCAGAGAAGGTAAACATTACCTTTCCAATGGACTGAGAGATTGCAAACTTCGGAGCTGTATTTGCTCCTTTCACTAACAGTAGAAACTATAGCAATCTTTCCCACCCTCTTACAACCAGGAGTAGGGAGCTTTCAAAACTACATCTTCATGCCACAAGCATCTTCTTCAAAAGAGAGAAGATGCTACTGTAAAAACAGATCTTTTCCAGTTGAAAAAAATTATGTTTGGTCAGAATTGTATTATTCTGTATTCAAAATAGGATTTTGTGTTCAAACAGAACAGTTTGAGCACTCAGCAGTGGCAGCATAGCTGCATGTAAGGCATTTTAGGAATGATTCGAATACAGCTCACTGCCTTCAGCACTTTACTAAATTCAACTAACACGAGCAACCTCTCACATTTTATTACTAAAGCTGTGGTCACTGGAATCAATCCCGAAACATCTGTAGACCGTCCATAACATCAGATGCAACACAAAGAGCACGTGCATTCCCTGCATGGGAACAGCTGCCTGCACAGTGGTGCCAAATTTGTTGGTGCCAAATGAGAGGTCACTCCCTGTACCAGGCCCTGCTAACTGGCCCAGTCCTGGAAGCGGAAGCAGTCCCCGGCGATCTTCCACACGGTGTTGGTGGGGGTGGCCTGTGCCGTCAGCAGGAAGTTCTGATTGAAGTAGCGCTGCTTATCCCCATCAAATTTGACAGTCCCACTTGTCACCACGAGGACTGTTGTCTGGCCTTGAGTAGCTTGCTCTTCACAAGGAGGTATGAAATGATGAAGAAAACAACTCAAACAAAGACTAGCAGGTAAAGAGGCAGGAAATGTACACAGAAGCTTGGTTCAACTCTGGTTACACTGCGCCAGGCTAACAGCTGGGTACAGGCAGGGATGTGCAGCTCTGGTGCAGCGTTTCTACACAGACAGCGGTGGGTTCACCAACACGGCTTTGCCATTTTCATCTCCTGCTCTTCATTTTAGAGCACTGACAAACACCTCAGTTTTTGCTTAAAATAAGCTCTCATTACTTGAGATACACACACATATAGATATTTAGCAACTTGCATATACTTCCCCCCAAGTAATTAGAAATTATATCTTTTTTACAGCAAAGCAAGTGTGTTTGATCACAGGCTTTTCGCTTATTTATATTCCCAAAATGTCCATTAGAAGCAATTTATTAACTTCTCAATTATGTAAGCCTTTCTTTAGGAGTTGTTAATCAGAAATTTAAATAACACCTATTCTAGATGTAAAGAAATCGAAGTACATACAGGTTAATCATTATTTGTTTCACATTATACTGCAGGTCAGTACAAGAGGCCACCATAGGGGTCTCCCAAGCACAACATAGCCTGGTAAGCCAGACTTTTTACATACATGAAAATAGATCATGTCTGAATATGATCTAAACAAAAAAAGTCCTTAAAATATTTTCCAGATATGAAAAAAATGTATAGTTGCTGCATCTCTTGATTTGTGCTTTATTTAAGCACAACTTGACATTTCAACCCTCGGTATTTTCTCTAAGCTTATTCCTAAGGAATTATTAAGCACTACTATAATTGCTCACTTTCAATAGTTATAAAAAAAATTAAAAATAACTAAGTAAATTATAATACAACCTTACCGTGAACAGGCTGGCAGTCCAACACATTAACCTGGAATTCACTTGATGGCAACATTTCAAAAAACTTATTTAGTTCTTCTTGTCCAGACACAGCATTACCATTCCAAACTAATGTTGCTTTGTCCAAATACAGTCTGGTTAAAGCCTGAATGATTATGAAAATACACATTTAGGAAAAATATGTAAACATACAATGGACAACATACAAAACACTATGAATTACTGATTTCTTCTGTTACTTTGACAGATAAAATGCCTTCCTGAAACTGTAGCTCCTTTTAACAACCACTGCTCCCAACCAAGAATTAAAACTAACACATTTTCCTTTATGAGTGGCACAGTGACTCATGTCTCAAATGCTGATACTATCCGTTTAACAAAGGTAATGACAGTACTTAAGTGGTTGCTAACAAAAGGACAGTGCTACCTTTCCACAATAAGTTTATCACCGACTTTCTTTTTTTTTTTTTTCCTTCTGAGGGGGAGAGTGTGCACACAACACAGTTTAGGTCAGGAAATTATAATTTCAGGTTTAAAAAAAAAAGTGAACAAGACCAGAAACATGAAACTTGAACAGGACAGCAGCATACCAGAACTTCCCAAATGTTTCATAAACTGTCACACCTGAGTAACTGCCCAACTTTCCTTTAAGGTGTTGACACATCCCCTGTCCAACCTACTCATGCGCAAAGTGACTGTGAAGTCAGGTGGGACTGCTGGTACTCTCACATAAACTTCAAGCTATTAAACTGAAACTACAGTATATTTAAAATTCCAAAGTCCTGTCTCAAGGCTCTCTTTCAGTGAAAATATTTGTTACATGGTACCACATCAGTGTGGTACAGGAAGACTTGCAGAGCCAGACACAACTGTACTGCTTCAACTGTACTTCGAAGAACTCCAGAACCAAAAGTGGTAACTGCTAATGAAAGAAGTTTGGGAAAAAGAAGCTAAATCCTGACCTCAAGGGAAAATAAAGCAAGTTCTGCTTCCCTGTACTGACCAAACCCTGCACCTGTAAGACATAGCTGCACACAAATTAAATGAGGGTCACGAGAAGTCTAAGCCACTTTCTGAACAGCCCCTTCTATAGCAACATTGCGCAGGAGCACAAAATCCTCTGCAAGGCAGCCTAAGGAACAGCTACCCTGCTCTACTATGGCCAATACAGCACATGGTAACCAATGTTCAGGTGCTTTCTGAAGAAACACAAATAAAAAGTGCCAAGACAGTTTTAACTATTGTCAAAACTGCTACATACCCTTCTTCTTTTGTCCATTGTCTCATAGTAAATGTTGACAAATTCATCTGCAGCTCTACAAGCTTGATCCACATAGGTTTTGAAATCCTGGAGGAAAGAAATAATATCAATTTTTTTTAGTTATGCAATTAGTTATTTAGTTACCCAATCATTGACTCAATCTCTCCTGCAAGTCACTTTGACTGGTCTTTACCATCCTAACCAAAAGATGACATCAAATAATGTTGAAATTTATTCTAAGCTCCTTTTCTACTTGCAGAAGTACCAGATGTTAGGCAGGTGACAATTTCACCATTAGTTTTGAATGCTGATATATTTACTGTATTCAAATTGCAAATTTTTACATTGGAAAATGGGCTACAGCTGGCTGCAGGTAGTATGGCCATGAAATTATTCAAAGAAAACAGTTGTTGCTGTGATGGCTGTTCTGAAATAAAGTTAAGGAACAAGATTTATCAATGTACTTCTGAGAATTAGCAAGAACCCCATCACACTACCACCCTAGTCTCATTTTTTAACATACCTTTATATATAGAAATATAAAATATAGTATGAGAGAGAACGCAAACATCTGAACATATTTCTTCTAATATCAATTAGAGCTATATTCACAGCTCAAAACCAAACACTTCTCCTCACACCTCATAATTTTCCTAACATCTCTCTACTTTTACTCATTCCCAGGTAAATTCCCAGCCTTTGCTGTTCCAGCACTGCACTGTGATCTCACTGGGTTATTGGCTTGTTTGTTCATCTGTTTGGCCCCTGATCTCTTACAGACCCTGAACTGGGACATCCTGGAAAGCAGAGTCTGAATTTCCTGTCCATACATCCATAAACCTGCATTTAGTTCTCTTATCATCAATTGTTTAAAATGCTATTATTTATCATTGTCGTATTTCAATATTATACTCTGATCATCTGCAACTCTATCAGTGCTGAGCAATTTCACTGCTTGTATTTCCTTGGCTGCTGTTACTGAATATACTCCAGAATCACCAGGAATTCCTCCAGCATTAACACATGAAATATTCATAATCAGAGAAAGCTCAAATCTGAAAAGTAGCTAGGCCCATCATATAATCCCTGTTTATTCAACAAAGCCAAACATGTTTCTGTGCACTATCTCTTCTTTCTCCCTGCAAGGACAAGAACTGTTCTTCATCTTCCTACCTTCCCCAGAAATTCCCAGACTCAATGGCCAGAAAGTACCCAGAGAAACTCTGGAGACAGGAGTGTAAGACCTGCCCCTGGAAACAGTGATTGCAGGTCTGCCTGTTGTGCCAGTGAGAGCAGAGGCCTGTGAGCACTCAGCCGGCTCATACCACACACCAATACTTCCCAACCAGCACTAAACATTCACATTCAGCTCCCAAGAGACGGAATGGGCATGAGCAAGGGCACTGGAGAAATAGCAAGAGACTGGAATGAGTTGTTGGGGTACCTGCAATAGAAGTCTAATAGGAAATAAGCTCTGTCGATGTTGGCAAGTTTTTACAGTCATGACCACCAAACAGTTTTAAACTCTGTGAACCACTCAGGCTGGAATAAACTTCTGGAGATCATCTGGTCCTAATCCCTTTTTAAACTAGAGCTGACTTCAAAGGTTCATCCACCTTCCAGGTTCCATCTGACGGCTCTGTGTCCTCTGTCCTGTCTCCTGCCACGTTTGGACATCTCCGAGGATGGAGACGGTCACAGCTCCTTCGGGTTTCAATGTCCAACCACCTCACTTAGAAACCCTCTTTCCAAGCTTTTAACAGGAAAACCATAATTGAAAAAACCAACCAACCAACCCCAAAATCAACTTCCGAAGACTCTGGCGACAACTCCAAGCAGTTTTCCAACCCACACGGCTTCTGCCGGCGGCCTCACTAAGCTCCTCTCTGTCCTAAGGCTCCTGTACGAAGACACTGAGACCGCAACACACGGGCACCCACCCTGCCCTGGGGACCCTCGGGAGGGTGGGAGTGACCCTTGCACGCACCCCGCGCTGAGGTGCTGCCGCCCTGCCCCTCCCGTTCCTCACGGAGCCAGGACACTCCCGGAGGGCTCCCCACGCTCCCACACCCGCCCTCTCATACGCAGCACCCTCCCGAGGCGGACACCCCCTGCTCCCCCCACCCCAGGCCGCGGTTCCTGACAGTTTCCGCCCGGCCCGGACTCACCACGGACGCGGCCATGGGGCGGCGAGGCGGGAGGGCGCCGGAAATCCACTAGTCCGCCGCTTCCGGCCGCGCGTCCCTCGCCGAAAGAGTTCCGCCGGGGTGCCTCGGAGAGCTTTCCGCGTACAAACCAGGTCCGGCTGCGGGCGGGACTTTCCTTCCAGAATCAATATTATCAACCTTTGAAATTACTGATGCTGAAAGTCTCCCCAAAGACCTGATACTAGGGAAAATGAATTAAAATTGTAATCACAATTAAATAGCGAATAGTATTATGTATTTCCCTATTTGTATGGAGTAATTCTTAGAAGTGACTGCTTTCGAACTTCAGTCAAATTTACTCATAAAACCTAAAAGTATCTTTACTGAAATAAAGGTGTATCAAGATTTCAGAAATGCATTAAGCCATCTGGGTTAGGCAATATTTTCTTCTGTTTTCAGCCATTGATTAAAATAAATTAAATTTTATAACAAAGCACTGAATAATTTAAGAATTACTGAAAAACTGCAGATTTTTATTGTAAATTATTCGATACTGGGCAAGGAATGACCACTGAATGAAAATGGAATTCAATTTCCAGTAAGGTGAAGAGTTCACATTTTCCCACAGAACCCTCATGTGACAATCATGTACATTTGTATTAAGAGCTATGCAAAAATGAAGACAGGCTGCATTTTACCCAGGCCACTTTTCAAATGAACCTTGCTCTGTGTCACAGCAAACTCTGACATTTCTGTAATGACAGACTAAAATTAGGCCTACGGGTCCTGATATCCTTGCTAAAATTAATAATCCTTAGTTTTGCAAATTGTCTTGCTGGATTTGGATTAATGGGTTTGTAATTTTCAATGGATTATAATTTATTTTCCTCTAAGATTATGCAATTAACACTGACAGATTTCCACTGAACATTGTCTATTAAAAGACCCCGACAAATGACAATACTTCTTAATTTATTGATTCAATGTACTACTTCATTGGAATCATAACACTCTTGAACCCTGAAGCCTCAAAATTTCACTGCAGGATTGTACCCAACAGTGAAGGGCAAGTCCAGGGTGCAGCAGAAGGCAAAACTTTCAAATTTCTGTTGCCATTCTACTGAATAGAGACCAAAGCACTGGTCCATGGCCTGTGTCAGTTATTGAATTAAGCTGGTAGGTTTACTATTCTTGTGAGGCTACTCAGCCTTCACGGGCTGCACGGTGCTTCTGGACATGCAGCATCCCTGCTCCCAAAGTCCAACTGACTACCAAAGCTTCAGCAGGTCTTGTGATGTTTACCTGAAGAATTCCCTTGAGGACAACAATTCACAAAATACTTCAGCTTTCAAGCTGTTAAAGCAGCATCTGCATAGGCTGTCTAGAGGCCAGGCTGTTCTCTAAGACCAAACATCTTTGTGAATAGTGAGGGTTTCTTGTGACAAGCAGGACCCTCAATTGTTGATAAAACTACCAGAGAGTGCAATAATGTTCCCAGATGTACAGAAGTTTGATAAATTGTCTCCTAAAACAATGGAAGCAACTGACGTTAGCCAAATCCAGACAGACTCTGATTAATGGGATTCTTGTGGAACTGGATCATGATTCAGTGTTTGAGGGGTTTGCCTGAGCAAGAGCTGAATGAGAACTCAAAGATTTGTTCTGTTGATTTTAATGATAACTGGGAGTAGGTCTCAGATGTTTGACTTATAGGCTGGATAAAAAATTAATGCTAAAGCTGGATTTGGGATTTACTAAACTATAGTGAACTTAAGAAAGCCTATTTCAGCCAGTTCCCAGCATAAAAGGTGGACTTGGCAGAACTTACTACAGTCCCACGGGGACTCTCAATGGATCACTCCACCTCAAATTTCTGCCACACCAGAACTGGAGGAATGCAATGACTCTTATGCCGATAAATACCTCCCTTGTTTTTTAAAGAAAAAAAAGGATATTTAAATGGTAATTGTATCCAGTGTGATATGCTGAGATAAACTACAAATAACTGTTCCACTTTACTCCATTCAAAGCAGTCCCAAGTGGAGATAAATTATCAGAACAGGTCAGTTCAAAGTGTCACCACATTTGCTCGTTAAGGAAATTTTTTAATCCTCTTCATTTCTTTAGGTAATGATGCATTATTTGACTTCTTGAGAAAATCTGACCATGTGTAAGTAAAACATATGGCTAGGTAAATATATTTGTGGGGGCTTTTTTCTCTAGTATCTTTCCCTTTTCTAAAAGATACATCCTTTGAGAATAGACAAATTTAAAGTAAATTTTCATTAATTTTCTTTTTTTTTTAATAAATAATTATGGATCATCTACAGATGGAGCACTTACTACTGCATATTATAGATTTAACAGAACTTCTGTGCAGAGTTCCCTCAGATAAGAAAGGTGTGCAGGGCAGGAACTGTAGTTCATGTGCTCTCTGAAATTTTTAGCTCAGGTCAGCTTGTAGCATATTCTGAGCTCAGTTTGCCTTTAGCTCAAGCCTCAATGCTGAGCCTTGGGAGGTAGCTTGCAACAACAAACCGGTTTGTGGGAGCGCTTAACATCAATTAAATGCTAAGTAATATTTCTCCAGGCCAAACATACTGGTGACCTTTTAAGGAATTATTTTCCAGTGAAGAGCAATTTACTTCCAGCTGGAAGTAAAAAGCTTTGTCATTTGCTTTCCTTTACAAATGGAAGAGTAGAAGAATCCTGTGTGATTATTGAGTATATGCTTGCAGATGTTTTACTTTTATTCCTGAACACTTCAAACTATTTAGCCTTGTCTGAACATCTGACCTGTGGTTCTGTCCTAGCTGATCTAGGACAGCAGCTCTGCAGCAGGGAAAGCAGCATACTTTTCTTTTGGACTGTCTCTGTTCTCTGTGTTATTACAATGGTACCAAATATTCCCTAAAATATCAGTAAACCAATAGCCAACTGTTAAAAAAATGGCAAAACTCCACTAACTCTAGTGGAAGCCAGATCTGGCCTTTGGTTTATTTGCTTTAGCTAAATAGGGAATAAACAAAGTTTCTTCAAAATCTACCTTTAGCCACTACATCAGTTCCACAGCCCCAGTACTCAAACTCCAGTTTTAGGAAATACCTCGGCTAAATTTCAAACTATTCCATCAGCTCTTTTGAAGGCAAATTCAGAGATTGCATCTGAAATAATTACCCAAGAACCATTCAATTAACCTACCTGGCTAAATGGTGATGCACAAATCAATAGTTTGTAACAGAGGCATATGTTTCAGATCAAACTAATTGTTATAAATTAAATTAGAATTTTGATAACTAGGTCTATTGAGTTAATAATAATTTAATTGTTCTTAGTGTTATAAATGAAATTAGAATTTTGATAACTAGGTCCCTTGAGTTAACAGCAGTTTAATTAAAAAATGGATATAATTTAGTAAATTGCATAGTAATTTGGTATAAAAGAATACCGTCTAGTAAAAGAATACAATTTAATACAAAAATACAATTTGCCAGTAATTCAGTATGATTAAAGCATAAGAAAAACTGGTACGGAGAGGGCTTCACACCCTACCTCACGTACAAAACAAAGCACTTCAAGCTAAACTTATATACTTATACTGTATGCTTATACATATTCATTAATGGTTCCCATAAGTTTCCTCCTATTTCAGACTTTTTTGACTTTACGTCACTATTCTTCATGGAGCAAGCCTCACTTGTTGTTAGGGGGTCTTCAGTCTTCTTTTGGAGGTCTTTGGACGAAGGCTTATACTCATCCTTGTTGTCCTCTGGATAACCTTACAGGTTTGTGTGTGCGTACTAAGCATTGTGTTATGTAAGTCTACTAATTAGTCTTACATTTAATGATTTTTAGACCCTATCCCTAAAGTCTTTCCAACTTTGTTCATCTCAAGGTCTATTTCATCTTGGGACATCACTTATCTCAAAACTACATCATGTACCTTAATTTTAACATGTAAAACCTGTAAAGGGGTACTTCTGCCTTGTAACACTGATTCTCTTGATTGTTTCTAATAATAGCTTTCCAAATAGTTACAATTTAGTTAGCACAAATCAATTCCATTTATTATGCATCCAAACAGATGTTTTATGAACTGTAGGAGATAAGCACCAGGAGTGAAGGCAATGAAAACAAGTTGCATCAAGGCATGATCAAGTTGCATCCTGGAAAAAATCGTCTGAAAGTATATTCCAGTGAGCAATAACAGAGTAGGTAAAGTGCATAATAGATAGGAAATCTAGTTAGCAGAGACAGAATTTGCCAAACAATTATCCATCTAATTTCTTCTTTACCAGTGCAGTTTCTGGCACAGGAAAAACTGGCATGAATGATAATACTCAGCATGTTAACTTAAAATGCTCACAACATACAACTAATCAAGAGACAGGAAAACTCTTAAAAAACCTTTTTACTGGCAGTATGCTCTATTAGAAATATGTGTTTTATGGAACTCTGCACAAGCAGGTCCTTGAGAACAACCTGCTTTCCTGTCAGTTGTGTGCATACTGGGCTTGCTGATGCCTCATAACAGATTTGCTTTCTTTTTTTGACCTATCTGAAGAATAATGAATACCATGAATACCATACAGTCAACTTTTTAAATGATCTTTTTTGAATGAACAGTGTGGACTTGTTATATCATAATAAGTCACCCAAAATGTTTTTTCTCCAAAAATAGGATTTAGTTAAACATCACTAAGATCAAGGATTTTTAAAGGGGAAACTGGTGAAAGTGAACACAAAGATAAACAGCAGATAAGCAGAACAGAGTGATGTCTCCATCATTCAAGAAGAGTAAGTTTTCTGCTGAACTTACTGATGCTGATCTTCAAATTCACTGAATATAAGACAGAGTGACTGAAAGACACATTTTCTGTGATAGGAGGCTGGGAGAGTTGGGATTGTTCAGTCTGGTGAAATAAAATGCTCTGCTGCCTTCCAGTAAAGAGGCCTTAAAGAGTACTTATAATGAAGATGGGGATAAGCTTTTTAGCAGGGCCTAAAGGGTAAGGGTAAAACTTGACAGGACAAGGGGTGAAGGTTTTAAACTAAAAGAGGGTAGGTTTAGATTCGAAGTTTGGAAGTGGTGGTGCTGAGGCCCTGGCACAGGTTGCCCAGAGAAGCTGTGGCTGCCTCATCCCTGAGTGTTCAAGGCCGGGCTGGACGGGGATTGGAGTAATTTAGTGCAGTGGGAGGTATCCCTGCCCACGCGGGGCTTGGGACGAGCTGGTCCCTGAGTCGCTCCTCACAGCACGCCCTCACAACACGCGATCCCGCGGCCCCAGCGCCGTTCCGAGGGCCGTTCTCCTCCTCACGCACAGGCGGCGCGCGCGCGCAGCACCGGCGGAAGGTGCGCGGTACTAATGTCACGGCGCGTGCGCACTCAGGAACGATTGCTGTGATGTCATGGCCGGTGCGGTCTTCGCCCAGCGAGCCGTGACTGGGCTGTGGCGGTTGCGAACACCAGGGTCACCTCTGGTCACTCACCACTTGTCAGAGCAAAGTCTAAGGGACAGCACTTGGCGCAATCTATTTACTTTGCAGGAGTATGGACTTAAAAACAGGAAGATGTGTTTGTCCCCCTGTAGACACAGCCATGGATACAAATGTGGCTCTCAGGTCTCTGAGCATACATGTTCAATGTACTGATCATGCCAGAACACTGAACAATACCCTGGATAGCAGGCATCCAAATTTTTTGTCCCAGAACTACCAAAACTTAGAGCACCTTTATTCACCTTAGATGGGGACCTGAAAGCTTTCATATTTTCAAAGCTTGTAAAACCTTTCAGGTCCTGGGACACTGGTAAGAGTTTAAAAGCTTTACTGTAACTAAACTTTAGACTTATTCTTGTTAACTCCTTTTACCACTGGCAGCCACCAGCTGAGCCAAGTCCTCAGGCTTCCCAACACCAACTGTATCTCTCTGATAAATTAATAACAGTAATTAACAATAACAGAAATAATTTCATTCCAAGCACAGCACTCTATAAATGGGAGAGCAAAAGAACATGCAAAAGAACAGCCTCATGGAGTTCAAGTGGGGTGCCTGTTTCAATCTGGTAGATCTTTGATGAAATGATGTTGAGAAACTGTGAACAATCAGATTCCTCTCATTAGTAAAGATTCCTGCTTGTTATTTAAACTGTTGTTGAGATAGAAAGAGCAAAAGGAGAAGGAAGAAGAGTATTTATGTATTTAAGATCTGAAAACATTGTAGAATATTTTTCCTTTTTGTAATTCAGCAGATCGCAGAAAATGTTAGATATTTTCAAAGACATTATGAGGGAATATTCTGGAAAATCAAATTTTCTCTGTAGGTACCTAAAATGCCACTCAGGCCTATGGCTTTTTAGTATATTAGGTCTAATATCCTAGCCATGAAAACAAAAGAATATTAGTATTACTGAAGTTTGAAAATCTCTTCAAATACAGATAGTACCTTTGAGTGTCTCACAAATACCACTAAAGCAAAAGTGTAGGAAAATATTGGAAAAGTGAATTATTTTTATATTCCTAGATATTTGGAATAAGGTTATGTGGCACTTAAGTATAAAAGCAGAATAAACATTTACAAGTTCTTTTTCGGTTTCAAGCAGGAAGACAAGAAGGTACAATGACAGTGATGGAACACATCTTAGTACATTCAACTGCCAAAAAGAACAAATAATGATAATTTAAAGTGGGCTCTGGAGTATGCAATAATTAATTAATAATTAATAGAGCCAGGGAAGTTTGTTATTATTTGCACTAGATGCCCCAAACAATGAAGGCTGCCGAGAACCAAGAAAATTTGGTCATTGATCTGTGAAAGTGTCTGTGCACATTGAGTACAAACTGATTTCTGCTCTCACAGAGTTCTGAAAAGAGCACGTCTCTTCCCAGCAGCTTCACTCAGGTTACAAGGCCAGTCCTTCACCAGGAGGAATCACAGAGCTATTGTGCACCCAGAGCAGCACTCATTGGTCCCCTGGTGTATTCAGCAATATTCTATATCTAACCAAGACTCCAAGTATTAGTGTCAGTTGATCTCTGGCTGACCTTATTTGAGAAAGGACACAGAAATGTGCAAAAGGGACTTGCTCTAATTTTTATTTTTAGGCATATTCTAACAACCTTGATCAACTATCAAGAAAAAGAAGCCAGTACTATAAACAAACTCTGAACTAGAAATTCTAACACAATTAAAATTCAGACAATAAGGTCAGGAGATTGCAAAGGGTCTGTGAAATATAATGCACAGAGCTTCCTCAATTCCGTTTCTGTGCTGTCAGAGTGTGCCCCCTCTATCCATCCATGTGCCTATAGATACCATCTGCCTCCCGTTAAAAACTTGAGTGTCTCTTGCTTTACAAGTCTGTCTGACTTTCAAGACTGTACATATTCAGGTCAGAAATATTAAAACAGGCATGAAAAATTGTATCTTCATTTACATCCCACTGAAGCTTTGAACTACAATGAAAACATGCCTTCGAAAAATTGGTTTACAGTAAGGAAGGTTTAGAGGATAAAATTCTAGAAAGAGAAATGTTCTATTGATTTTCTCAACTTTAAACATTTTCTTAAGCAGCTTGTTAGGATTCTTTACAGCAGTAAGACGCTTGTATGAAATGGTAATAAACCTTTAGAAGTGTGACATGGACTAAATTAGCTACCAGATAAATTTCTGTGACTTTTAAAGCAATAGTCAGTTGTACACTTAGGGTACCAGTGTGGGTGGATCAGTAGTACAATTTAAAATAAATGAAATTATTATGGATTTTAGGCTTAGAGTAGGTGTATGTAATGTCTACTTATTTAAGAATGGAAGTTTATAGATAAATGGTAATTTATTAACTGGAACAATAATTTTGTCTTCCTGCATAATGTCTTAGGGTACAGACATAACAGTAAAGGTCTGAGCAGGCCCTACATGGGCAATTAGTTCTGTTTATTAACTCCAAATAACCTTTCACACTAATCCTCAGCAGACATGTGAAGAAATCAGCAACAATGGTTTCAGCACAGTAGTTCAATTACTCTGAAAACTAGATATCGATTTTTACTGAGGGAAAATCACTGAGACAGGTACAGAATATTGTCATTCTGTGGACCAGAACACTCAGAGGGAGTATATCCCATTGCAAAGTGAAATGGGGAGGTAATGGTAACATTATTTTATAAACTGCATACACATCAATGACAACTTAAAGCTTAGTGTACTGGAATGTCTTGAAATAACAGAAAAATAATTAATCTGACCAGATAACAGGCACAGAACACTGTTAATGACAATACCAGCAGTAAAATCAGTATAAATTTTGTAGGCTTATATTGACCTGTGTTACAGACAAACATTTCTTGTGTGTGTGTGTGTGTGTGTGTGTGTAAAGTATTTATTTTTTGCTTCCACAAAATGTTAGTATAAGGAAATATAACAAAATCTCAGATAAATCTACCATATGCTATTGTCTACTAGCAATGAAGGCTCATGAAAAATAGGCCCAAATTAGGCTGTACATTCTCTAAGAAAATCCATTGGAAGTTCCTGAATTTACATAAAAAAGTAGTGCAATACAAATCAAAATAGTAACAGTGTCCTGAGCACTCTGATACTGTGCTGGCAAAGCATCGATCTTTGTACTTCCTGAGAGCAACATCCAGCAAATTGATGTCACCAGGGAAAACAGAGGTGTGGTCAGAAGCATGTCCAGTACAAAATTATGATATTGACAGTCACATGGTTTGTTATTTTCAGTGTGGTAAGTGAAGGCACATTTGTCAGCATAATGTGCAGAAGTTCTGCTAAAAACACCAATTACCATTTAGCAGTTCCTGACAGCTAGTGCTGCTTGTAGAAGATCCCAGCAAGGGTCACACCTGGCAGACCCCAGCAGCTTTACAAAGTGATGGGTGCCTCAATCAAGGTTGTTTTGGAGTTCATTATGTGATATCACACTATTAACAAGGTTGCCACAGGAGCCTCTCAGGTCTAAAGATATCCTATAATCTCTGTCTGTTTTATGGCCCCAGCACTGGCCCAACTGTTCCAAAACTTAACATTCATTATATAAGTCCTTTATTCACCTTATTCTAATGCATTGTGCTATGTATAGTCTATGCTCAGCTTTTCTTACTGAAGATATCCTATCTTACAGGACTTTCACATATTTGCTCCTCTTTCTCTATAGTCAGTCTTGACCAAGCCTCCCCCCACTTTCCAGCTGTGTCCAGCTGTGCTCAGGAGGCAAAAGCATACCACTTTTGTCACAGTACTGGGTCTCATTATTTTTTGCTATCAAAACGTTCTTTTTGTTTCTTTTGTTTTTTGTGGGGTTTTTTGTTGGTTTGTTTTTGTGTGGTTTGTTTTTGGATTTTTGGGGTTTTTTTGATTGTGTTGGGTTTTCTTTGTTTGGTGGGGGTTTTTTGTTTCTTTTTTGGGGTTTGTTTGTTTTGTTTTATCTTGGTTTGGTTTGGTTTTTTTGGTTTTTGGTTGTCAGTATGCATTATTTCTTTTGGACTTTCTAAGAGTTTGATCTGTCAAATGCTGAGAACTTTCCATTCCTACTGGCTTCTGTGGATCATAGAAAAGTCTGCATTATACAAGACAGATCCATTATGTTTACATATTTAAACTCAAGCTTAAATTGTCTTAAACTCATCCTGCACTGTTAGGACGTGCCCTTCATTAGACATTACAAGTGTACACTTAATAGCAAATATTTTAATGTGACTATTTTGAAAGTTCTCCCCTCCCCTTCCCATTTAGCATGATTGCTACATATAAGACATACAAAACTGTATGTTTCTTTTCCGGGTTAAGTAAAGGTGGCCCGTCCACCTGACCAGATCAGAATTTACGCCCCAAATTGGGGCATAAGACACGATGGAATAGATGAACCCCGCCCACCCAAAACCGATTCATACTCTCCGAACCACAGAGGGAAGGGGCTCATTTAATCAGGTTGAGTAAGCATTCGTGCTTTACTAGCAAACATGTGAACTATATCAACAGAGGAAATCAGAACTCTGGATGCCAGGGCCCGGGTGATCTTCCCTAGCCTCGATTTAGAGAGACTGAGGGCAATGAGCAACTCAGAGTTCTTCACATACCACTTTCCCCTTGCTCCCATGGGAAAGCCCACAAATTTTATATTGGCTGCATTGGTCAGTTCTTGAATCTGAGTACGGAGGTGCTGATATGTCCTTACTTTCTCTGCAGCCGCCTCCTTTAATACAGTTGCTATGCTCGTATCTGATGGTAACATCAATTACCATTGCCTCTTTTCCCTTCACAAACACCAAATCAGGTTTATACAATTAATTCCTTTCATCTCTCACATGTGGCTCCTGGAACACAGTCCAGTCTTCCCTTTTTGCTTCGTTAACAAGAATATCACAGACGATGTTGTGTCTTTTTATCCTGGCATCCTGGGTGATTGGGCAGGTCCCGATGATATGAGCGACAGATTCATATTCTGCACCACAGTGCCTGCAAGATTGTATGCAGGTCTCTCGCCTACCCCTAGCCAGGAATTCTCTAGTCGGGTAGACATTAGCTCTCAATTGTAGCGCGGTAATCAACTTTCGATGAGGTATGCCTCTATAGCGTGAAAGCCACGCATTACTGATGTTATCATTCTCAAAATTTTCTATACCATGGCCCTGGGCAACCAGATATTTCCACTTATTAAATTCAACCTTTCGCCAGTCACATGGCCTTGGATAACTAACCTTGGGAACGGGGGCCTCCCATTCTGATAGGCACTCATCTCCACTTATCACACACTCCGACCTTTGGGCTGGTTCCCAAATTGATGGGATGGACTCTTTAGATCCTCCTGCTCGTACCCAGAGTTTCTCAAATAACAATTCCAGCTGTTCCCCTTTTAAAAAAGTCACAAGAGCCTCATCAGAAGATTGAACAAGTCTATGCAATCTCCTCGCCTGGATGCTAGGAATAAGCGCCGCCAGTTTGATGAGACCAAGCCCACCATCCTTTAAGCTTGAATACAAGAGGGCATCACACGTACTAGGAGGGAGGTGAAGCCACTCCTTGACTGACCTTCTTATTGTCAAATCAAGGGATTCGAGGAGCCCACTGCTGACCTCTGTATGGTTGGCCAGATATATCAGTCTCTGGATAGTATACGCTCTGAGTATATCAACCTTCTAAAGGGGCTTGAGGAGTGCATTACCAATCCGAAGGAGCCACCCTTCCAGTTTCTCAGACAGCCCGACATCAGCGAAGCCAGTCCAGGGGTCAATCAATGTGCCAAGATATTTTTCGGAGCTCCCTGGGTCAATCATATTAAGCGGTGAGTCATTAATGACCCATCTGGGACAATCATTGATGGTATACGAATCCCTCGTTGGCCTGATGTAAAAGCCATGGCACTTCTGTCCCTGGGTATATAGACCAGTAAGATCACAAAAGGTCTCCAGGATCTTGATGTTAGCATTCATGCCCTCCCAGGAATCACTCAACAGCACTAAATCATCCGCAAAAGCCATAGCCGTAATTTTTAAACCACCCTGCTGGAACCCTTTGCCTTCTGCTTCCAGTTTGCACAAAAGAGGATCTAGAGCAATATTGAACAACAATAGGGTGACATAGGGTCGCCCTGCTTAACTCCAGTAAGGATCTTAATAAGATCTGTTCTGACTGATTTTGCTTTGATGTACATAGTAATGTTATTGTACATCTCGCTAATCAGTCGCACAATATGGGAATCAACCCCTCTCTGGGCCAATCCCCACAAAATGTGCTGATGACACACAGTGTCAAAAGCCTTGGCGATATCCACAAACACAACCCCCAGTTCTTGTTGCTCCTTTTTTGCATATTTAACCACAAGCTGTAACAGCTTGAGGTTCTCGGAACACCCTGGAGCACGAATAAAACCCTGCTGTCGGGGATTAATGGGACATGCTCGGGTCAGTCTAGATGTAACAATCCTGGAGAACAACCTAAACACCGTAGAAGCAATGGTGATAGGCCTCCAGTTATTGATATCACCAAGCCTCTCAACATCTGTAGACTTGGGTATCAGGACTGTCCGACAGTCCCTCAAAGCATCCAGGATGGTTCCGGTAACAAGCCAGAGGTTGAAGATCTCCATCAACTGGGAAAACTTAGGGTCTTTTTTAATAAGATGACCCAAAGTAATCCCATCTGGCCCAGGAGCAGAGGTCTTACACATATCATTCAAGTTTTTCTCCACTTCTTTTTCAGTAATCAAGGCCTGGAACACTGTATTATCAGCCTTCCCACTTACTGGGAAGGCTGCCAAAGCCTTAAATTCACCAGATCTTTCCCATCTATCTTTAAAAGCACAGTGGACAACAGCCGATGGTATTTGGCATTGCAGGGCTTCCACGTTATCCAATATAATTCGCGCCAGTCTTCCTCGGCGCCACTGGAATAACTTTTGAAAACGAAGATATTGCCCTTTTCTTTTAGCTCTTTTCCGCATCCAATTAGTTGTCCTCTTGGATGCTCTCTGGCGGGCCTTTTGCGGCTTTACATCCCTGGCCGCTTTAACCTGGCTAAGCTCCCCCAGGCTGCTTCGGAACTCATCGAAGACCATATTCACCACCTCTTGCGGATCTTGCCCATCTATAATTTTCTGGAAAGCCTCCTGGCACCTGGTAAATCTGTAAGCCGATAATCTCTCTCTGATGGTATCAAAATAATGGAGCTTCAGTCATCCCTCTTCTGGCAGATCAGGAGACTGGGGCAGCTCTTCTTTCCCCACAACCTCGCCCCCAACTTCAGATGAAATCACCTCTGAGGGACCTTTTACAAAGCGACATCATTTATCACTGATCTGTTTAGCTGTCTTAGATGGAATATGCTCCGCAATTAACTGATTGATATTTCTCTTTGTCTCGGTTCTAGAAGACAGGTGTCTGCTAGGGAGAGCAGGAGCCTCCCTTGGGATGAATGAATGTAGACCCCCTCCCTCCGAATTATTATAAATTTGAAATCAAGGGGCTTTCAGGCAGAGATCTGGGGATAGGAATAACAGTTCTTTACTAATATAACCAGGCAAACAAACAACAATAACTACAGCAATAACAAGAACACAGAACCAGGGACCCCGGGACAGCTTTCTCGGCTGAGATGGGATGGAGGAGAGGTTTTGTTTTCACAAACCCCTCAGGCGGGCAGTCCTGGTGCTCCTGCAGGGCTCCGAGGAACAGTCGGCTGGAACAGCAGGGATTAGCTGAGATCCCGGGCCGGTGGCTGAGATGGATCAGCAGCTCCGCGGTGGTGGCTGGCACTGCCACACGTCCCGGCAGGACAGGGGGTGCGAGGCCACCAACAAAGAGGGGAGAAGGAGAAGAAGCAGCCGCTCCGTCTGGGTGATGGCGAAAATTCCCTTCTCTCCACCGCAGCAGCTTCGCGACCAGCACACCAACGTCCTTCCCCGAAGCCGAAGAAGGCCCAGCTAAAAAAACTGTCCCCACCCTCTTTTTCTGCCCCTTTTCCTCCCCCCCTGGGCCCGGCCACTCTTTGTCCGTTTTGAGCACCCTTAAGTACCGGCAGTTAGGTTGTCTCAGCACATAATGGGTAAAAAAATTCCCCGGGCAGGCCAGAAGGACAAAACAAAAAAAAAGGACACCTAACCCTCAACACTCTTACCAGTAAACTTCACTACCAGGTGCTCTAGGAGGGCCTCCTCCTCTTCAGTCCATACATTCTTATGGGCTCCTCTCAAAGATGACCCTTTAGGACGGGAAGCCTCAATAAGTTCCAAATTTCTCACAAGAGGATGCACCAACCTCTTGTGTTGGCCCAGGCCAATCTTGGTGGAAAAACCCCTCTGGCATACCTCACAGATCCACTCTCCAGTAGGAACCACACACCTTTCTCCCTTACATCGTGGGAAATGACAGGCCCACGTCATAAATATCAATGCTGTGATATTTAAGATTTTGCTTACCACATTTAGAGCACTTAAAGAGGACCTTTTTCTGCCCATGAGTCCTCTTGAGATGGTCCAACATCCCCAGCATCCTGGTAAACCGGGTAGCACAACAAGGACATGATGGATTTTTGTCAGGGACAGCTACTACTGGCGTCCCAACCAGCGTCCTGCCTGCAGTGGTCCTGGGAAGAACCTCAGGTGTTTTAGGTTCTTCATACTCATTTACCACACACTCAAACACAATATCCCGAGCTAGCTCGTAAGGCTCAAGAAAGTCGGCCAACCTCCTCTCAACAGGACCTAGATGAAATCGGACCTCTTCAATCAACGCGGAGTTCACAAACTCCAAACATTTTAAACACTCCAGATCAAACTCCTCAACACAAACAGAGGATATAGATGGAATATCAGCCACATTGACCCTTAGATCTAATGGGTCAGTTTGAGTGCCTGTCGATATATATCGTAAAGCCATTGAATGCGACATTGTCAAGACCCAAAGATGAAAACGGGTCTCAGTAAACAACTGAGGGTAGTCAAAATTAGCAGCTGAACCCTCTCCAAACTGCCAATTGTGTCCAACTTAGCCCGTGGACAAGGCTCTGGGCAACAGACAAAATACTGTGCCAATAATTTTGTTTCAGCAAACTCGTGAAACTACCACTGGGTGGCGAATCCAAGCGATAGGGAGGGAAGATGTTATAAACCCTCACTCACACTGGGGCAGAGATCGACTTAGTTCCCCTTTAAAGGGTATCTGGCGGGGCGACGAGGATGCGCGATCTCTGCAGCTAAGCCCAGTTAGCAACTAGCCCTCTTAAGAGAGTCATAGTTACTCCCTACATATTACTCATATGTGTTCATTTTACCCCAGCTGTTATTAGATGAACAAATTAAATCCATATGGAAAATGAAACAACTGGAAAACAACTACATTTTTATGGTTGTGGGCTCAATCCCTGCATGGCATTCACTTAGGCATTGGATTTGATGATTCTCATGGGTCCCACACAGAAAGGTTCCAACTCAGAAGATTCTGTGATTCTGTTATATATGAAACCCTGATTCGGTATTATCCATCTTGCAGAATGGTCTTGTGAGCAATAGTTGAAAAATAAAGGGAACCCTGAAAGAGGAATTATATCAAAAAGTGAAATGAATTAGGGATTCTTCCTTTCACATGAATTCAATCAGGAATTACTGACACTGGATAAATAATTATGTGCTTAGTGGAAAGTAGTGGTATCTGGTACAGCTGTAAAAAGTAATTTGTATCTACTGCACTGCTCTGTATGAAAGTACTTTATTTACTGTGGAGAGTTGCTAGTAGCTGGTACATGGCTGTCCTTTAGTTTTAGTGTGAGGTTAATGAACTGATACTGAGTTTTGTAATTTTTATTGTTCCTATTCTCCCTACTCTGGAGGAATAATTATTGAAACAAAGTCTAGACCTGGAAATACAGACTTCCATTGATTTATAGTCTAGAAGAGAGAGAGGAAGTAAAAAGCAGAAAACAGAAAAATAAAGGCTGAAATGTTGAAACTATTAAGTCAAACATATACTATGTATTTTCTTAACCTTCTTAATTTGGTTACACTGATTCTAAATAACTTTGATATGCTGTGTAAATCTGTTTTTTAGCAGCAAAACAATTCCAAAGAATGGTGTTCAACATTCTTCAGTTTGGTTATTATATTACAGCTCAGGAGATACTCTTAAGAAAAACAACACTGTACAGTCTTAATTATTGACATTTTTAGACAAATGTGCTCAAAAAATTTTCTGTCTCATGCTTTTATAGATCTAATGCATCTGAGTAAATCCAACTAAACATTCCACTGACTAAATGTCTCTGTATGAACTAGATAAAAAGAGTGTAAACCAAATTAGTGGCATTCCCACAAGTGCGAAATGGAAAAATAGAAACTTACACAGATGCTGAAGGGTTCAATCTGCAGCCTTAGAAAGACTAGGGGTTAATGTAATGATAAAGGTACACAAACATTAAGTAGAAAAATTATAAACTTAAGTTCTTATAATTGTAAGTAAGAATATACCTTGAGTAAGTAAGAAATTATATTAGGTAAAATAGTGAGAGGTTTAAGCTGTAATAATGTGACTTACAGGGTAGGCTAAGGTTCTAGAAGCTATAATGGGGGGGGGGGGGGTTCTGTATGTGACCTATCAGTTTATTGGCTGAAAGACAGACACAGTGCAGCAGAATTAGGCAAAGGTGATGGGTTATTAAATAGAAACAAATTTTGTGTTAACTGTCTATTGGACCAAAGTGTTATATATTGCTGTGTGAAGAAGAAATGCATGACTACCTTGAGCTATGTCTGACTTACTGCTTCCCTCCAAATCTCTCACCTTTGAGACTGATATCTTACCTGGCTTACTTGAGCAATAAATCATCTTAAATAGCACGGTGGTCCCATCCCTCGTTTTTCATCTCAACAAAGACCAAATATGAAAAAAAGCCTATAATTTTTATTTTTTTTTTCTTATTGCTAATTTACTGGTTTATAGTGAGGAAGGCAGCCAGTGAGTGAGCATAGCAGATGGGAGCAGTATTCTCCGTCTGAGAGGGCTGAGCTCAATGCCCATGGTTGAGCCCACAGGTGATGGCAGACAACACAGACTCTAACACAGACTCTTCCTCTCCTGCCAAAGGAGACTGGAAGTGATCTAAAGTGCAAAAAGAGATAGAAACCACTGACTTCAATGGAAAGTAAGGCATGCTTTCTTCTTTGTTTTCCAGCACTTTCGACTGTTGAAAGAAAATATTGTCTCTAGCTTTGAATCTTTCTAGCTATAGCATCAGTCAAAGCTAAAAGGTTTGACCTTTTGAGTCAAGAGCTTAGGGCTTTCAAAAAGAGCTTCAAAAGGGCTGAGCCCTTTCTGAGAAGGTGTAGAGCCCCATGAATTCCCAGTAAGGCTAATGGAACAACTTTCCAATACTGAAACACATTCGCAGCTTTCAAACCGTAGTGTTTCTGTGTAATAAAACTGCCCTGTTGGTACTAAATCTAATCAATACCACATGCTCCATCTCCCACGTAAGCATTTTGACAATACTTTCTACAATACCTCATTTATGGATTCAGCCACAAATGAAATGTCTTGCTTACATTGCACTCCCTTTCCAGCCTGCCTGCAGCGAGTAAAATAAAATGTTTCTTCAGTTATCAGGTAGTTTTCCTTTCTCTCTTCTTCAGTCCCAACATATTCAGCATCCTTCCAGGGTTATTGTATTTCTAAATTCACTGTATGCACATAGATGCATGCACATGCAAATATAAAGATAGCATGACGGTTTCCTATAGCAATGCAAATAGGAAACAAATACGGAATTCTTCTGAGTGAAAAGCCTTTATGAAGCATTCTGTCACTGAAAGTGTTCAGTTCTAATTACAGATACCTGAAATCAACGAGTCCTATGAATTGCTAAGTATTTTAGGTAACAAAATAATACATTTCCAGTAAGACCTTAAATCCTGTAAAAAATATGGAAATCAAAATTACTGAATTTTTTTAAAGTCTAGCTCTTTTCTTACTTATACACCCCCACTGTCTCATAAGGCACTTACCATTTACCAGCATCTCTGAGGAATCTTTCTATCCACAGTTAGAACTCACCACCATTCCCTAGGAAAAATGTTTTGGAAAAAAATATTTTAATGCTTCATCCATGTTAAAAGCTTGCACGTTTTCTTTTTATTTATTATCTCACTTTTTATTAACTGGATTCCTGGGAAAAACGGGCTTTTCTTCCACAACTGGTTTCTCCGTATATTTTCCTGCACTAAAATTCTCCGTTTCTTCCACAGTATACAGCAAGGTTCCCTAATTCTTGGTTTCCTGAGAGATGAAAGACTCAATCATTCATTGTGGATTTGTGATAATATTATCACTGGATTGCCAGCCCAGCTCTCAATGCCTTTTATTGCTAAAATGAGTCAGCTTTTTATACAAAACAGTTTCATTTTCTTGACTGAAATTTGAACATGCTTCTGGTGTGCTTGCCCAGTATACTTTAAGAAAAGTCACATACTAGTTTGGGTTTCATTCTTAGTAGGCTCACTGGTCTCCTCAGGTAACTGCTGTTTACACACTGTTACATCTGAATGGTAGAGGAGGATCCTCTGATTTGACACAGGAAATCATGGACTATTCTCTGATTGACCAAAAGTGCATTTCTTAAGTCAATCATATAGCATATGTGAATTAATGAAAGAAAACCAACTGGAATATATTTGTGATTTCCTCAATATTTTGGTCTCCTTAAAAGCTCTCTGAGAAACTAAATATATTTCATTAGCACTAATCAGTTAGCCATAACCCATTTGTTAGTTACTGTTCCATTTTCAAGTTGAGGAAATAACAGTAAAGAGATCAAATTACTTCTTTTGACTCATAAGAGAAACATCGGTGTTGGTATTCCAGCAAAATGCAGAGGCTGCATCTGAAATTTATGCTTTAAGGGCTGCACAAATGAACAGTTTCCAGTCCCACAAAACTGAAATCCTAAATGAAGACAAATAAGAGGTTATGGTGGGAATGGAAGGACAAGAGAGGTGGCTTTCCTGTAGTCACACAGACAGAAATCCACTTCTCTGATATCACACTGAGATAAACAGTATAAATTTTAAACCTGTATCCTAGACACAGTCCAGACATATGTCGTGGTTTAAAACCAATAACTAAGAAAATTACTTATTTCTTGCTGTGAGATATGGATTAGAACAAGAGCAAAACAGGCATAAAACTTAAAAGGAATAAACAAAGTTTATTGATAA